>NW_028270172.1:23908998-24214885 GCF_037043375.1 Chiloscyllium plagiosum
ATCTCAGGATTTGCAGAATAGTGCTGTGCATAAATTGGTTGTCGTATTTCAGTGACTACGTTTCAAAACTGCTTTAGGAGCTATTAAATGCTTTGGGACTGGATGGGGGCTTTCCTTTCTTTCAGATAATAAATAATTGCACTTCCAAAAAGCTATTCATGGTATGAAGCACCTTGAAATGTCTCAACATGTACGGTTCTATAAATATTAATACATTAATGATTACAGCAGTGTACCTCCGGCATTAGTAATCGCATTCACAAGAGGAGAGCAAACAGCAAGGAAGAAATGATTCCGGAGTTGAAAGACTTGAGCAAGGAGCATACTACAAAAAGTTAATTTAGAAGTTTCATGTTACAAAATATTTACATGGGATAAACAAAACAGAAATAACACATTTAGGTCTATGCGAGTATTTGTGATCGATGACTCTTATTCATTTAATTCTGTCAGCATTCACTCCTATTTCCATATCCCTCACGACTTTAGTTTGCCATTAAATGTCTCTGTGTTGTTCACCTATCTATTCCTTGTGGTGATAATTATGGTGTAAAACAAAGGGGAGCTAGGGGAAGAATTCATCGTCTGTAGCTTTCAAATTAAAAGAAAAAGTGTACCATTCACAATGATTACTGGCAGGCTAGAAGCTTGGACAAAATACAAAAATATGACAAAGAATGAGTAAAATAAGGAGAGAAATTACAGTAAGAAAAAAACATGAGTGAGAAGTATCAAAACAATAGTTTAGAGTTGATGTGGCTTTTTGGGTAAAACTCTACTGCCATGCTCTGAATGTTTCCCTATATATTAGCCCTTCTACATACACCACAAAGACTGGCTTCCTGTTAAGACACATACCTCGTTATTTAGTTACAGCTGCAATGAGTTATACTGTTAAGAGCTTAGTTAGAAGATCCATAAACTAGGTTCTGTGTTTACAGATATTATGCCTACAGTACATGACTGTAACACTGCAAAAGGGCTTTTGCCCGAAGTGTCGATTTTCCTGCTCCTCAGATGCTGCCTGACCTGCTGTGCTTTTCCAGCACCACTCCCATTTGACTCTGATCTCCAGCATCTGCAGTACTCACTTTTCACCCTGTAACAGTACAAATGGCTGGCTGACTTATTAGAGACTCCATTGCACTGTTGCTACTGATGTTGAAGTGAGGACCTTTGTACTATAATATTATTTGACATTATGGCATCTGACTGTCTTAAAGTTCCTCTGTTTTTCCGAGATCTATGCATTTATACGAACAAAAGTTCCTACATGTGGCTAAAAAGGAAAAGAGTAAGTAAAGTGATTGGTCCTCTACAGTGGGTGCTTGGGGCCCTAATAATGAAAAATAAGGAAATGGTAAATAAATCGAACAGATATTTGATCTAGTTTCACGGTAGAGGATATAAATGACATCCTAGAAATTGTAAAACAAGAATTAAAAGAGAAAGGGAGGAGCACAAAACAATTCAAGTAAGCGAGAAAAGGGTACTGCAACAAGTTGGGAGCTTTATGAGAAAACAAAGCTTTTCATCTTCAAGGCATTTTTGCAGGGAATACCAAAATAAAGGGAAAACAACATATATACTGTAGAGAGCAGAGTACTGATTGGTTGGCAAGTGATCTCTGATTGGTAGAGGCATTTCTATGGAAACTGCGCCAATTAACAATGACACTTAACTGCTAAGCATTGCTTAATTTCAAACCAGGCAAGTTGATTCGGTTTGGTTAAAACAATGCCCTGAGAAATGAAACACAAAATGGACTGGCACGGTGGCTCAGTGGTTAGGGCCTCACAGCGCTAGGGACCCATGTTCAATTCCTGCCTCGGGCGACTGTCTGCGTGGAGTTTGCACGTTCTCCTTGTGTCTGCTTGGGTTTCCTCCCACAGACCAAAGATGTGCATATCAGGTGAATTGGCCACGCTAAATTGCCCATAGTGTTCGGTGCATTAGTCAAGGGTAAATGCAGGGAATTGGTCTGGGTGGGTTACTCTTCAGAGGGTTGGTGCGGACTTGTTGGGCCAAATTTCTTTTTTCTCCTTAAGTAAGTATTTCTTGCTAATTGTCCAGAACGATCGACCAACCAGGTCATACCCTCTACCTATCCCTACCTCACCAACCCCCTACCCCTTTATCTGCAGCTCCTCTTACACCCACCCTCAGTCCTGAAAAAGGGTTACACCCAAAACATTGACTTCTCCACCATCTGCTGATGCTGCCTGGCTTGCTGTGTTCTTGCAGCCACCCACCTGTTTACCATTCTCCAGATCAGTGCAAGAGAAAAAGTTTTGACAAAATGTGTATCTTTTCAGAAATACTCAAAAATATTCAAAAACTCTGTCTGTACCGTGAGCAGTTATAGACACCACATCTTAGAAACAATAAATTGTCCTCTGAAGGAACGCAGGTTCGGTTTTTAAGCACGTTACCTAGACTTCACAAGTTAAATTGAGGGAAGATTACACAAGCTAAGATTGAATTCCATGGAAATAAGAAGATTATGGAACAATTTATTCAAAGTTTTCAAGATATTAAGTGAAACAGATGGGATAGATAGAGATAAATTATTCCTGCAGATTGATGTGTGGAATGAGGAGTCATTGCCAGAAAAGTAGCCTTTTAGGAACGCAAATAGGAAATACTTTAGACACAAGGAATGGTAGCATTTAAAACTCTTCTCCACAAACAGCAATTGAAGTTAGACGAATTAAGAGTTTTTTGATTTAAGATCAATAGATTTTCATTAATTATAGGTATTAAGGGATACAGAATTAAAGATCGATATATGAAAATTGCTCCAACAATCTCATTGAATGACAACTAGGTTTACCAGGAATGATGCCTAAGTCCTGCTCCTACAACAGTGACTTCAGTACTCACCCTTGTGAAACACTGACCTCTAGCCTTTGATGATCTGGTTAACTACTGGGGTGGCACGGTGACATAGTGGTTAGCACTGCTGCCTCACAGCGCCAAGGACCTGCATTTGATTCCAGCCTCAGGCAATTGTGTGGAATTTGCAAATTCTCCACACATTCTGCGTGGGTTTCCACTGTGAATTGGACATGCCAAACTGTCGATTGTGTTCAGGGATGTGTTAGTTAGGGGTAAATGTGGAGTAGTAGGGTAGGGGAATGGGTTTAGGTGGGATACTCTTCAGAGGGTTGGTGTGGACTTGTTGGGTTGAAGGACGTGTTTGCACACTGTAGGAATCCCTCTATGATCTACTTTTTACTCTCTTTCTCCATAATCAATTATTTATAAGCCAACTTGCTACCTAGTCAGCTGACTCCAGATGCTCTCGTCTTTCACATGAGCCTAACATGCCATACTCTGTCACAACCCAATCAACACTCTCTAACAAAAAACTCATACAGATTTGCAACTGAATCATAATTTACATAGTATAGCTTAAGGGTTTCACAAAATTACTTGTCTTAGACTTTAGCCAAAAGTTTCATTTTGACTACTGCCCAATTTTAGCACCAGAATCTAGATTACCTGTTCTTAATCACAAGCTCATTCTATCAATGAACAGCAAAGTTCGGGAGGGAGGGCAGTTTTGAATATTTTAGCAGATAATTATTTGAAATTAATGTGGCCAGCCGTGCCATGGTAACATTTCTCTCAAATTGCAATTCTGTATAGAAACTGCATCGCAGATACTGTACAAAGAGGAAAAAGAAGCATAATCTACATTATTTTAGTAGATTGCAGTAGCTCTCTGCTGTAAACCAGGAGTTGGATTTAATTTATTTGAAATCCATAGCTTGTTCCAAAGGAGCAATATAATCAAGAAATTAGAATTGACTTGACCTGCAAGCTTTTGCTTAGCCTGTATAAAATAGCTAACGTAAACCCCTGTTCTTTTCTGCTACAAACATTCAGGGCATGTATCAGGCTGGTAATTGGATTCCACGAGGTAGATGAATAGAGTCCAAGCCAGCAATCAGTGTAAAGCAAAAGACACTGCACTTACTAGATTGTACTTGGACTTTTAAGCCCCATTCATGTTGATAGGATCCATAACAACAGCAATAAAAAGAGAACTTGCAACTTCATTGCAGATTTTGCATCTTTTTGATGTCTACTTGCTGTTGTAACGTATGAAAGTACAACAGCCAATTTGTAAAAAGCAAGGTCCCACACACTCAGAGTGAAAGGAGAAATGAATATGTGGTGGAGACATGTTTTGTGCTGTCCTAACCTGTCTGATGCCTGTTTATAGAATGGAATAAATGAAAGCTCAACAGAAAGATACCCACATACTGTTTCCAACAACAAAGATGCAGAGGATTGAAAGAAAAAGGAGTAGGGGAGTGTGGTTTTCTTCTAAAGCACCAGCCAGATTCTTAAACCAGCTTTGAAATGACAAACTGTGATTTCCAACCATTTTGTTAAGAGTTTCCTTACATCACATCCACGAATGGCATCCATTGCTAGCAAGTCGTTTCCATGACGTAGCTGAAATTTAACCATTTCCTCAGCCGCTTGGAGATCAGAGAGTTCCTGCTCTTGGGTTTTGGAGCACTGTTTGATCATATCCTTCAGCAGCAGTGCATACTTGCTCATCCGCTGGATAGGTTTCAGTAAGTAAGAGGCCAGGTCCATCTTATCACCCAGTGACATCTGCTTATTCTGCAGAAATATTAGACAGTCAGACAGTTATTCAGAAATGGATAAAGTCAGTGAAAATAGCTGCATTCTATTTGAGCTATCAAGCCTGCTCTACAAATCAATTTGATTAGCTCTGATTTGTACCTCAATCCAGTTACCTACTTAGAGTTACATTGAACTGACAGCATGCAAACAAACCTTTTGGCCCAACTGGTCTATGTTGATCTTTACCATCCACATAATCCACTATTGAGACTCTTCATGTAACCTTGTTTGAGTATTTATTTCTCTAGTAAAGCTTCCCTTTAAATAAACCCAAATGATTACCAGAGAGTAGCAAAGTTTTACATTCTATGCACTTTCTGGGTGAAGAAACTTCACTTAAAGTTTTATGGGACTTATGATTGATGGACTCCTGGTTGGTGACTCCTGGTTTGGGATTTTCCACAATCTACACAATATGTTTATCGGAGAAAAAGCAGCCATGGATTGCTCCTTGTTTTTGATAGGTGGCCCTCTGGGGCCAGCTGACATGCCATGCATCCCTAATGGGCATCCCCGAGGACAGGGCTCGGGCTCGATATGAAGGATGCCAGTCCTTTAAAACAAATCAGCCTTCCTGCCAAACAATTTGGGCAAATTGACCTTCCCTATTCACATTTTTAAAACACAAAATAAGACAACATAAAAGCAGCAGTTACATTAATAAACAATGCAATTCATGTTTCAGAACATTCAATGCAATTTATAGCCAATGGAGTTCTATTGTAAAGTCTTTACTGACATACAGCAACCAATTTGGAATGTCTCAAACACTGAGGTATAGATACTGACCAGTACACTGAAAAAAATCCCATTTTGTTTGACTTGAGTCCACTATGGCCCATTCACCTTTGAATCATAATGGTCTGGATTAAAGTCTCACTCCAGTGCTTTACTGTAAAGATCAAGGGTGACACTCAAATGCAAAACTGCGGAAGCATTATACTGTTGGAAGTGCTGCCCACGACTGAGAGATTAAATTGAAGCCACAGTGGGTGGATATGAAAGATTCCTTGACAGGACTTTTGGTAGTGGAGTTATTCCTCATGTACTGGCCAATAATTATCCCTAAATCGGTATCACAATATGCATTAATTATCTGGTCTTCAATACATTGCTGTTTTGTGCAAGTGTGTTGTACCCATATTACTGCTGCATTTCAACTATTATATGGCAGTGATTACACTTCAGTAGGTACTTAGTTGGCTGCAAAATGCTTTCAACATTCAGTCATCATGCAAGCTGCCATATAAATGTCAGTCTTTCAATTTTTCTTCAAAATATGCCATGGGATCTTCTACATGCAATGAGGGTTCAGAATTAATGTCTCATATGAAAGCTGCAACTGCAACAGTGCAGCTGCCACACTGCATTCGAGTGTCAGTCTGGAATACAAGTTGTGGAGGTGCCGGTGTTGGACTGGGATGGACAAAATTAGATATCCCACGACACCAGGTTATGTCTAACAGGTTTCTTTGGAAGTACTAGCTTTCGGAGGTACCTGATGAAGGAGCAGCGCTCCAAAAGCTATTACTTTCAAATAAACCTGCTGGACTATAACCTGATGTTGTATGATTTTTAATTCTTGTGTGCTTTGAGTCTCCCTGGAAAGAGACTCAAAGCACACAACCTTTCGAATCCCAAACCAGAAAGTGCAGCCACTGAGCAACAATGGAAACATTTTTCTCAATGTTTAATAGCCACACATTCCAATCCAAAGTTACAGCTCTTCTGGGCCTACAGTCACCTTTTTCTCCACACTGATTTAAATTGAATTTTTTTTTCCAAAACTTACATACCACCTACTTTAAAGAAAGTGTTTCCATGACTAGTAAGGAGAGCGTCAGACTGGGGTTTGTTCTTGCTGTACAGAGCATACATTCCAAACTGCTCTTCCTAGACAAACAAAGTAAACAAATTAAAATTGCAAACATTAGGATAAACTGATAGTGCTGCTTGGCTCCAAATGTATTAAACAAACACTTAGTTAAACCACATTCTCAGACTCAGAACCTGCTCATTAAACTCGTCTTGAATGGAATTTGCTCATCTCAATAAAACTCCTAAACTATAGTAAATGCTGTTTTAGGTAGTGCAAACTCACTGGATATTCTCATTAAATGAGGAAGAGAGTACTTTGATTTAACAGCAGCTCTTTAATTTTCTCTATTTTCACTAAGGGCAGAGTTAATGGTCGCACAGACATATTCATTTTACACTCAACAGTTTACGATTTTTAACAGTTGAGAAGGTGCTGGAGTCACTGGGCTGACTTCAAATGCGCAGGGCTACTTTTACGAATTTTCCAAATCCAAAAAAGACACCTTGTTTTTTAACCTCCACCCTGAACAAAGAAGGTTTTCAGACTGGCTGGGTGGTTTCCTGGCTTGGTGAGGGGTGGGGGTGGGGGAGTGCATTGCAAAGCTAGCAAACAATTCAAAGGGTTTGCAGCTGAGCTACCAAAGACCTCAGCAGTAACATTGATAAAGTGAAAACAACATGCTTCTGCTGCTTTTAGGCAGGAGACTCAAGTGGAAGAAGGCAGCTAGCCCAGTTCTCGCTCCTGTCCCTGCAGGAGTCTGAATTGACCGCACTCTACAACTGGGCAAATTCCAAACTCCCAGGCAACACAGTACACTTGTTCAGTCAATCAGCCAGACTGTGACAGCACTATAAACACACAGAGGATGCAGCAGCCTTGGCATGCATGAGGTAGCGCATGCCTTATTTACATCTTGCTGCTTTTTCTGCAATACTTCTTCCCATTTCTGGGCCGGCAGTTCACTCATGGGAACTCCCAACGGGGGTATCCTATGTCTATTGCTGACTCTGCTGCCAGGAAGTGCCTGAAAACACAAGGCAGGAAACAGGATGAGCTGTATGGGTATTGAGTGCCACTGAATCAGAGTGTGTGAAGCATGCTGAAGGATATAAGACAGGTAAAGTGATGGGTCTTATTATCTCTTTTGGTTTGGGGGGCTGTGACATGGGGCTGAAAGAATTTTATGAGTCTTTGTCACACAATAAAAATGGTATGTTTGAAATATCACTGATACCATTTTGACGTAAATAATAAGGCATCCCTTGTGGGCATCTTAAACAGACATCAAGACATAATGCTCTTTGGTGATAAATCTAAAAGCTCCAATTCTCACAATGCAAAGTTTCGCAGTATCTTATCATGCCTTTGAACTGGACAGAGTGATGACTACAAGCTGCTCTTCCCACTAGCTTTACAACTTCAGGTGATTACAATGATGTTTCTCAAAACCCCACAAATTGCCATCTTCACACCACCTCATTTCAAAGTCCACATTCGCACTTCCCGGTTCCCTTGACATCCTGCCTGAAATCTATGAATTTCATTTACCTTGGCCTTGCTTGCTGCCTCACACCAGGTTATGTTCTGGCAGCAATGGTGCTCACTGAGACTCCTGCAACCTAAAGCTAAAACTGGGTCGCAGCAATCAGGCTGCAAGTTTCATATGTTCAAGGTCTTACCTGCCTCTGGAGGACAGTTTCCTGGCTGCCAGAAGCCAAACAGTTAAACTGGTGAGATGGCATTTCGGTGGAGGAATGCTTCACCAGTCCAGCAGTTTCTGCCCAGATGCCATTTTAACACCCTTGTTTATATATTGTTTATAATATATAAATGTATATGGCTTCCAATAGATGGGCTGGGCTAAACTTGGACATTGTGTTTTCATTGGTGGATAATTCATTTGGGCCGGTATGGTGGCTCAGTGGTTAGCACTGCTGCCTCACAGCACCAGGGAGGCAGGTTCAATTCCAGCCTCGGGCAACTGTCTGGGTGGAGTTTGCACATTCTCCACTGTGTCTGTGTGGGATTCCTCCAGGTGCTCCAGTTTCCTCCCACAGTTCAAAGATGTGCAGGTTAAGTGAATTGCCCATTATGTTCAGGGATGTGTAAGTTAGGTGCAAATGTAGAGTAATAGGGGAATGGGGTTGGGTGGGATACTCTTCGGAGGGTCAGTGTGGACTTGCTGGGCTGAAGGGCCTGTTTCCACACTGTAGGGATTCTTTGTTCTATAATATATGGAGGCTTCATAACTTTGCTTTTAGTGCACTGGACTCTGTGATGGAGATTGAAAAAAGAGCTTACCCCATGTTTTGTTCACATATATTGCAGGATAAAATTCCGTTAACACACCCTCAATGCACTTGATATTGTACTCAGTAACACTGGGCAATTGGTCCCCTTTGTGTGTTTCATATTTTGAATTAACTCCAAACAAGTACATTGCCCAGTAGGAATGGCACGGGGACTTACATGTTTGAGGAAGCAGTGACTGACTTGAAGTGGACCGTTGGTGCAGTTCTCGAGTTCCTTCAGAAAATACTGGCAGTGAAAATCATAGAGTTTCTCCAGATTCCCAAATATGATAGTGCACTTTCCACGCAGATCCTGGGGCAAGTCCAGTCTCTCCATCTCTGGAAAGTAATGGTCTATGATATATCCAAGGGATTTGACATACTCCCTCTCTGTGCTGATCATTTCATCCATTATATGCTGCAGCTTACTGCGGGAAACAAAGGAGGACAGCCAGTCTGAATATCATTTAGCAGTGGGAATACATGAAAAATGATCCCAGACTCAGCTACTGTATTTCATCTTATAACTTGGTAAGTAATAACAGTTAAATTTTGAAAGTTGACTGGAGTCACAGATCCTATGAATTGACTTTTGAAACATAGACTGTATCATTTATGAGACAGTTTCAGTTCTTTTTCAATTACATGGAATATATAGCACAGACACAGGTCATTGAACCAAACAGGTCCATAAGCTATTTATATTCCACATTCTCTCTTTGTACTCTTTTTCATTTAGCCCTGTTAGCATAATCACCTATTTCTTTCTCTCATAAATACTTAGCTAGTTTCTCTTTACATGCATCTTTGTTATTTTCCTTCCTGATAGTAACAAATTGCATGGTGCAATCACTCCCTTGGTAAGGAAACTGGCTATATTTGAATCCCATCCATGAAATACCATCTTGTTAACTAATTAAGCTTTGACTTCTAAGGTTCTTTAACGGGTAATCACCATAAAAACAAAATCATAGTTCAGCTCACATGGATCTTGATTACTTTCAAGCCAAGTACAATTTTGTCAAATCAATCAAATTTCATACTGGCAGGAATGCTTTATTGCTAATGCAGGATCTCAAACAGAAAGATGAAATCCTACATTCTGTCTAAAAACATGCAGCCCCAATTTTTAAACTCTTTCAACTGAGAGATTATGAAATAAGATTTCCACCATGTGTTGAAAAATTAATGTCACCAGTCTGAAAAATCAATATCTGAAATAAGATTGCAACTTCTAGAGTAAATTATATAACCCTGGTAGCTGAAGTACTGTAATGCATAAACTTGAATTATTAAAATACATCCTTGCAACCATACTAATTGGATCAATGACCTAGTCAGTTGCTCCAAATAGTCAAAGATTCAGACTGAATTTCATCAGGTGATTGGTAGAGACACATCAGTGCAAAATGAAGATTTTTGTTCCTGCCATATGGAAATCTATTATCCATTTTCCCCAGAAGCTCGTGGGTGTTCAGGTCATAGAGTCATAAAGACATAGAGATGTACAGCACGGAAACAGACCGTTCGGTCCAATTCATCCATGCTGACCAGATATCTTTAATTAATCTAGTTCCATTTGCCGATATCCCTCTAAACCCTTCATATTCATATACCCATCCAGATGCCTTTTAAATGTTGTAATTGTACCAGCATCCACCACTATATCTGGCAGCTCATTCCAAGCACGCACCACTCTCTGCGTGAAAAAGTCAATCCTTAGGTCCCCTTTATGTAATTCCTCTCTCACCTTAAGTATATGCCTGCTGGTTTTACACTCTTGCCCCACGCCCCCCCCCCCCCCCACCACAACCTCTAGGAAAAACAGGTATTTACCCTATCCATGCCCCCAATGATTTTATAAACCTCTATAAGGTCACCCCTCAGCTTCCAATGCTCCGGGGAAAAAAACCCTTTTCAGCCTTTCCCTGTAGCTCAAGCCATCCAACCCAGGCAACATCCTTATAAAATCTTTTCTGCACATTCTCAATTTTAACAATATCTTTCCTGTGGCAGGGAGACCAGAACTGAACACAATATTCCAAAAGTGGTCTGACCAACATCCTGTCAAGCCACAACATGAAGAAGGCCACAATAAATAGATTTATATCTGATAAATGCATCAAGGAGGAGAGGCAGTTAAATCTAACTGAGGAAGACAACAGCAATGATCAAAATAAAAAAGCACAACAGGCTGGAGGTATCGAATGATTGATCGCTGGTCCAGATTAATACCGCAGAGTCTTCTCAGAGTTAAACCTGGAAATATAGCTGAATATTTCCAATTATTGTGTCAATGTTCTGATAACAAATGATATCATTACCTCCCAGTTCGCTTAGCTTCTTCTGTGTGTGGATGGTGCATCCTGGAAGATATCGGTAAGCTACGAGTCCTGGTCAACACTGGGCTTTTTAGCTCTGATCTGGAAATCCTGTTATCAGCCACCACGCTGCTGACCACCTCCAAACCTTTGATGTAAACTCCGGTGTTGCCGTGCCTGCCGGCCTCACTGTGGCTACTCTCCCGTTGCCACAACTCAAAGCTCTGGGCCTTCCTCATGATCTTTTTCAACGGCTGCTTCTTGTACCGAGGTGCCAGTGAGCAGGCAGGCTCCGAGTGGCAGGATGCAGCAGAGGAGCTCATGGTGCAGTTGTCGAGATCTCTGTAGAAGATGCTGCCGCCGCATAACCTACCACCAGCCGGAATCGAAGATAGCGAGGTGGTGCTGAATTTAGGTGACGTCTCGACACTTTGACAGGACTCTTCATAAAGTAACGCCGTGGGGCTTTCTGACACCACAAAGACCTGATCGTGTTCCTGCTGATGCACTGAGTCATCGGGCCACGCACCATTCTCCATACTCTCTGCCTCCTTTTGAGAGAAAGAGTCTCCAAGCTCATCAGATCCTTCAGTGTCAAACTCTCCGCTCGTCCGGGGACCATCGTCCTCAGAGTTTATCTTAGTGGCCAAGTCGTTGCTGTGACCCTCGTGGATTCTGATTGCTGCGGCCAAGACATCTTCCAAGAGGTGCCTCGTCTGTTGGCACTTCACCCATTGGATGTTCCATTGTTTCAATTCCCTAGCACTGCCAAGGCCAAGGACCATCTCATTCATCTCCTGGAAGTTTTCTGCATTGAATTTGACGGCCTCCTGGTGGTATCCTTCCAACCTCTGAACCGCGGCTGTCATATATTCGAAGGTGCTTTGCTCGTCCACTTTCAACCGCCTTAAGTAATCGTTGCAGTGCAAAACCCACTGGTCAGCCTGACATGAAAGCAGAAAACATCACAATAAAAAAGAAATGAAACTCTGTTTCCATTGTAGTTACGACAGCCATTTCTATGTTTCAGCATCGATCAATCCACATTAATTTATTTCTTTAACAAGATCATGTGGCTTTTTAAATAGTCACTAAAAATAAATTCAATCAGTAAAACAGATATGTAGGAAAGCACTTCAAAACATTATTTCACCTCATGGCAAATGTGTGATAGAAAATGTATAGACTTTAATAGACACATGTAGGCTTCTGCAGGCAATTAGAAACCAAGAGAGCAAATGGATTCAGAGAATCCCTAGGCCATTAAGTCCACACTGAATCTCTGAAATCCATTCCAGATCCACCCCCTTACCCTATTCCTGTAATCCAGCATTTCCCATGGCTAATCCCTCTAACCTGGAGATCCCTGGAAACTATCGACAATTTAGCATGGCCAATTGACCTAACCTGCACATCTTTGGACTGTGGGGGGGAAAGTAGAGCAGTGGGAGGAAAGCCATGCAGAGAAGGGGAGAATGTGCAAATTCCACAGAGACAGTCGCCCTAGTCTGGGATTGAACCCAGACCCCTAGCACTCTGAGGCAGCAGTACTAACCACTGAGCCACCCACCATAACCACTCAACTGGTAGACATTTCAACAAAGCACATTCATGATGAATGAACTTTTTAACAGAAGAAAAAGGTTTGCGAATTACACGAAGATAACAAATTATTTTTGGGATTTAAGTGAACTGTAACTGGTACATCTACAATAGAAAAGGATTTACTTTTCAGGGCTGATTCCAAATGAGGGATTGTAAGCAGGGCTTTCACACAATCTCAACAATGGGACCAACGTTGGTGTTGAGTGCTCAAAACCAGGACTGCAAATTAACCCTTGTAGTAAACAGACAAAAAAATCCAACCTCACTATGCAACTCAAAATTTCCAATATTCAAAATATTATCAGATTTTATAATGATAATTTTTTTTTCTGGTTTGTTTAACAAAGGTCTTACATATAAACAATTAACGGCAGAAAAAGTCCCAACAACGTAAAGAGCGACGCAGCCATCAAACCAGAAAGCAAGTCAGTGGTGAAAGATAAAAGCTGCACAATAAGCCACTTACACTCTCATAAAATTCATGCAAATTAATTATGTTGTCCAAATCTGTTCTCCACTTTTCCACTCTGTTGATGAAGCTACTCAGAAACTGCTTGAAACCCTCGACTTTTTCACCCAGGTATCGTAGCTCTTTGTGCGTTTGACCGTTCAGATGGCCAGCATCTTTGACCAACTGCATGCCCCTTTTGTACTGTTGCTGTAAAGAAAATTACCATTAAACTATGCACTAGACTGTGATCCACCTTGTCTGTCTCATTGTTCAAATAACACCATAATACATCGCTGATCTTTTACAAAAAAAATTAATTTCATTCTTAAATTTACTGTCATGACATGCACATATATATTTGGCCATTTTGTTTCATTATTTGTGCATTTGACCTTTTTATTCATAAGAGATGTCAACAGTTACCCTTTGAAACACTGACGCTCTCAATACAGCTGGCACTATTTGCCTGGACATACTGATGTACAATTTGCATTTGTACAAGATCTTTAACATTGTGAAACACTCCAAGGATCTACAGGAGGATAATTATCCATCAAAATTTGGCACAAAGTGACTTAGGGAAATATTAGAATAAATGACCAAATGTTTAGTCAAAGAGAAATGTTCTAAGGAGCATTTCAAAGAAGGCAAGTGAGATCACAAAGAGGTCCAGGGAGCACTTTTCTGCAGTTTGCATCTCCCTAGACAGTTAAAGGTATTCCACCATTTGGTGAAACAAGAAAGTGGTGAATGAGCAAGAGGCCAAAATTGGAGGAGGGCGCTGATTTTGGAGGGTCATGGGTCCATAGGAGGCTGCAGATCACACAGGGATTTGAAACAACGGTGGGAATTTTAAAATCAAACTGTAGCCAAACCAGAAATCAATGTAGGTCTGTGAAAATGGCAACAATGAAAGTTGTTGAGTGAGTTGATGTAAAGGCAACAGGTTTTTCCAAAAAAAAAGACAAACACCTAGCTATCCACAGGCCTGTTTTTGCAGCATCAATGAACCTCAGACAGTAATCTATTAAATCACACCACCAATAAATCCAGCAAGTATTTAAAAGCACCTCACAGCTGTCAAGAAATCTCTTAAAGTTCTGCAACAACAAGAAACACATCTCAAGACCTCACTGTAGGCCATGATTCTAACACTTTGGGAAGTCCTGTGTTATGCATTCTACTACAGTTGGACGAGTTATAACTTTGCAGTTTACTAGCATAGCGCATTAATAGGGTCCCCCAAGTCATGCAATTGGTTCTGCTCAATTACAATACTGATGTACATGGTTAGCCGAAGAACTGTGGAAAGTACTTTGACAGGTTTACATCTCCAGAATTTAATACTGAGCCAGAGTGGTTGATAAATATTCTACCAGGTCCTGAGAACCTGGAACCTCCAAATGATATCATTCAGTGTTACACTACATAATGCAACAATGGAATTCCTTTCCTACCAGCACTTCCTAACTTGCATCATAAGGTATGTTTTAGATTCAAGAAAGCAGCTCTGCACTACCTTCACAAGTCAGGATGGAAAGTAAATACTCAACCAGCTCGTGATGCCCACATTCCACGAACGAATACAAACAAGTACCTGTTTCCTCTGAGCTTTCAATAAAACACATTCTCAGTGCCAATTAAACATATTATGTCTCACTTTATTGAGTAATGCTGAAAAATGCTCAAATATTTTGAACAGTTAAAAAAATGTATAAAATGGAAGTTTTGAGGATGGTTGCGTCTTACTGTTTAGTGTCTCAGTCTCACGATAACAGTCCAAAGAATCTATTGATAAAGAATAAGGTGGCACGTTTATCCTGATAAATTCTTGACATGCCGTTTTGTTTAGCGGTGCTGTGAACCCTCCTAATCCCTTGTTCTTTGTTATTTCACTGCAGGTAATCAGATCAGCTTTATCTGTTGTGTCTTCATAATCCCACTGCTGTTCTACAAGTGGTTTCCCAAAAGTAAAGCAAGCTCCAGGTAATCATTCTTGTCGGTATCAGATAACTTGAAGGCTTAACAATGAACAAAAAAGGTACAGTTGAATTTATCTACTACTTTTCCACTGGGGAAGCAGAGCCCTAAGTTTCATTTCATCGGTAGCAAATGCACACTACGTGTTTATTATAATATTTCCCACAATTCTACAGCATGAGTGTTATGAGAGACTTACCACTGCCTGGTTGTAGAAGACGTTATACTTTTCTTGCATTTGTCTGAGTGATTCCAGGGAATGTGGCAAACAGTCCACCTGCACAAGGTATTTCTCTCTCTCGCAGTCAGCCCAGTGTCTGATCTTAAAGATAATAAAAGCACAGTAATTTTCTTTAGAAAACACAATAATGACCTGATTTAGGTATCTCAATCTGTCCAGAAACACAAAGGCCTGATTTTTGCTCTGTTGTAGCAAAGACAGCCAATAATCCCAAATGTCACCAGTCCTGTCCCTGAACTTAGAATTTCTTATTATTACGGGGATGACAACACAGTTAAGTTGGAAATTGTGAAGGCACAGGTTAGGAGACAGCTAGCATTTAAAGCATTAAGTGTTGGAATTAGAAACTCATAGAAGCTGTGCGATGCTAAGAATCAGCAATTAATACTTTATTGCATCTGAGAGAATGGTTTGAAAAGCCCAGTAACAGCATTTGCTTGGAGCATATTAGCAAGATTAGCTTTCAGGAAAAGAAAATGGTAGCAGTGCTGGCTTGCTGAACCTAGCTGTCTGTGGAAAATCTGGAGTTATTCCTGTGATTAAGTGATGTATTGCAGCTTTCAAAATCCTGAGTGCAGCAGACCCAGGAATGATCAAGGTGGTCTGTGACAGAATGCCATTTGGCAGGCTACAGCTGATGTTCAAAAGAGAAGAATTGGAATCCCTGTCAAAATTTAATGAGATTTGAGGACCCATTGTGGCACAAATGTCCAAAGAGTTGCTGAGAACTGCATGGGATCTATCTTTACCACATTCCCTTTTTAATGCAATGTAGGGAGTTTAAATGTAGTGTTTCTATTACCCTTATTCATTTCTAGTTAATTCTGGATGTAAGAAAATTAGATATATAGTTGATTGCATTACTTTTATCATCAAACTTTTTTTTGTTTGTTCAAAACTGTGGAAAGTTGTCACTTTAGTCTCTTAATAAATACTGGGATCTCAACACTTCATCAACATTAAATAAAATGTCACTAGTACCCAGCCAGACTGTAACTCAAATTTGGTCTGCTTGGGAACATAACAAGATACATAGCAACCATCATGAAACAGAATAGCAGAAGAGGCTCAAGGAGTTCAAAAGATCTCTCAATCCTTCTGTATCTTGTCTGGATTAAGGTAGTTCTATCATTTTATTTTAACTGGTTCCATTCAGATGCAAACTGGGCTGAGAGGGTTTAAATATGGAAAAGAAATCCAATAATAGCATTCACGAATTGTGAGATATATTTCTCTCTTACATGCTTTGAAGTCTTCTTCCAAGCAACACACATAGTGGTACTACCTCCACTGGTTTTGCTGACTCACTGGAAAAATGAGATGTCAAAGTCTTTGTTTACCTTGCTACTTCCCTCCTCGAATCTTCGGAGCTGCAGTAGGATCTCCAGCTGCTGCAGGCACTTGTTGCACAGTATAACTAACCTATGGACCTCTTCATCCACCTGATTATACAGCATTGTGATAGTGTCCATGGCATCCCTGCAAAACATTTAGAACATAGGTTTGGCTGGTTGCATGTGAGGAAAATATTTTCACAAAGAAGAATGCTAAATGTCGACTTGCATGCCAAGCCTTTCTAGCGTGTTGATTACAAATGAGCCATATAATGATTATAACACAATAATCATTGAGACATTGAGATTCATAAGCTCTTAACAAAGTTCCTGGCAGAGAAGACTGGTATTAGAGATACTTAAAATTGTGATCAATTTTACCCAAGGCGATAAGGGCCCACATTCCTAGCTTTGATTATTTGACTCCAATTTTTGTGGGCTATGCTTTTGATGAGATCATTCAGAGCACTGGCCCTTGAGAGCAGAAATAGCAGGGTCAGCAGGATTTTTTTTGTTTTTTTATTCATTCATGGGGTGAGGACATTACTGGCTAGGCCAGCATTTATTGCCCATCCCTAAGTTAAGGGCCAAATACATTGCTATGGGTCCAGAGTCCCATGTAGGTTAGACCAGTAAGGATGGCAGTTTCCTTCCCTAAAGGACATTAGCAAACTACATGGGTTTTTCTGACAATTGACAGTGATTTATGGTCATCACTAGACTCTTCCTTCCAGATATTTATTGAATTCAAATTCCACCATCTGTCATGGTGGGATTCGAACTCAGGTCCCCAGAACATTACCTGGACCTCTGCATTGATAGTCCAGTGATAATACCACTGGACCATTGCCTCCCCTAAAATGAAGAACTAAATGTGGAAACATTCTTCTAGCATGAACTGAAGACAGGCAGCATTAAACTCCAACACAATTGATTGAAGAGTTTCTCGTTATGAGTCACAGACCAAGTAGACTGCATGGATTACACAAACCATGAAGCTCCTTGCTTGATTCCTCATCTATATAAACTTAGTTACCTCATTCACAAAGGGGCACTTGGAGATGGGTAGTGGGAATTAGTTAGGAGTATGAAAACATTGTTCCCAGCTACTGACTAATGACATGAAAACAGAGAGTAATCCAAGTACACAAAAATCTATCAGTGTCTGACCAATTAAAATAGGTTACTGCTTTGAGTAAGAGTGATCTACCAACACAGTGAGGGAAAGGTTCAATTTATGGGGAGAACAGATGCTAGTGGAGCAGCCAAAAATAACCTAACAAAATTGGTCATGGTAAATGGAGGAACAAGTTACTGCAGATGCTGGAATCTGTACTGAAAACAACAAATGCTGGAGATCTCAGCGGGTCAGACAGCATTTATGGAGAGAGAGCAAGCTAACATTTTAAGTCGAGGTGACTCTTTATTAGAGCTCGAAACATTAGCTTGCTCACTCTCCATAGATGTTGACTGACCCGCTGAGATCTCCAGTGTTTGCTGTTTTCTGGTCTTGGTGAATAACTGGCAACCAATTTGCAACTATGAGTCGTACACCCCTATAATGCATCAATGATGGATTTTTACATTACTTTTTACAATGTATTCTGAATATTGTATCCACAGTGTTCCTGAATAGATAAACACTGAAAGAACTGCGGAGGCTGAAAATCAAAGATAAAAATAGAAATTGCTGGAAAAGCTCAGCAGGTCTGGCAGCATCCAAGGAGAGAGGCAGAGTCACTTGACCTGAAATGTTAACGCTGATTCTTTCCATGAATGCTGCCAGACACAATGAGCTTTTCCAGCAATTCCTGAACATGTATCTTTTTGTGTCTCCAGAGTTGTTCCACTGATCTCAATGGTTCCATTCACAAGGTTGATTGAGGTAATGAAGACAGGAATTCTATTCCAGACAAAGCCATTACCATCAGGACAGCAGGAATTAAAGACAAGATTCTTAGATGGGGAGATGGGGAGAAGAAATTTTTACTTTAAAAAGTAAGGCAACTGTTATTCTATTTGTGGGCGGCACGGTGGCACAGTGGTTAGCACTGCTGCCTCGCAGCGCCAGAGACCCGGGTTCAATTCCCGCCTCAGGCGACTGACTGTGTGGAGTTTGCACGTTCTCCCCGTGTCTGCGTGGGTTTCCTCCGGGTGCTCCGGTTTCCTCCCACAGTCCAAAGATGTGCAGGTCAGGTGAATTGGCCATGTTAAATTGCCCGTAGTGTTAGGTAAGGGGTAAATGTAGGGGTATGGGTGGGTTACGCTTCGGCGGGTCGGTGTGGACTTGTTGGGCCGAAGGGCCTGTTTCCACACTGTAAAGAAATCTAATCTATTATTTTGAAAAGGCTGTGAAGTGTTGTCAGTGTTGTAATATAGGAAACACAACTGTTAATTTATTAGCAGCAGATAATGACCAGACACTGTTTATTGTTCAAGCTTGAGATTGAAGGTAAAGACATTAGAGGGAACTCTACTGATCTTCTCTAAACGAGTGCAATGGGATGACTTATATCAATGTGACAAGGCAAGTTTAACATCCCATCCAAAAGGCAACACCTGGGACGTGGTGCAGTACTTCCACAGTAGTACACATCGGTTTCAGTTTAGATTTGATGCTCAATTCCTTGGAGTGGGATTTGAACCTACAATCATTTGACTTGATGAACAGAGTGAAACCAAGTGAACGACTTAATACAACCTAACATCTCTTAGCTTTGGACTACTGAACATAATCAACCGAATTCATGCTCTGATGAGTAAGAGAATGATGGCATTGTTAGATTTCACAGAATAAAAGTTTAACAAAGGTGATTTTTGTTGATCATACAAGCAAAATGATCTCTGGTTCAAGAAAGTCCAATATCTTGAAGAATTCTTCCAAATTAACCTGAAGTCATTTAATGTCCTACCTGTAGTCATCAGTGTCTGAGAATTCATCTTTTCTAATCCTAGCAAGGATAGTCCCACCTTCCAGACGCAAGCCCACCAGCCGAGAATCTTCCAGCACAGATTTCATTATCCTTGTATGTTGGTTGATGAGCTCAGTGACTTCCTATAGAATTAAAGTTCCAAGTTTAATTTAAATTGACCTTGGTCTTATGACATTTGTCCTCCATCTTTCTGATGTCAGCCATACACCCACCACCACAACTATCACCACACAACCATAGTTATGAGTTTGTCTTGTTTTATCTTGGTTACTTTGTTCTTAACTGAGAGGACCAATTTTCACCCTTGCACATCTTAATTTATACCTATTTTACATCTCTCTTCCCCTTTCTCCTCAGTTAACAATCCCTTTATCTTTTGCACTGGGCCTCCACATCATTCCTTTGCTCCTCCTCTGCTACTGTCAATCCTTTCAGTACTAATAATGTGACAAAACCTTAACTCTGCTTTTCTTTTCCCACAGATGTTGTCAGTCCTGCCAAGTTTCTCTTGCATTTTCTGTTTGTTTCAGATTTCCTGCATCTGCATAATTTTATTTTTACTTAATTTAAACTGTGACATTAAACCTCCTAGCCATGTGACTGTGACAGAAATTTACAGGGCAGAGGGAGCAAACCCTCTCTGCTCGATTGTCAGACACCAATGTGCAGCCATTTATGTTACCACTGAAAGGGTGGGCATAAAAAGCAAGGGTTCACATTGCCTCCATTAATACAATCAACAGGCATGCAATTTACGGAAGCACTATTGAGTGACTAAATATTGCCTGTCAAGAATTATGGGTGGGAACCAATCTCAGATAAGTTCACTGGGCCTGATATATCATGAAGAAGGGCTTATGCCCGAAACGTCGATTCTCCTTCTCCTTGGATGCTGCCTGACCTGCTGCACTTTTCCAGCGACACATTTCTAAGCTCTGATATATCATGATCCATAGAACATCCGAAGAAAGAGGAATGGGGTAAAAATGTGGCTTCCTCCAGGTTTAGTTTTAAGCCAAGTTAATTCCCTGCCCTCTGTTCATTGACTGTTAGAGAAGACGGACTTCAGCGGTTCCTTATGTTCTTATATTCATTCCTTCTTTATCTCAAGTACCTTTCCTGCCATGTCCTCTCTTTGCCTACCTTTCCCAATTTACGATCCACTCATGCCTACCTCCACATTCACTCCTACCACTGTCACTCAGAGGGGAGAGGGAGGGAATCAGAACAAAGCCACGCACACTTGACTTAAAATCTGCAGTCCAATTTTAGACCTTGGTGCCTCCCGTCTCTGAATTATGACCTAGCCCATGGGAAATGAAGGAACAAAAGACAGGAGCAGAAGCAAAAAGAGGTAAGGGTAGCAAAAAGAAGAAGAAATGGAAACAATCAGAGTCAGAACCAAAAGCAGTAAAGAGAAAGAGAGACAGAAGGAGAGGAAGAGCTATAGAGATAAATGGAAACATGAAAGCAGCAGAGGCAGATAACAGGACGTCTAAAGCTCTCGGTGATTCCTAACATTAATTACAAACCTTAGACTGCACCCAATTCATTTGTTGCCCCCACTTAGAATTTAAACTCATCACACTGTCAATGTGGGCACCATACAACATGGCCATTGGTGAGAGTGTTGGGTGGATCATGTGAGACTTGCAGTAAGGAGATTCCTGATGGGAGAACAAAAGGTCTCATTTTCCGAACAATTCTTTTACAGTTAAGACTGGGTTCTCATTAGTGAGCTGCAAGAGGCCTTTTTACATGCATTCAAATCCTCAATGTTGCAACATCTCATCTCATACATATGCAGTTTCCTATTCTCCCAACTGCCAGACAGAAACTAGACAGTGATAATTCCCAACATGAAAACCAGAGCAGTACCATGGACACTCCAGCTCACCGCTTGCTCCTCCTTGCTAGGACACAAGGCACTGGTATCAAAGGATACACTGATTGGGTAATGACTGCATGAACTCACCATCCCATATCCAACACCCCTGAATCCACCAGGACCCTCAGGTTCCCATCAGCACAATGTGCTGCCAATTTCCCTTTGTCTGGGGACATTGACTGGAAATGTGTATGACAGCTGCAGGCTGTAGGTTTTGGGAGTGACTATACCCCTCCTTGTGTCAACTGGGTAAAATGAGATGTGTAGGGGGTAACATTGGGGTGGGGTGAATAGGTAATGAAGGAAAGGCAAGTTTGGGAAGGTTGGATGAGAAAACCTCCATGAAACTCACCAAATTTATTGCTTCATGATTTTCCAACCAATGCACTCCTGTATGTTGAGCCTGCAATGTTGCTCCAGTGCCACTACTGGCCAAAAGGTGTAATGGCAACATGATTGGTTTACATGGACAATTTCATTGATAGAAAATAAAAATCATAATTGTGAAAATGCGCACTGAGCATTTGAATTCTAAATTGGGAGCTAAATGATATCTCAGAAGCCTGTTCCAAATTTCTCTATGGGTAGAGCTGGAGGAGTTCTCCTGCAAGCATACCATGCTTTGAGTGTACCTGTTCTGTGCTCGGCATTCTGTTGACATTCAGACTATTGATGGAATTCTTCAGGTATATCAGAGCCCCTCGACAGTTCATCATAAATGGCTCCAACTTCTGAAACAACAAACAAGAGTCATAGAGTTATATAGAACGGAAACAGACCCTTCAGTCCAACCAGAACATGCTGAACATAATCCCAACTAAACTAGTCCCACCTGCCTGCTCCTGGCCCATATCCCTCCAAATCTTTCCTACTCATGTACTTATCTAAGAGTTTGTAAATGTTATAATTGTACCTGCATCCACCATTTCCTCAGGAGGTTCATTCCACACACGAACCACCCTCTATGTCTTTTTAAAATCTCTCTCCTCTCACCTTAAAAATATGACCCCTAGTCTTGAAATCTCTCATCCTAGGAAAAAGAAACCTACCATTAACTTTATCTAAACCTGTTATGATTTTATAAACCTTTAAGTCTCCTTTCAACCTCCTACACTCCAATGAAAAATGTCCCAGCCTAGCCAGCCTTTCATTATAACTCAAACCTTCCATACCTGGCAACAGCCTGGTAAATCTTTTCTGAACCTTCTCTAGCCTAGAACTGGACACATTACTCCAGAAGAGGCCTCACCAATATTCTGTACAACCTCAACTCCTATACTCAAAGGATTGAAGGATTAGACCTCTGTTTTGGCTCTCTCTACTACTTATTCCTTCAGTCAGTAACAATTGCATTCAAAAGCATTTTGTTTATATACACAGGGATCCTCTTCATTTTCAGCTTTTCAGATGAACATATAACTATACAAATCCTTTCCTTGCTCACCTCCACACTTCCATCTTGCAGCAACTTGAGTTGCCCTGACATCCGGCTGAACCAGATGTACCCAAGCAGCCTTGTGCTCACTGACTCACATTGACTGCGCTTATTTAAAAAAAACAAATTACATCCTTCTTTCCAAAGCCCTCCAAGGCCTCACCCCTCTCTATTATTACAACCTGCTTTATCCCTACAATTAATTCAGATTGTGGTGTTTCTCTAATATTGGCCTTTTACACATCTCTAATCTTAATCAGTCCACCATTGGCAGCCTCTCCAGCTGTCTGCACTTCCCAAACCTCGAGCAATGCATTCCACGCTCCCTCCAAGATTTTTTTTTTCAATCCATTTCTTTGACAAAGCTTTGGGCCATCTTTTCACATGTCTCCTTTGCAGTTTAATGTCAAATATTGTTTAATATCATTCCAGTGAAATGCTTTGAGGCACTGCTGAGAGTTGAAGATGTTATGTAAATGCATGTTACTGTTTAATTTGACAATTTAGGCTTCAAAAAACATGGTCTTTTACTGTATGATTCATTGTATTAAATTGAAAAGAAATGGCTGTGTATTATTTTACTTCAACATAAAAACAATTTACAAGGATACCAACAGAACTAAGAAACTGAAACAGGAGTCAGCCACTTGGCCTCTTAAAGTTGCCCTGAAACTCAATAAGATCATGACCAATATGACCCCGGACTCAACTCTTCTTTTGTGCCAGCTCCTCATAGCCTTCAGTTCCTTGATATTTTGAAAATAAATCTACCTCTTTAATAAATCAGGAAGCTTGAATGGAAAGGAATAGTCAATTGTTGAACACTAAAATACAGCCACTACTTTTGACACGCATAGGTTAGCCCCAGCTCAGAACAGACTGTTCTGCAGACCCATCTCTATTTTCTAACCAACCTGTTCAGAGTTACTAGTGTACATCTCTAGAGTATCTCTTGAACCCAGGCTACCTGGTTCAGAGGTTGGGACACTACCACTGTGTTACAGAAGCACTCTAGGCTTGCTTTAGTTTTTTTTAATATATTGCAGTGTTCTCATACACAACTACGTGACTTTCCCACCACCAAAATCACCATGACTCTTTTATTTCTTTTCTCTTAAACTACTAATCATCAAAAGTAGTTCCTTGAAAATGAAGTCAGAGGTAGACAGGGTGGTGAAGGTGTTTGGCATGCTTGCCTTGATTGGTCAGAACATTGAATATAGTCAGTTCTCTTATAACGCTATGTTTGTGTTCTTTTTTAACCCAGTGTTATAGCAATGCTGCCTCACAGCGCCAGAGACCCAGGTTCAATTCCCGACTCAGGCGACTGACTGTGTGGAGTTTGCACGTTCTCCCCGTGTCTGCGTGGGTTTCCTCCGGGTGCTCCGGTTTCCTCCCACTGTCCAAAGATGTGCAGGTCAGGTGAATTGGCCATGCTAAATTGCCCGTAGTGTTAGGTAAGGGGTAAATGTAGGGGTATGGGTGGGTTGCGCTTCGGCGGGGCGGTGTGGACTTGTTGGGCCGAAGGGCCTGTTTCCACACTGTAAGAAATCTAATCTAATCTAAAAAAAAATCATGCTTTAGAAACAGCGCTTAATCACGTTGCACGTTTTAAAAGTGCATGCGTTAGAATCAGCATCCCTAATTCATCAATTGGGTTACAGTGAATTCATGCTGATGAAATGCATATTATAGCAGAACAGCCTCTACAGGATTCCGGACATTATGTTGCAGCTACACACGACATTCGTGAGGCTACTTTTGGAATACTGCGTACAATGCCCTTCTATAGGAAGGATGGTGGTCAATTGGAGATGGTGCAGAAAAGATTTACAAGGTTGTTGCCAGGATGGGGGGTTTGAGCTATACGGAAAGGCTGAATAGGTTGGTGCTTTTCTTCCGTGGAGCAGTGGAGGCTGAGGGGTGACTTTATAGAAGTTTACAAAATCATGAGGGGCATGGATAGGATAAATAGCAAACGTCTTTTACCAAAACTAGAGGACATAGGTTTAAGATGAGAGGAAAAGATTTAAAAAGGATCTCAAGGGTAACCTTTTCACACAGAAGGTGGTGCGCGTATGGAATGAGCTGCCAGAGGAAGTGGTGGAGGCTGGGACAATTACAACATTTAAAAAGCATCTGGAATGGTTTTATGAATAGGAAAGATATCGAAGAATATGCGCCAAATGCTGGCAATTGGGACTAAGTCAGATCAGGATGTCTGATTAATGCACACAAATTGGACCGAAGGAACATGCTGTATGACTCTATGATGCTATAATCACCCAATTAAATATCTACAAGCAAAGCCTATTATGGGCAAGGCAGACCATCAACAGTGAGGGGGAAGTAGGGAGAGACGGAATTGGCTAAATCAGAATGGAGTTGGAGTGGCTGGGTCTGCTTTATCCTTTTTCTGTTCTTTATACCCAGAAGCATTATCACACGCAATCGAGTGACATTCCCACAACCAAAGTCACTGTGACTTTTCTTTTTTGTAAACTAATAACCGCCATCAGTAATCACCTGTGCAGACAATCAATATCTACAAGCAAAGACCAATTTTGCATAATGCAAATCATCAAAAATGAGGGGGGGATTGGGAGAGACTGAACAGACTAAAGCAGAATGGAGTTAACGGGAGAAATTAAGCACTCTATCCCCCGAGGTCCCCATCTCTCTCTAAAGACATCAAAAGCACTGATTCATGCCACTCGTGCCATCTCTAAGGACCCCTGGGTTGGGTTTGCCTTATTCTTTTCGAACGTGAGGGAGAGATAGGGGAGGAGCTTGGGTCTACTTTACCCTCTTTTCTATTCAACCTGTTCAGGGATGTTTTTACATTCCTCTGGAACAGGTAGGATCTGAACCCCAGGCCACCTGGCTCAGGGAGTGGCACAGTGGCTCAGTGGTTAGCACTGCTGCCTCACAGCACATTAGACCCAGGTTAGATTCCAGCCTCAGGCAACTGTCTGTGTGGAAGTTGTGCATTCTCCCTGTGTCTATGTGGGTGTGCTCTGGTTTCCTCCCACAATCCAAGGATGTGCAGGTGAGGTGAATTAGCCATGCTAAATTGCTCATCGTGTTCAGGGATGTATAGGTTAGGTGCATGAGTCAGGGTTAAATGTAGGGGAATAGGTCTGGCTGGGATACACTGCGGAGGATTGATGTGGATTTGTTGGGCAGAAGAGCCTGTTTCTGTAGAGTAGGGATTCTAAAAGTAAGGGTGCTACCACAGGAGCCCTTTGGGTCTGCCTTTTGTTTCTTTTCTACTCAGAAATGTTATATACAGCTGAACAATCTTCCCACCACCAAAATCACCATGTTTTTTTTTCTTTTACATTTTGTTTTTAAACTAATAAACCACCCCAGTAAAAACTCTCATGTCGCCAATCCAATGCAAAGCCTGTTAACAGCAACACAAACTTGCTTTACAAAAGGGCTCAGGGGATGAGCTTCAGCCGGGCAGGCCACTGCCTGTTGCCAAGGAAACTCTTACTCACTCAGCCCTTAGGGATGTTAATGAGTGATTCTCCATTGACTTTGTTGGGGTTAGCACAAACTTTTCTTTAAATAATTTCAGTGATTGACCCTCTGCATCTGTCTGGGATAGAGAATTCCAGACATTCGCTACCCTCCAGATTCATGTCTCAACTTGAAATAAATTTCCCCTTATTCTGTAATATCCCCCAGTTGAAGATTCCTCAACACCCTCTCAACGCCTACCCTGTCAAAACCCCTCACAGTCTTGTATTTTCAAAAAGCTGTCCACACCGTTTTTTCTAAAATCTAAGGTCTAATCTGGACAGTCATTCTTGACAGTCATCCCCTTTATTCAGGAGTCAGACGAGTGAATCTCTATTGAACTATTTCCGTAGTCAGTGTATCCTTTCTTAAATATGGGGCACAAAACCAAACGCAGTGCTCCAGGTGTGGTCTCAGCAAGAAACTCCTATGAATAAAGACCAAAATACCTCCTTAATTACTTGCTGCTCCTGCAAGCTAACTTTTTGTGTTTCATGCACAAGATCACGAAGATCCTTCTGCGCTGCAATGTTTTGGTGGATGAAACTATCACGATTAAAAGATGATTGAACAGGTTGGGGCTGGTTCTGGGAAAGGAGAAGGTGGAAAAATGTCCAAACAAAAAGGCACTTAAAATGAAGAAGGATTTTGATAGAATGCAAATGGTGAAAGTGTTTCCATATGCAGATGATTTCAGAATAATAGATGCGAATATATTAAATAGGCACCAAATGATTAAACAGGAATTCCTTTAGATAGTGTTCTGATGATGTTATTTGAACGTAGAATATAGAACATAAAACATTACAGCGCAGTACAGGCCCTTCGGTCCTCGATGTTGCGCTGATCTGTGACATCAATCTGAAGCCGATCTAACCTACACTATTCCAATCTCACCCATATGTCTATCCAATGACCTTTTAAATGCCTTAAATTTGGTGAGTCTACTACTGTTGCAGGCAGTGTGTTCCATGCCCCTACTACTCTCTGTAAAGAATCTACCTCTGACATCTGTCTTATATCTATCACCCCTCAGTTTAAAGCTATGTCCCCTCATGCTCGCCATCGGTATACAAGGAAAAGGCTCTCACTGTCCAACCTATCTAACCCTTTGATTATCTTATACATCTCAATTGAGTCACCTCTCAACCCTCTTCTCTCTTCTGAAAACAGCCTCAAGTCCCTCAGCCTTTCCTCGTAAGACCTTCCCTCCATACCAGGTAACATCCTTGGAAATTTCCTCTGAATCCTTTCCAAAGCTTCCACATTCTTCCTATAATGCGGTGACCAGAACAATTCACAATATCAAAGTGTGGCTGCACCAGAGTTATGTAAGTTGCAGCATGACCTCATGGTTCTGAAACTCAACCCCTCCACCAATAAAAACCAACACACCGTATGCCTTCTTAACAACCATATCAACCCAGGTGGCAACTTTTAAGGATCTATGTACCTGGACACCGAATGATTGATGATGATAGTATTGATTTACCCAAGAGCAAACTTAATTCCATTTATCAGGGAGAAGGAAACAAAACAATTTCAGTGCAAAGTTGAAAGCAATCAATACATCGAGAGGAGGCTCATGTGAGACAAACAGAGACACAGGCAGGTTGAGCCAACTGGCCAGCTTCTGGGCTCCAAATTCTGTGCAATGCCATTAGCACACACAGGTACATCTTGGATAATGCATGTTCTGGCAGTGCGATTTGCTACTAATGTTGCGGAGGAGTTAAGGAATGGGAATTTCGAGAATGTTTACCTTGATTCACAGTCGTGCAATTCCAGCAGTGATTGTTTCACATGCTATGTTCTGCACATGCTGCTGCCGACAGAGCAGCTTTCTCTGTGAGAGACATTGAGCAGCTTCCTGTGAAAGGTACACTATTCCTACATTATCCCTTTTTTTGAGAAAATGGAGGGGCAGAGTGACAAGAAAGTTAGCAAGAAGAGTCCTGGTGATAAAATTGCAGGTGGTGAACACAAAAGAAAAGCTATAACACTGGAAGAGAAGCTAGACATTGTAATATATTTCTGAGTGTAAGGAGAGAATATGCGATCTAGCTCGCTTCATAGGAATGAGGGGTCTACCTTACTCACCATGTTGACCCTGTGTCCCTGCATTAACAAGATTATTTTAAATCTACTGTGTAAAATGTACTTTTGTTTCATTGATAAATATGGTTTAAACCTCTATTGAGGTTGTGCCATACTTTGTGCAAGACTTTTGGGTGATTTTTGAACGATCGTGAGTGATATGTTTTGCTGGTCTGCCCCGAACCCCACTTTTCCCATAGGCCCCATTATTTACATTAAGTAATTTTCTTTTAAGTGAGGTTTCACTGAAACACAACTACGGCGTTACAGGAGAACTACTTGTAGAATGCAAACTTCTACTGACAAGAATACAAAAGCAATTCACCCCAGAAGTGCTGACTTCTCTTCAAGTACTGTTTCTATGGGGGCTGCTGACACCCAGCCAACCAGTCATTCTTTAGGTGTGAGTCTTCAATCAGGTGTTCAACAGGGGAACTAACAGATGAAATCGGATTCTGTTCACATTGACCATTCGCCACTTGCTAGGAAGGATAAACTAACAGTAATCAAGCCTAGGATCTTCCATTGGTTCCATTAGAACACACTGGTCAAGAATCAAGGGTTACAGGTCTCTTTGCCATAACTGGCGCAGAAGATCGGAGAAAGACTTTCCACTGTTAAGATTTATAGAACCGTAAAAAGGTTACGGAACAGAGAAAACTATTTAGAAAGAGAGAAAAAGGAAGAGGAATAGGCCATTCGGCCGTTCAAGCCTGCTTTGCCATTCAATATGATCTTGGCTGATCATCCCACACAGCACCCTGAGACACCATACCTAATGATCCCTTTAGTCATAAGAATCATGGTTGAAACTTTATTGCTGGAACAGCACAGCAGGTCAGGCAGCATCCAGGGAACAGGAGATTCGACGTTTCGGGCACAGGCCCTTCTTCAGGAATGAGCAGAGAGTGTTCAGCAGGAGAAGATAAAAGGTAGGGAGGAGGGACTTGGAGGAGGGGAGTTGGAAATGTGATAGGTGGAAAGAGGTCAAGGTGAGGGTGATAGGTCGGAGTAGGGTGGAGGCGGAGAGGTCAAGAAGAAGACTGCAGGTCAGGAAGGCGGTGCCGGGCTGGAAGGATCCGGCTGAGACAAGGTGGGGGGAGGGGGGATGAAGAAACTGGTGAAGTCCAAGTTCATCCCCTGCGGTTGGAGGGTTCCCAGTCGGAAGATAAGACGCTCCTCCTCCGACCGTCGGGTTGTTGTGGTTTGGCGGTGGATGAGTCCAATGACCTGCATATCCTCGGTGGAGTGGGAGGGGGAGTTGAAATGCTGTGCCACAGGTTGGTTGGGTTGGTTCGTCCGGGTGGCCCAGAGGTGCTCCCTGAATCGCTCCGCAAGTAGGCGGCCTGTCTCCCCAATATAGAGGAGGCCACACCGGCTGCAGCGGATGCAGTAGATGATGTGGGTGGAGGTGCAGGTGAATCTCACTTTCTCCTCATAAGAATCATACCTATCTCCTTCTTGAAAGCATTCAATGTTTTTATCTCAACTGCTTTGTGTGTCAATCAGTGCCAACTCTCAGCAAGAGCATTTCAGCTCATTCAACCCACCTACGCACTTTCCCGTAATCCTGCAATTAATTACTCTACCTCAGTTTGAGTACAAAATAAGAGTCACATCAAATTATTATTTTCAAAAGATGAAAACAAACTCTGCTAGAAAATGCTTAGCAGGCCAGGCAGCAACAATTCACAGAAACAGAACTAGCATTTCGGTTTTGTTAACTCTATTTCTATCCACAGACACAGCCTCACCTGTTGTGTATTTCCAACAGTTTTTGTCATTACTTCAGATTTTAAGCATCTGCAGAACTTTACTTTCATATTAAGCTTTTCACATTGAGCAGATCTCAATGACGTTCAATGCAGTTGAAGGTGAACACAAGTCCATAAGATGGCAAGAAATAGCAACAGGAGTAGGCCATTCAGTCAGTCAAGCCTGATCTGCCGTTCAGTAAGATCAAGACCGATCTAATATTCCTCATATCCACACTTAGCATTTGCCTCATAATCTTTGATTCCCCTACTGAGGAAGGATCGATCTCGGCCTTAAATATATATAGAGACTCTGCCCCACAGCTCTCTGTGGCAAGGAGTTCCAAATACACTCATGCTCGGAGAAGAAATTCCTCCTCATATCAGACATAAATTGGTGTCCCCTTTATCCTGAGACTATGCCCTCTGGTCCTAGATTTTCCCATGAGGGGAAACATGCTCTCAGCACTTATCCTGCCAAGCACCTTAAGAATCCTGCATGTTTCAATGAGATTGCATGTGAATATTCATTAAGTTACAATTAATCTACATGTACCAAGCATTAAATCCTTTGACTCTTGAAATTCAGTGAATACTACATTTCTAGGGAATGTCTCATTCATGGGAGCAGGACGCTCAATATCAGAGAGAACTTGTCACGTCAACATTCCCAGCTGTGAGTGTGCAAGCATTTCACAAAGTGTACCAGTGACAGTGATCGTTTTACCAGTAGTTTATATAGAAATACTGTGTTGCCTTAGATGGAATATACAAACCATATGGAAGCGAATCCAGTCATTGTGATCATAAGGAAACATTCCAGAAAATTCCTGCGTCAATTGGCTGCCATCAATGTGCTTGTGAAGAGCCTTTAGCGACGACAATATTTCATACTAGATTGAGGGATTGGGCAAAAACAGAAGAATTAATGTTAACCAGCGACTACTTGCAAGTTCATGTTTCCTCTAATACACAATGATGCTATCATATGAGAGCTGACATAAGAACAATTATTTGTTAAATATTTAGTTGCTGGAATGAAATATGTTCATTGTTAGAAGGATTGTGTATGTTTGATACCTTTGAACTTTGGATCGAGAGAGATCAGGTGGCCCAAGCATTATTGAAACTGCTGTTATACCATTCATTGCCATAGGAAAGGAGGTTCATCATAGAATCCCTACAGTGTGGAAGCAGGCCATTCAGCCCAACAGGTCCACACCAATTCTCTGAACAGCATCCCAGACACAATTCCCTACCTATCCCTGTAACTCCACATTTCCCATGGCTATTCCATCTGACCTACACATCCCTGGCCACAGTTGCCAATTTAGCCTGGCCAATTCACTTTCATGTGCCCTGTGAAAGGATCCATAGGGGACCAAAGGCATCACAGAATCACAGAAATGCCTGCATGAGGCTCTAGCTTCAGCTTAGGTTCCACATTGACTCAATGTGGACAGGCAATCTTGCATGCTCCCACGCTCTGTGCCAGAGTCTGTTGCAGGATGATACTCTTTATTCACTGCATTTTCCAGAAGGACTCCTGTTGTATTCTGGAAATTGCTGTAATTTTGGTCATGAGCCTGGGAGACTTTGTTTGTTCAGTCCTCCTCCCATCTTGTTGACTGATGTGATGGTGCTAAAATTCACACCAAGCCATAAGACATCTGCATTCTTTTGACCAAACCATGTTTACAACAAACAAATGAACATAAAAGAATTTTTGAAAACAATGCTGTGTCATTCTTATAAATCTTTCACATAACGACCATATTTAAAGTACTTATATTTTGCAGTCTAACCCAAATCTAAATGCTGAATTTAATGGCTGGCAAGAAGATAGGATTTAATATCATTTCAACACAAATACTTTACTCCAAATTCATTTTCCTTTCCAGTATTATATCCAACACAGACCCTTTTGTTGTTTCCAGTCCAAATCACAATCAATGTAATTGACTGGTTATAATTATAATTATTGACTGGTTATTGACAGTTATAATTATAATTAAATGGAACATTGGGAGAAAGACAAGATGACACAGATTCACACTAATAAAAAATCCACCAACAAAAGTAGTTTCCATTTAGATAGCATCTCTCATGTGTTAAAACATCCATTCAGCCTGTAGGAGCATCAAAAGTCAACATTGAACAATTGAAGGCATAGCTAGCAAGAGTGGGATGAAGTTTGGAGAAGTGTGGAAATCCCTTGTGTTATGGAGTTGGATGATATTACAATGCCAATGAGGGAGTGAGACCATGGAGGGGTTAAACAGGAGGATGAGAACTTTGAATTCAAGACCTTGTTGAACTGGAAGGCAATGTAGGCCGGGGAACACAGAGCAGGTACTGAACAGGACTTGGTGCCAGTTAAAATATGAGCTTCGGATGAGTCGGTCAGGCAGGTTTATTGCTTCCTCATAACCTCAGAAATATCCCAATCTGCTTAACTGTAGTATCATAACGAGTGTTGCAACTCCTTACTCTCACATCACTGGAAATCTGATTTACCTGAACAAGCGGATCCCTTTCAAGTCTGAATGTCGAATCCTTTTCTACCAAAATCAGCACCGAATTAATGGCATTTGGAATGGCAACCTGTAAACAGTTAGAAACAATTATAGCAGTACAGCTAAGAGTGAATGCTCATCTAAATACAAGAGGCAGGTGACATCCCACAAAAACCAAACAAACTATGGATGCTGGAAATCAGAAACAAAAGCAGAAGTTGCTGGAAAAGCTCAGCAGGTCTGGCACATCATGGAGTGAAATCAGAGTTAACGTTTCAGGTCCAGTGACCCATCCTCAGAACTGAAGGTAGCTAGAAATTTTTTTTTTTATGCAGAAGATAGGGTGGAGGGAGGGGGTAAGGAGTAAACAATAAATGGGGTTAGAACCCAAAGAGAGCGAGGTTAGACAGGCAGCAGTAAGGATTAGCCCAGGAGAAGGAATAGGGGGTGGCGCGGTGGCTCAGTGGTTAGCACTGCTGCCTCACAGAGCCAGGGACCCAGGTTCAATTCCAACCTCGGTCTGCGTGGAGTTTGCACATTCTCCCAGTGTCTGCATGGGTTTCCTCTGGGGTCTCTGGTTTCCTCTCAGTCCAAAGATGTGAAGGTCAGGTGAATTGGCCATGCTAAATTGCCCATAGAGCCAGGTGCATTAGTCAGAGGGAAATGGGTCTGGGTAGGTTATTCTTCGGAGGGTCGGTATGGACTTGTTGGGCCAAAGGGCCTGTTTCCTCACTGTAGGGAATCTAATCTATTAATGGGATAATTGGTGGCTGACAATGGGTTGTATTTGATAGCAGACCATGTGATATCAAGGCCTGGTGTGTGGGAGTTGGGAAGTGGTGCCTCAAGCCTCTTGATATTGAGTCCAGGAGGCAGTAGAGTGCCCAAGTGGAAAATGAGGTGCTTTGCTAGAACACTCCAGCAAGCCTGAGACAGAGAAAGTGGCCAGGGAACAGGGTGGTGTGTGGAAATGGCAGGCAACTGGAAGCTCAGGGTCTTTTTGGCAGACAGAATGTAGGTGTTTTGTGAAGCAGTCACTCAGTCCACACTTTGTTCCCCCAATGTAGAGGAGACCACATTATGAGCAGTGAGTTGATAGCACATTATTGAATTGCCCAAACTAAACATCACAGAATATCCTGATTGCTGTGGCTGGAGGTCAGTACTGACATTTCAGTGGTTTTCAGCAACAGTGAAAGGGAATGTTACCATATTCCAATAGGAAAATAGATCTGCTCTCTCATTACAGAGAGGCAACTAGTGGTGGTTTAACCTGAAAGTCATCACATCTCAGGCAAGGGATGGGGTTCAGATGGAGAATCCTTATTACTCTCACCTGAATTAAAATTTTGTGGGTTCAATTCCTACTCTAGGACATGAGAACAAAAGAAAAATCACACCAATGTGGTAGTGTATCACTATCAGATGAGATGCTAAACTGTGTCCCTAATGGCCCTCTCCGGAGGATGGAAAAAATCCCACCGTTTTATAAAATCATAAGGAGTAGTAGTAAGCCATTTGGCTCATCAAATCTGCTCTGTTATTCAACAAAATCGTGACTGATTTGATAATCCTCAACTCCACTTTCCTGCCTGATATCTATAACCCTTCATTCTCTTACAGATTAAAAACTCTGTCTATCTTAGCCTTGAATATTCCTAATGATCCATCCTCAACAGACCTCCACAGTAAAGAATTCCACAGATTCACTAGTCGCTTTGAGAAGAAATTCCTATTTATCTTACTAAGATATTGTAAATGGGGAGCTATCCCTATGATGAGCTCACTCTCCCCCCTGCAGAAAATTGTAGCTGAGGAAAAGCATTTGGCTTAACATAGTTTCTCGCTAAAAGAATATGAAATGGGATACTATGTCCTTATTTCTGCAGTTGACATCAATTATTCTTTCCAAGCCTCTTATAGTATTCAGTGCAAGTGAATCCCTGCATCCAAGATGTTCCATGCAATTTATTTTTAATCTTGATCCCTCTACCTCTAATCCAGTAGTATTATGGAGCTCTTTCAATTATTTGTGAAGCCTTTTTGGTGTGTTAATTAATTTAAACGATTGATGCAGCAGGATGGTGAAGCAAGACTTTTTGATCATATTGAACAAGCCTGTCAGTTGTGCAATTGATAAACACAATGCAATGTGATTAAAGAGCCTATTTTCTCAAGGAGGAAACTTTGATGTGACCAACAACATATTAATTACATAATAATAAAAAAATTCCAGTCACTGGTCACCAAAAATAATGAGCTAGTTAAATACAATAGAGAGTAGGTGTTCCGCTGTGAGATGTAAACCTCGCTTTAAAATAAAAACACTGTACAATGGTAAAATGGTTTGGATTTTCAATGTGCGCTAAAAGCTCTGTCTGTGGCTGTGTTTCTGTGGCTGTGTTTCTTCCTTGGCCAATGACAGCTTAAAGCTCATGCTCAATGATTGGAATGTGACAATCTTGGCTGCACACAAATTATGAAGCCAATCACTTTGAAGCATTCTCACAGACAGCAAGCCAGAAAGTTAAAACCACTGACTGCCTTTGTTCCTAATTAAAAATTCCAGATCAGAAAATAAATAGCTGCTTCATTTAAGATACCCATTAAAACGTATTAAGAATACATGGGTTTCTTGATTGTAGAGAAATCTGACATTCCAAAAATGTAAACATAGGTTTCAGTGCCAGAATGTGTGCTAAGTATTAATTTTGATATAAATATTGTCTTCAAAACACAGGGTTGGATTTTACACAACCCACTCTCCCTCTGCCAGTATGAGGTGGGGTGGGATGGGGGAGGTGCGTGTGAGTGAGAGTGAGAGTGAGAGTGAGAGAGTGAGAGTGAGAGTGAGAGTGAGAGAGTGAGAGTGAGAGAGTGAGAGTGAGAGAGTGAGAGAGTGAGAGTGAGAGAGTGAGAGTGTGTGAGTGAGAGTGTGTGAGTGAGAGTGTGTGAGTGAGAGTGTGTGTGTCAGAGAGAGAGAGAGAGAGAGAGAGAGTGTATGAGAGAAAAAGTGTGTGAGTGAGTGAGTGAGTGAAAGAGAGAGAGACACATTAGAGATGCTTGTAAAAATGATTTTTTTTTCACCTTCCAGCCACCTACCCATCTGCTCACCCCAACCGATCTGCAATTTTATGGGGCTAGTGGAGACTTGGTCCTATTGACCTTACCCACAACCTCAAGGGGGGTTCCAGGCCAAGTGGCAAGTGAGGAAGTGCAGGCTCATGTCGGCAAGGGGTAGGGGAGACATCACTTACAAATCCCCTGCACCCATCGGAGGCACGATCTACAATGTCTCTCTGTACCCTTCCAAACCCACCCCATCTCAAACTTGCCTCCACACACACTGGAGCCTGCTGGATTGGACACTCTGGAGGCAGGAAACATGTTTTCGCTGATGGGGGAGTCCCGAACCAGAGGACACAGCTTAAAAATAAGGGGTAGGCCATTTAGGACAGAGATGAGGAGAAACTTCTTCACCCAGAGAGTGGTGGCTGTGTGGAATGCTCTGCCCCAGAAGGCAGTGGAGGCCCAGTCTCTGGATTTGCTTAAGAAAGAGTTGGATAGAGCTCTCAAGGATAGTGGAATCAAGGGTTATGGAGATAAGGCAGGAACAGGATACTGATTGAGGATGATCAGCCATGGTCATAATGAATAGTGGTGCAGGCTCGAAGGGCAGAATGGCCTACTCCTGCACCTATTGTCTATTGCCTGTCCCTGAGGGACAGAGAGCCTTTCTCTCGCCAATAATGGCCAACTGGCCATCAAATGATGCCAGTGTAGTTTCTTGTCCCATGGGTAGTGTCCTTATCAAATGTTTATCTTGGTGGGGGAGGAGGTGGGGAAACCTGTCAGCTCCACAAAATTCTGTCCATAGATTCAACTCATTCAATAATGTGCAACGTTTATTTTAAATGTTTTTACAGTAAGATTAGCAGTGTAGAAGTGGACATTTTCTTCAAGTCATGATTCAATGGAGAAATGCAGTCTACAGGAATTTCAACAGTGAACCTGATGGAGCAATGTGGAAACACTGCCGGAAATATCTGGAATTTCCACATCATTCCATGTCTACGTGAGCTCCCGAAGGTACGGAGAGTTTCAAGGGAATAACAATGGAATACATTGAGTTCTCCACTATACCACAGCAAATATCAGGTTATTGCACCTTTATATAATACATAGAGATAATCTAAAAACCTAACTCAACATGATTTCAATTTCAATGCTGTCCTTTCCTCATAATTATACATCTAAAGATGTTGGGTAATGTCCTTACCTCTCACTAGCAGCCCTGAGTTCAAGTTCCATTTTAGAACTTGACGGTACAGTGGCAATGCAGCCAAACAGGTCGAGTAGGGGTCAAATTTTTAAGGTGAGAGAAGACAGTGATTTAGAAAAGACAGGACAGGCAATTTTTTTTTTACACAGAGGATGGTTCGCATGCGAAATGAACCTCCCGAGGAACCGGTGGGTGCAGATACGGTCACAACATTAAAAGAGATTGGAATCAGTGGGAAAGATGTTGAGGGATGTGAGCCAAGAGCAGGCAGGTGGGCCTAGTTTAGTTTGGGAATGTGTTTGACATGGACTGGTTGGACCGAAGGGTCTGTCTCTGTGCTGTATGACTCTAAGAGTATCCACAAGCAAATCTTCCAAAATGTGACAGTGGTCAGTCAGAGAGAATGGGAGAAATTTCTTGTTAGCCACGTGATGGAAAACTGGAGCCTTCACTGTCACTGTTTACAGCTCCTGGCTACAGCAATCCTGTGGAATTGCCTGATGCAATGTGTGAGCCTCAATGTGAGGTGAAGTGTTTACTGGTTGCTGGATTTCCAGTGTGTATTCAGTCTGTTTTGAATATTTAGTTGGATCAATAGTTTGGATCAACATTCCATATTCAATTGAGGCATTCAAGAGGGTATTGGATGATTATTTGGAGTGCAGGGCGTGGTGGGAAAGATATGAGACTGGCTCTAAGGAATAGAAGCAGTGAGGCACAATTGGCTGAGTGGCCTCTTACTGTGCCATAACATTTCTGTGGATCTATATATTATCCAGGGGGCAGACTGGCTGGGGATACATATGCGTTTGTACATTCTTTGTTTCCAATCCATGAGTTTTTCTCCAATACTCAGCCAACACACATAATCCTCACAGTGATGAGTATCACATTGTTGAGCCCCTAATCCCTGAGGCCAGCACAAAGCAGGATGGGTTGCTGGGGTAAGGAGATGCTCCTTGGATGATGAAGCCCGTGAAATGTAAAATTAAGCAGGGTCTACAACCCGGATTCCTAATTTCCCTCCAACTGCCACAATCACCCCCACATTTCCCAGCTGTGGTCACCGACATGTGATCAGGCTGGGTGAACTAACACCGGTGGCATCAGCCTTCCTGCTGCCCACCCATCACCATCCCCCCCCCCCCCGTATACTGTCCCTATTTGACATGGGGGGAGCTGGCACAGGCCAGCAGCTGGACCTCCTAACTGTGGGGCTGAGATCAGAAATGGGAGCCAATTCCCCACACGGTTCACAGAACACATGTGCATGGGCACTTTCAGCTCCTCAAGGGCAGCAAGTGGACTCCCACCAAATGAAGAATAATGGGAAGCCCTCTATCATACAGTCATTGGCAACACCATCGATCAATATGATGGAACTGTTGATACAAAAATGGAAATGGTGAGGAACAAGCTGAGGCAAGTCTATCTTTAATTTTCAAAACACCCACAGTTGACAGGCCACAACCCTGGAATGGCAACCTCTCCAGTTCATGGCAAATGGCTACAGTAGTGGCCTGGCAGACATTGTGAACCCCTTGTGAGGGAATCCATTAGACACTCCCATTGCCTTGAGCCTAGCACCGTAGTTTATGGTTTTTTTAAGAATTTATTCATGGGATGAGGGCATCGCTGGTTAGGTCAGCATTTATTACCCATCCCTAATTGCCCTAGGGGCTGTTAAGGCTCAACCACATTGCTGTGGATCTGGAGTCACACGTAGGTCAGACCAGGGAAGGACAGCAGTTTCCTTCCCTAAAAGACATTAAATGAACCAGATGCGTTTTTCCAACAATCAACAATGGGTTCCTGGTCATCATAGACTCTTAATTCCAGATATGTATTAAATTCAAATTCAACCATCTGCCATAGTGGGATTTGAACTTGGATCCCCAGAATGAATATACATTCGGCCATTGCCTTCCCTATGTGAATGCAACTCCAATCAGTGAGGGAATGAGGCCCTAATTAAGTCAGTAATTAAACTTAATTGGCCTCAAACAGTGGCCAGCCAATTCCATCCCCAGCCATCTTAATTCAAAAGGGCTAAGAGTCAGTATTGTGGCTGCTGGAAGATGATGGCGCTAAATTGTGGCCCATCCCTGTTCCAGCTGGATAATCAAATTCATTTAAAACTCCCAGGCACAGGAAACAAAGCTGGAACCTTTCAAGTGCGACACATATTTGCTCACTCTGCAATCAGAGGCAGCCCCAGATCCCAGTTTCCAAGGCACAAACAAATTAATCTGGAGAAAAATTAGTCAAGAGAAAAATGAGGTAAAGAGCAATAATGGATCAGCTGCAGAAGAACACACCACAAGATAAACAAGTGTGAGCCTGGGCGTAAAAAGTAAAACAGCAATAAATGAACAAGAGGGATAATAAAACCAGACATAAAGAACAGAGTTACAGATTTTAATTTTGGTAACAACCTTGGGCTCTCTCCTCTTTCCTTCATACAACCAGATTCAAACACCAAGTACTAAAAATAATTACTGACAGCCTTGATTGGTTGTTTTGCTGTAAAGTTACTCGATATTATGTAGATGCACATTTGAAAAGCAGCCATGTGGAAAACCCAAGTTCACAATGAGAAGAGCAGTACTTTCAGGTATTTTGATTGAGATGTGCAAGGAACTGTTTTCGATATGTGTTCTTATTTTGAACATACTCGACAAAGTTAAACATCACACAACGCCAGGTTATATTCCAACACGTTTATTTGGAAGTACTAGCTCTCAGAGCAGTGCTCTTATGGTCCTGCTCCACAACTGCTCCAAGAAGGAGTGGCGATCCTAAAGCTGGTGCTTCCAAATAAACCTATTTGACTGTAGCCTAGTGTTGTGTAATTTTTAACTTGTCCATCCCAGTCCAACACTGGCTCCTCCACATCATGAACATATTGGTGTCATCCATTTCTGCTGTCGTTATACCAGAATAATTTTTCTCTTGATTACTAATCCAAGCCCATGGTTTAGTAGCCCAGTAACATTAACTATTGCACCCTAGAATGTGGAAAGGCAGTCCGACAGGTTTCTGGATGATTCTACATGTCCATCCTTGATAGGCCAATAACCCAATGGTATTGGTTGATGGTGGTGCCACTAGTAACCCAAAGGCCTCAGTTAATGCAAGTTCAAATCTGACCCCAGCAACTGGTGGAAATTCAATCATAAATCTAGAATTAAAGGTAGTCACAGTGATGGTAACCATGACAAGTATCATCAACTACCTTGAGAACCCACTGGATTCATTAATATGTTTAAAGAAATCTTCCATTTCTATGTGATTTGGTCTACACATGAATCCATATCCACAGCAATATGGTTGACTCTAAACTATCCTCTGAAAGAGCTAACCACTCAGTATAAGTGAGATTGGAATGTGCAGAAAATGCTAGCATTGACAGCAACATCCACATCCCATTAAAGAATTTTTTTTTAAAATCTATAGGACTAAATAGTCATGAGTTGTTTCACATTGTCCAGAAGAGAAGAACCAGAGTGACAGCCTTCACTTGACAAAAACTAATCTGCAGAAACATCTAGTGAGTAAGTGATCTATCAATAGACTCCTTGGCAGGTGATGAAAGCAGATAGCGTTGATTCATTATCAGGATTTCTGTAAGAAATTAATATTTTGTGATTCAGTAATGAATAACTTGAGAGATGTTACATGTTATCTGTTTCGGGGTAACAGGCTACTTTGAGTCAAATGGTGCCCAAATGCTTCCCACCACTGGAATTTGTTTCACCTTCTATCTTGGCCTGTTTTTAATTAATTTGTACAGATTTATCACCATGATTAGTCAACAATTCTATTATTATTGAATTCTCTGATGAGCAAGATGGTCAAAGTCAAACCAGGTGAACTTTTACTGAATTATTTTTTCTGGGTGGCACGGTGGCTCAGTGGTTAGCACTGCTGCCTCACAGCGCCAGGGACCTGGGTTTAATTCCAACCTCGGGCAACTGTCCCAGTGTCTGTATGGATTTCCTCTGGGTGCTCCAGTTTCCTCCCACAATCCAAAGATGTGCAAGTTGGGTGAATTGGCTGTGCTAAATTGCCCAGAGTGTTCAGACATGTGTAGGGTAGGTGCACCAGGGGTAAATATAGGACAATGGGTCTGGGTGGGCCACTTTTCAGAGGTCGGTGTGGACTTGTTGGGCCGAACTGTAGAGATTCTCTAAGTTTCACATAATTAATTCTATCAAAGAGGAGGTGAGAAATTGAAAATGGTTATTGTGTAAACAGAATTATTTAAAAATAAAAACCAAAGGAAATTCAGCTGGAAAAATCAGATAGCACTGGCAATTCAACATAGAGGAATCAGTTACAACTTAAAAGTTGTTAGTAAGGAATGAATGGTAATTTCCACACTCAGGTTTTTACTGATGTCTCACCTGCAGTGCAGTAAACGCTCTGAAGAGGGTAAGAGTGGGAGAGCATCTGCGAGCATCCACTAATATCGTCAGTCCAAGCTCACGCACTTCCTTCCTGCAATAAACAGACTACACAATTAGAGGAAGTTAAACTCAGTTTAAATGCAGTCAATTTTAGACTCCAGTCTGTGTGATCTTATTTACTTTATCATAAGCCTTCTTTTGGAGTACTCATATTCAACTGTTATGACCATTTGTGATGGCTGCCGTTTTGTGTCCCACACATGGGGATTTGGAACCATCAAGATTTAGCACTGTACATCCGCCTTTAACACTGAGATACAATTAATAACTATCCTCTTCAAAGAGTAGGCTTGTCCAAAATTAAGAACAATGAACAAAGAACAGTATAGAACAGAAACACATTAAGGCTGTGCTGACACACGACACCATTGTAAACTAAAACCTTTTGCCTCTGCACAGTCTGTATCCCTCTATTCCCTGCCTATTCAGCTATCTGTCAACTTCCCTCTTAAAAATTCTATTATATCTGCCTCCACCATGTCTTCTGGCAGTGCATTCCATGTACTTACCACCCTCTGTTTAAAAAATCTGCCTCTAACACCTCCCCTATAAAATTATCTACTTTAACCTTAAACCTATGTCCCCTAGTTATTGGCATGCCTACTCTGGGAAAAAACTCCGACTATCCATTCTATCCATGCAATTTTGCAACCTATCAGGTCGCCTCTTGGCTTCTGACATTCAAATGAAAACAAACCAAATTTGTCCAATATCTCCTCATAGCAGATACCCTTCAAACCAGGCAATATCCTGTTTCGGTGCTCTCTCCAAAGCCTCCACATCCTCAGGTAGTGTGGTGACTAGAACTGTATCCAATAGTCCAAATGTGGCCTAAATGAAGTTCTGTGCAGCTGCAACATAACTTACCAATTTTTTTCCTCTCTGCCCAGACAAATGATGCCTTAGGCCTTCTTAACCACCTTTTCCACGTGTGTTGCCACTTTCATGGCACTGTGAACACAGACCCCAAATCTTTCTGTATGTTGATGAAGAAGGTTCAAAGCAGAGTAAGTTTACACATTTAATCCACATTAATGTGGATTAATTGTAGATATTTTCCAAATCAACCCTGTCAGAGATATTATGACACACTCCTAGAGCAGGTGGCACTTTAACATTGTCCTCCTGGTCCAGAGGTTGGGATTCCACCACTGTGCCACAGCAGCCCTGATTATGTAGTAATTGTCATTATCAACCACAGAGAAGAGGTGATGAGTATTTTAAAAGTGTATTTGGCATCTCAGTGGATCTATTTTCCATTGACTTCAAATGGTGTGAAGTGTAAAGTGGGCAGTTGATTTCCACCAAGTGGTAAAAGATAGAATTATCCCCTCCATTTCTAGGCAGCGTGCTATCAATTGCCTTTAATCCTGTTGTGAAAGTCTAATTATACTCTCCCATCAACCAGTCTGAAACTGGGGAGCCAGTTTGGTATTTGCTGGAGAAGATGCACATAAGAAGATTAGCTGAAGGCGTGGTGGTCAAACCGTCTGCATAAAATCAAGCAAGTGTTTCCTGGGTAATGTAATTGGTGGAAGTGTCATTGAATCATGGAAACGGGGCAGTATAAGCCACTAGGTGTACGGAGAAGAGGGGAATCGTGTAAATGTTTTGTTAGCTTAGTCACAATCACTCAAAGTACACTGAATCATCTACAGAAAGAGGCCATTTAACCAAAGTGTGCCTGTAAGTCTCCCTAGAGCTATCAACTCCTGAGATAGACTTACCTTGTCAATTTTCTTTTGGAATTCATGCTCTATTTGCTTCTAAATAACTCAGTGTGTCAGAACCTGGGGCACAATGCACTGTAAATGCAAAATATAATGGGGGCCAAAAATCTGATTCACATTGGTTATTGTGAAAGGGAGCAGGAACTGGGAGAGTATTTTGTACCTGGTTTGCTGATGTGCCAACATTTCAATCAAACTGCAATAGTGGAGCAGCTCCAAGAGTGGAAGAGAGCAATGGGAAAAGATAGCTTCCAACAAAATGCCAGCATCTACAGAAGTGAGTTAGGCTAATGGCAAATTTCAGAGCAAGGAAAGTTGACTAACAAAACTAATGTCTAAGACAAAGCATTTGAAAACAGAAAAGCTGATTGTTTATTCATTGCTTCTACTAAAGGTAAGAACTGTGATGACAACACACGGAAACCAAATAAAAGTCACTGCAGAACTTGCTGCATACTTGCAACCAAGTTCTACTCCACTTTGATACACAGGGTATTTCTCACAATGATCCAGGCTCATGATCTGTAGTTGTTAAGGAGGCCATAAAACAGGTTGATGGAATCATGATATCAGCTTACAATATATTAATACCCGCCAGCCCAGCAACATAAGACCATAAGACATAGGAGTGGAAGTAAGGCCATTCGGCCCATCGAGTCCACTCCGCCATTCAATCATGGCTGATGCGCATTTCAGCTCCACTTACCAGCGTTCTCCCCGTAGCCCTTAATTCCTCTAGACAACAAGAATCTATCAATCTCGGCCTTGAAGACATTTAGCGTCCCGGCTTCCACTGCACTCCGTGGCCCACCACTCTCTGGCTGAAGAAATGTCTCCACATTTCTGTTCTGAAATGACCCCCTCTAATTCTAAGGCTGTGTCCACGGGTCCTAGTCTCCTCGTCTAACGGAAACAATTTCCTAGCATCCACCTTTTCCAAGCCATGTACTATTTTGTACGTCTCTATTAAGTCTCCCCTTAATCTTCTAAACTCCAACGAATACAATCCCAGTATCCTCAGCCGTTCCTCATATGTTAGACCTGTCATTCCAGGGATCATCCGTGTGAATCTCCGCTGGACACGTTCCAGTGCCAGTATGTCCTTCCTGAGGTGTGGGGACCAAAACTGGACACAGTACTCCAAATGGGGCCTAACCAGAGCTTTATAAAGTCTTAGTAGTACATCTCTGCTTTTATATTCCAACCCTCTTGAGATAAGAGACAACATTGCATTTGCTTTCTTAATCACGGACTCAACCTGCATGTTTACCTTTAGAGAATCCTCGACTAGCACTCCCAGATCCCTTTGTGCTTTGGCTTTATTAATTTTCTCACCATTTAGAAAGTAGTCTATGCTTTTATTCTTTTTGCCAAAGTGCAAGACCTCGCACTTGCTCACGTTAAATTCCATCAGCCATTTCCTGGACCACTCTCCCAACCTGTCTAGATCCTTCTGTAGCCTCCCCACTTCCTCAGTACTACCTGCCTGTCCACCTAACTTCGTATCATCGGCAAACTTCGCTAGAATGCCCCCGGTTCCCTCATCCAAATTATTAATATATAATGCGAACAGCTGTGGCCCCAGCACCGAACCCTGCGGGACACCGCTCGTCACCGGCTGCCATTCTGAAAAAGAACCTTTTATCCCAACTCTCGGCCTTCTGTTAGACAGCCAATCCTCAATCCATCCCAGCAGCTCACCTCGAACACCATGGGCCCTCACCTTGCTCAGCAGCCTCCCGTGTGGCACCTTATCAAAGGCCTTTTGAATGTCTAGATAGACCACATCCACTGGGTTTCCCTGGTCTAACCTACTTGTTACCTCTTCAAAAAATTCCAACCGGTTTGTCAGGCATGACCTCCCTTTACTAAATCCATGTTGACTTGTTCTAATCAGACTCTGCTCTTCCAAGAATTTAGAAACCTCATCCTTAATGATGGATTCTAGAATTTTACCAACAACCGAGGTTAAGCTGATTGGCCTATAATTTTCCATCTTTTGCCCTGATCCTTTCTTGAACAAGGGGGTTACAACAGCCATCTTCCAATCATCCGGGACATTTCCTGACTCCAGTGACTCTTGAAAGATCTCAACCAATGCCTCTGCTATTTCCTCAGCCACCTCTCTCAGAACTCTAGGGTGTATCCCATCGGGGCCAGGAGATTTATCAATTTTAAGACTTTTTAACTTTTCTAGCACTATCTCTTTCGTAATGGCAACCACACTCAACTCAGCCCCGTGACACCCTTTAATTTTTGGGATATTACTCATGTCTTCCACTGTGAAAACTGACGCAAAGTACTTGTTAAGTTCTCCTGCTATTTCCTTATCTCCCATCACTAGGCTTCCTGCATCAGTTTGAAGTGGCCCAATGTCTACTTTTGCCTGTCGTTTGTTTCTTATGTACTGAAAGAAACTTTTACTATTATTTCTAATATTACTGGCTAGCCTACCTTCATATTTGATCCTCTCATTTCTTATTACACTCTTTATTATCCTCTGTTTGCTTTTGTATCCTTCCCAATCTTCTGATTTCCCACTGTTCTTAGCCACTTTATAGGATCTCTCTTTTTCTTTAATACATTTCCTGACTTCCTTTGTCAGCCAAGGTTGTCTAATCCCTCCCCGGTTAATCTTTCTTTTCTTGGGAATGAACCTCTGTACAGTGTCCTCAATTATACCTACAAACTCCTGCCATTTTTGCTCTACTGTCTTCCCGGTTAGCCTCTGCTTCTAGTCTATTTTAGTCAGTTCCTCTCTCATGCCCTCATAATTACCATTATTCAACTGTAACACCATTACATCCGATTTTGCCTTCTCCCTTTCAAACTCCAGACTGAACTCTACCATATTATGGTCGCTACTTTCTAAGGGTTCCCTTACTTTAAGATCTTTTATAGAGTCTGGTTATTGCAATGCACTAGGTCCAGAATAGCCTGCTCTCTTGTGGGCTCCATGACAAGCTGTTCCAAAAAGCCATCCTGTAAGCATTCCATGAATTCCCTTTCTTTAGATCCACTAGCAACATTATTTACCCAGTCCACCTGCATATTGAAGTCTCCCATGATCAATGTAACCTTGCCTTTCTGACATGCCTTCTCTATTTCCCGGTACATGTTGCATCCCTGGTCCTGACCACTGTTAGGAGGTCTATACACAACTCCAATTATGTTTTTTTTGCCTTTGTGGTTCCTCAATTCCACCCACACAGACTCCACACCATCCGACGCTATGTCATTCAATACCATAGATTTAATTTTGTTCTTAACTAACAAGGCAACCCCACCCCCTCTGCCCACCTCTCTGTTTTTTCGATAAGTTGAAAAACCATGGAGGTTTAACTGCCAGTCCTGACCCCCCTGTAACCAAGTCTCTGTGATGCCTACTACATCATAATCATTCACTATTATCTGTGCCATTAGTTCATCGGCTTTGTTATGAATGCTACGAGCATTCAGGTAAAGTGCCTTAATGCTAACTTCCTTATCATTAGAGATGTTGGAAGTCTTATGTCCTAAGTTATCCTTGCTTTTTACTGTATTCTCAGTCTGCCTCAATTTTAAATCCGCCTGGAAACATGCTATCTTGCTGCTTATCTTGCCATTTACCTCCATACTCCCTGTCGCTTTCACTTTCCCTTCCCCCCAACTCAGAAGTTTAATGTCCTACTGACCACCCTATTTATCCTCTTCGCTAGAACATTGGTACCTGATCGGTTCAGGTGGAGACCGTCCCAACGGTACAGATCCCCCCTGTTCCAAAACTGATGCCAATGCCCCATGAAGTGGAATCCCTCTTTCCCACACCAATCCCTTAGCCACGTGTTTACTTGCCTAATTTTCTTGTCCCTATGCCAATTGGCACGTGGCTTGGGCAGTAATCCGGAGATTATGACCCTTGAGGACCTGTGCTTCAATTTCCTGCCTAGTGCTTCGTAATGCCCAAACAGGTCCTCCACCCTAGTCCTGCCTATGTTGTTGGTACCAACGTGGACCACAACAACTGGATCCTTCCCCTCCCGCTCCAATATCCTTTCAAGCCGGTCGGAGATGTCTCGCACCCTGGCACCGGGCAGGCAACACACCATGCGAGACTCCCGATCCGGCTTGCGAAGGATACTATCTGTCCCCCTAATTATAGAATCCCCTATAACCACTACTTGTCTATTAGCTCCCCCCTCTTGAATGGCCTTCTGCACCATGGTGCCTTGGTCAGTTGGCTCATCCTGTCCAGAGCCCTTTTTTTTAAACTGTGGTGTGGGATACTGCCAAATATTTCAAAATGTCTCTACTGTCATGATCGTGTTCGCCTCCCGCGCGGAAAATCGCAAACAGTTCTGCCGTACCAGGCAAGTTGAGCTTTTACTGGAACCGAATGGAGACTGTTATTTCATCGCTGTCGTGAAACGAAGTCCTACGGTGACTCTACTCGTTGTTATTTGGGTTTCTAGCTAATGGGAAAATCATTCCAATGAATTTCGATGTCATACCTTATTGAATTTCTCCCATTTCCTTCATTTCCGTCCTGGAAACATCGGAAGGGAAAGGTAATCTAATCGAGACTGTGATTGGTGAAATTTCACTTTTTACGGCCAATTCTTATTATGTTCTTTCTTTCTCTCTTTTCAGCATTGTCTGGAAAGTGGTGGTGCACTAAGGCTGCAGTATGTTTGAAAGAGTCGTTTGGAAATGCTCGGTTGTTAGTTGTGAGATTACTTTATGACTCATGCCCTCGGACTGTATCACATTTAGACCAAAAAAATACTCAATCTCACCTCAGAGAGTACCCCGCTCATCTCTGGAACCAACCTGGTGAACCTCCTCTTCACCGCCTCCAAACCCAGTATGTCCTTCCTCAAGTAAGCAGACCAGAACTGAGCACAATACGCCGGGTGCATCCTCACCAACATCTTGTACAATTGAGCAGATCCTCCCTGCTCTTCAATTCGATCTCTCCGGCAATGAAAGCCAACATTCTGCTTGCCTTCCTGTTTACCTGCTGCACCCACAAATCAACTTTTAGCGGTTCATGTATGAGCACTCCTCAGTCCCTCTGCACAACTGCATGCTGATGCACCCATTACCCATTACCCATTAATCTCTCAAAAGCTGAAAAATCAAATGTCATTTTCATTACATTTTGGGTCATATTTTTATAGTTATATCTGTTTATTATGAGGTTTTAGAATATGATAACTGAAGGTGTCAAGTTTTATTTTTCTGAAATACGATGAATGGATTGATTTTTAGTGTTGTTCTCAGGACACAGGTGATGATGCCAACACTGAAATTCTTAGCCATCCTTCATTGGTCCCAGCATATCGCAGCACTGATGTTAATGGAGAACAAGGGAGAGAGGAGGGACAAATGCAATTAAAAAGCCATCTCTCAACGTATGAGTGTGAGGCCTGGACATCATGTGAGTGTCAGTAGTTAGTTGTGCAAGAGGAAGTTTAGCAGGCAGAATGATACCCCAGCCATTCAAGCTAGTTACAGGAAAGGGTTACCAGGAGTGGATCATAATCCTCCTCCTTCACCTGAAAATGGCTTTAAATTTAGTTCTTGCATCAACTCCAATATCTTCACGGGGCAGGAGGTCACCATGATCTCCTCACTCAGACCAAGAGTTAAAATTGTGGTCTGGTCCCAATGACCACACCAAACTCTGACCTGAACATTATAAGAAGGATCTCATTGTCTTGAGGCAGACATCCTTGCTAGCTGCTTAGGATAGAAGGTTAAGATAGAAACATAGAAAATAAGAGGAGTAGGCCATTCGGCCCTTTGAACCTGCTCCACCATTCTACATGATCATGTGATCATCCAACTCAACACGCTGTTCCCACTTTCTCTCCATACCTTTTGTTCCCTTTAGCTCTACTTCTTGAAAATAGCTGAACATAGCAGAAATGGTGCAGTGTGCTAGTGGGTAATTTAATTCCCTACCAATCTGGTTTTGGAGCCTTAAGAACTAACCACTTGCTTCATTTTATGAATCAACACTGAATTCATTTACTCCAATGCAAATTTGCAAACTGTCTAACAGACCTCTGGGCTTAAGGAATAATAGCTATTATAGATAATGTCTTTGACAAAATAATGTTGGTCAATTCAGTTAGTAATTAAATTTTCTCTAAAGAAAGAAATAATGCTTCATTCCCCACTCTCAGGAAGGGCCACATATTCAGGATCTCTAAGATGGTCCTTCTTTCTCCTTTTTTGGCAATTTCAGGAAATCCTAAAGTATTTCACATTTTTTGAACTGTAGTCACCGGTGTAATGTAAGAGAGACAGCAGCCAATTTGCACAGCAAGTTAAACTGAACATCAAACCATTGTGTCCGTTCTATTACTAACTTTATACTTTTTGGAAATCCTCCCTTTACTGTCTTCAAACCCATGGTTCTCCAACCCCAAATACATTATTTTTACCTACATCTGGAGATCCAGAGACAATATTTCTCTGCTCACTCAACTGTTTCAGCCTGTTGCTGCCTCTCAGGAGCTTATTTCTTCCTATCTCAACTTAATTTTTATCTCCTCTTGTCCAAGTCTGTCTGACCACTGGCCATGAACATTCTGATGCCCTACACCTGGATTGGCCATGCTAAATTGTCCATTATGTGCAGGCTAGGGAAATGCAGGGATTGGGTGGGATACTCTTCAGAGGGATTTGTCTGGGCTTATTAGGCCATATGGATTCCATATCCCTTTGCCCATTCTCTTGCTCAAAAACGCTGACACTTCCATTTCCCTTTAGCTCTGAGGAAAGACATCAACTTAAAGCATTAACATTGCTTTCACTGTGTGTGACTTTTCCAGCTTTATTTGCCTCTATTTCAGAACTCTAGCATCAGTAGTGCCTTGCACACAAGAATAGTGACCTGCAATCTTTATCAATCACCTTTTAGAAATCAAATGTGGTCTCATTTGATGTTTCATTCAAAAGGCAACACACCTGATTGCACTCTTCAGAACAGCACTTAAGCACAGATTACGTGCGCTACAAGTCATCCTGACTGAAAAGAAATAAAGAAATGAAAAGAGCTCTTTGTGTTCCATGTACTTTCCCTCAGCCTGCACAAAAAATCTGACTAACTGCACACATCCTGAAAAGACTGTGCCAAGTTTTGTAGGAAAATCTTATTCTATCTCAGAGCATGTTTGCAAAGGCTATAAAAAAATCCACAGATAGGTTTTTGTTTGAGGGCCTTTGCTAAAAGAACTGAATCAATGATATCCATCTCTGTGTGGTTAATGGACGTGTACTGGTTCTTTCTTCTTCATTGCTGTTCTCAGGTTGAACTTTGTTCTGTATGAGCACAGAAATACCTCTGCCCCTCTGCACTTTGCTGAAGTTATTTCCCAGGCAAAGAAATCTCTAAATGGATGAAATACTAGCTGTAAAGAATAGCTGCAGATTAAATCTGCAGTTTGCTTTATTTTCAGCTTTACAATACTCGTGACCACTTAATATATTTTCTAGAATGTGTGCATCATGGATAGGAAGTGGCACGGTGCCTCACAGCACCAGGAATCCGGGTTCGAATTCAGCCTCAGGCGACTGTCTGTGGGGAGTTTGCACATTCTCCCAGTGTCTGCATGGGCTTCCTCCAGGTACTCTGGTTTCCTCCCATAAAGAGAAGATGATTAGGTGGATTAGCCATACTAAATTGCACACAGTGTGCAGGGTAGGTGGGCTAGCCATGGGAAATGCCGGGTTTCAGGGATCGGGTAGGGGAAGGTTCTGGGTGGGATGCTCTTCGGATGGTCGGTGTGCACTTGATGGGCTGAATGGCCTGCTTCCAGCTATAGAGATTCTGCGATAGGGCCAGTACTTATTGCATATCCTTAATTGTCTTTGAAAAAGTAGCAATGGATCTTCTCCCTGCAGTGTTGTGTGGCAGTAGTGCTTCCGCTACGGTTGTCAGAAGGCAAGTTTCAAAATTTGGATCTAACAACAATGAATAATTGACCATAAATGGAATAGTTTGTAGCTTAGAGGGCAAATTGGAGGTGATAGTGTTCTTATGTGCCCTGAATTTCCAGGCAATGGAGTACCAAGTATTGAATTGAGCCATTATTTGAAAGAGAAGCAGTGGAAACAGGTCTGGCCAATATTCCTCTGTCGTCATTAACACAGAGATCATGAGAGCTTCTTCTGTACAAATGAGCTGTACTCTGAAGTACACATTATAGGCCCTCAAGTGAACTAACTTATTTCTGCAATTGTGAAAGGAAGAGTTAGATTTTTTGAATGCCGACTAGCCCTCCACACAGTTGCCCTGGGGTGGAATCCCTAGTGCTGTGAGCGAGCAGTGCTAACCACTAAACCACCATGTCACCAGGGAGGAAGAGTAGAAGAGAAGACCTGTGATAAGTTTCGGGGTCAAGGGGAAAAGGTTTCATTACACAAGAGCCAAAAACAGTGGTAATTGAATATAGGACAAATGTTCTCAGAGGTGTGAATTGCAGCATGGAAATTTCAAAAAGATTCAAATAATTTGGAGAATATTTACTTTGATGCTTCCCAAAAATCAGGATGGCCCACCAGTAGACTAGTAATTTCTCTCCCTCTTGGTCTTCACACATTTTGACTTTGTTTTGATTGTTTTCTGAAGCTGTCCAATAAATCTAAGTCACAGATGTTTCCTACATGACCACTGTGGAACAAGCCAAATAACATAATTGGTTGAATGAGCCAATGCACCTGTATTGCTTCTGCTCTGGTGATTTGAACATCCTATTATTATTGTGTTTGCTGTTGTTAGGGACTTAGTCTGGTTCAAGCTTGCAATTTTGTCACTGATGTTTGGAATAACATAACAGATAATTTCTAGAGTACAGAGACTCTTCACTGATTCAGCTTCATCCATGTAACTCTACATATTTTCTACTCAACCTGTTCAGAGATGTTATTACACAGCGCTGGAGCAGATAACTAGGAGAACTAGGTACAAGTCCTAAGAGGTAAGGACACTGCCACAATGTCACAAGAGCAGTCTCCAAATAATCCTGCGCAGAGGTGATACAGGGAGACTGTTGAAGAAGTCTTTCATCACTGTCCTAAATGTGTTCTACAGCACTCTTCCGTACAAAGAGAGGAGCAAATGGAATCAAGAGGAAATATCAAAATACACCAGAGACCATCCTTAGCCTAGTTGAGCTGACTGCTGAGAACTTTTCCTCAGCTAGCTACCTGATGAAGGGCTTATACCCGAAACATCGACCAACTGTGCATTTCCAGCACCACACTTTTCCACTCTAATTCTTCAACATCTGCAGTCCTCAGTTCCTCTTCGCTCTCTGTCAAGACAGTCTTAAGCTGAAACCTGTAACATCACAAAGCCAGCACAAATCGACTGAGTCTGTATATCAATCATTCCACAGGCTCCCTGAGTGGTAGTTCTTGTTAGGAGCTTCTGACAATGGAATTGCCTTGTTAGTCCTTACAAATATAATGACCATCATTTAACAAGCATAACATTCTGGGGGAGGCTCGTCGTCTTTGAGGGTTGATTACAGCTTGCGCTACTAGCTTTCTCAGTAGTAACAAGCCATTGAATCATAAAGACCAGAATCTCCAAAGGCAATTTCCAACCAATGCTCCATTTGGCGATCACATCCTACAAGGTGGTAAGAGCAATGCAATTTGTCACAGTGTCTATGGAGGGTGCAAGCTGCCTGGATTCACATGACAGATCATTATCTAATGGTTTCTGTTGGAAAATGCTTAAAAGTGGACAATTTATAATGGCAGCGATAAGTGATGACCTTCTCAGTTGAATAAACATCATTAAATGTTGCCTTGGTACACAATATGATAAATGATCATTTGAGTATGACAATGTCTGACCATAATTGAACTCCATGAAATACTTGCCGAAGAGTAATATCAGAAAACATGTAAATGAAGTATTCTCAAAACTGGGTTGTACAGTTGATTAACAATAGCAAGGTTTATGGTGGGACACATTGTTACAAATGCGATAGGCCGATGCAATAATTCACTACACTTAATTGAGGAAATTATAACCATTTAAAATGATACATTAGTATAGCATATTGAAAGAAGCTTTGCTCTGAATTAGCTTTAAAAAACATGAGCTGGAGTATTGAAGCTGACACGGAGTGCCTGAGAATAAAAAGCCAATGTCCATTAGCTGAGTGAAAATGATCGCCAAAATGTTTGATGAAATATCAGTGGTTTGAATAGACAGATACAGACTTTTAATAAAGAATGTAGAATTAACCAGAGATAGGGCAAAATCTTACCAAAATATCAAATAAACCAAACATTTCAACAAATCTATAGTTTCCATACCTTGGAATGGTGTAGTAGTACAGCAGTATATGGGTCAGCTCTGTGCTGGGCCAGTTTTGGCTCATCCATATTACATTGTGTACACAGATCTGGATCACAGCTCGATTGGCTTTGTCTCTGTTCCCTGGAGGGCAAATTACAAGTAACTAAATTGTGAAATCATCCTTCTCCACATATCTTTCGCAAAATATATTCATTTCTGACCAAAATATTCAAATGTCATAGAATCAGAATCCCTGTAGTGCAGAAAGAGGCTATTTGGCCCATTGAGTCTGTACCAACCTTCTGAAGAACACCCCAACCAGACCCATTTCCCCCACCAACCACATCCCCATAGCCATGGGGCTTTTAACCATGGCTAACCCACCTACAGACAGGAAATGCTCCAAAGTGTAGTCCAGAGAGGTCAGCAAAAGACATTGATGAAGACATTGATGAAGATGATGTTGAATTGTGCAAGGAGAGAGTTGAAAAATGGATTAACAATTAATTGAAATTATAGAACTTGAGAAGACCTTTAATGGTGGACAGAAAAAAGGGGAGGCAGTGAGGTTAAGGGAGAAACTTCTAGAGAGTGGATTCTGGCAACTTGAAGGCACTGACAGCAATAACAGAGAGGAGAGGGAGAAGATATATCAAATTCCCCAGTTGAAGAATGGAAGATTTTATTATTTTCTAGTACTCCCTCAAAGTAAAGGGGACACTTGTCAAGGAGTTCATTCTGTGGCAAGGACCTGCATGGGTTCGCCAGCAATTTCTGTTTTTGTTTCAGGTTTCCAACAGCTGCAGTTCTTTGTTAAGAAGATGTAATTATTAGAGTTGATAAAAGTGAGCCAAATGTAATAGACACTGATTTTGAAAATGTACTGGATAAGGCTCCACAGAAAAATTTAATACATAAAATAATGGCTCACAAATTTGGGAGCAATCCATTAGCCTGAAGAGAGGATTCATTGACAAACTATAAGCAGCAAATAGGGCTAACAGGACATTCTCAAGTTGGAATATAGACTATCACTGGGACATGAGCTATTCACAGTGTATTTTAATGATTTAGACAAGGAAACCAAGAACGATGCATTAATATTTGATAATACAAGCAATGTGGAATAAAATACAGGATAAAAGAAATGAATGCAAGTTTGCCAGCACACAATGTAATGTGGGATAGGGTATGGTTATTCAACTTATTTAATAGGAATAGAAAAGCAATTTACATAATGTTCATAACATGAGGTAGGGTATGGTTATTCAATTTATTTAATATGAATAGTAAAGCAATTTTTAAACAAAAATGAATCTTTTAGATAATGTTCAGAGTGATTTGAGTGCAATTGTACAAGGAACATAAAGTTATCATGCTGATAGAGATAACAATTAAGAAGGTATATGGCATGTTGACCTTTGTTGAAAATGACCTGGAGTACAACATTAAGGAAGTATTCATGATAATAATTATAAAGCACTTTGGTGAGACCAAATGTACTGTATGGAATTCTGGTCACCATACTGAAGGGAGAATATATTTGTACCACAAGCAGTACAATCAATATACAAATTAGACGCAGAGTAGGCCATTCGTCCCTTCAAACCTGCTCCTCTATTCAATAAGATCAGGGCTTCTTTTTGGTTTATCTATTTTGTGTTCTGAACTCTGCATTCTTATCTATCCTCAATAATCTAGGAGACTAACAGGGTAAACACTGAGAACTTGCCACCACTGGCTGAAGAATCTAGAACTGGGGCCACAGGTCTACAGAGCGTCAATTATTTAGGACTTTGAAGAGGAGAAATTTCTTCATGTTTGCCTTCAATGATCAGAACATTGAGTAAAGGAATTGGGACATCATATTGCGGCTGTACAAGACATTGGTGAGGCCACTTTTGGACTACTGCATACAATTCTAGTTACCCTTATAGGAAGGATGCTGTTAAAACATTAGAGGGTGCAAATAAGATTTACAAGGATGTTGCTGGGACTGGAGGGTTTGAGCTTTTGGAAGAGGCTGAATAGGTTGGGACTTTATTCCCTGGAGTAGAGGCTCATATCAAACAAGGGAGTCTATATAGCCCAATCTTACACCTACATCTTCTGTTCTCATACACTACTAGTGACAGCACCTCCAGTAGCTCACCAGAGTAGTCCATATACCAGAGACAACAGTGTGCATCATGGTAAACACAATCCCTCTTCCAGAGTCCACACACTTGCTGGCTTGATGATGGGTAGCACGGTGGCTCAGTGGTTAGCACTTTTGCCTCACAGCACCAGGGTACTGGGTTCAATTCTAGCCTCAAGTGACAGTCTGCGTAGAGTTTGCACGTTTTCTCCATGTTTGCGTGGGCTTCCTCTGGGTGCTCCAGTTTCCACCCACAGTCCAAAGTTTGTGCAGGTTAGGTGGATTGGCCATGAGAAATGCAGGGTTACTGGAATAAGGTAGGGGGTGGGTCTGGGTGGGATGTTCTTCAGAAAGTCAGTATGGACTTGATGGGCTGAATAACCTGCTCCCACACTGTAGGGATTCTAAGGAAGCATTTTTGCTGTGTTTATGCAACTGAGTTACAGTTTGGAAAGCCCGATAGAGTTATGAAAGCATAGTTAACAATATAATTTGAAAATCAATTGGTTAAATATTTCAAAAGGAAAAAGCTGTGATCCTAAGGTTAGAGAGAAGTGAATGAGAACAATCGGATTGGTCTTTCAAAGAGCCAGCACAGGCAGGATCAGCCAAATGGCCTCCTGCTGTACTGTACAGAATAGATGTTAGGACAGAGGCATGGTGCTCTGTGCAGGTGGAGGGCTGTTGTTAAGTAGGGAAAGGTATTCTGTGGAATTAAACTGCAGTGTCCCTATAACTGGGTTTAAACCTCCTGGAAGCTTCATTGACATTGATATCAAAATGGCCAATCACTTCCCCCAAGTGGGCATCACTCTATCCTCATTTCACCGCCATTTTAACCAAAGCTGTGTAGGGTCAAGGTGGGATGAGTTACTTCTCCAGATTCTTTGCAGTTTAACCTCTGACATGGCTGCATTAAACGTGCCCTTTTTGGAGGAGTTAAGATTCAGCTTTATCATTTTAAATGCCTAAATGTTCATTGCGGATGTGAACTAATGTCAACTCTTCTGCTTCTAGGCCAGGGGATTACGTTTGAGACTTTCCTGATAATTACGAGTATCCGCCCCTCACTGATGTTTGACCTTAGCAATCCAGGGAGTTTGGAACATATTTCGGAGTTACACAGTGGCTTGTTTTATTCATCCCGAATGCTCATTAGATACCGTCCAAGGTTTCATACTGATGTGTTGGCCGAGAATCGAACCTACTGATAATTTAGCTAAAACCGCCAGAGTGGTTCATCTTTCTCTTCTCAATTCACCCACCACCCCTCCATGCTGCTTGTTCTTTTTGTTTTGTCCAAATCCGTTTTCTTCTGGAGAGCACACCAACCTGGTAACTGGACGACTCCCGATTGCAGTAAGTTCACATTGACCTCCGCGGCCTTTGTTGGAAGGCTGTTGCAGGCTTGGGTGGAGCCCTGGGCCTGCACTGAGGCTGGAGGGCAAGGTGCTGGAGGAGGAATCTCTGCGGCTTCCCACGTATTGTTTAAAACTGCTTGGCAGCTGCTCCTCCTCTGCATCTCAACCACACAACTCTGGGAGGAACCTGCTAAAAACAAAATCAGTCCCATTAAAATAACATCACAACACTCAGAGACTCCACCAATGAAAGACTTGCAACTCAACCAAAGTAAAGCATCAGAAATTCGCAGAGCAATTTTTCCTGGTATTTGGTGTGAAACTGAAATCCTAAAACATGAAAGCAGATAAGCCACTGGGCAAAATGCCCACAACATGAAGGTTCTCATTCTCTACATGGGTTCTCTGCTTTCTCTGCCCACGCTCGTGACCCTTGGCAACACAACATGTCTGAAAAGGCGATGAGAGATTGGAAAAAAACATGTTGCTGCTTTGTAGGATTCATGTGAAATGAAACGCAGTTCCAAATAACGTCACGCACAGGAAAAAGCGACAATTGGTTGGCCTTTGCTGCTTAAACATGTGGCATTTTGTTTCAGAAATGCAAAGTCCAGATGCGATTAGGATCAGTGATGCTTCTGTTTCTTCAATCACTCTAGAAGCATCTGTTCTAGTCTTGAGTTCATCCAAAACTCTGCTGCCTGCACTAAGCCCGAGTCACTCATCACTCCTGTGCATGACTAAATTGGCTCTCAGTCCAACAAAGTCCCAATTTAAAAATTCTCACCCTTGCTTTTAATTTCTCCACAGCCTCAATGCTTCACTACTGACATAATCTCCTGGAATCTTGTACTTCTGCAATTTTTGCCTTGAATTTTAATTGCTCCAGCACTGGTGACCGTACCTTCAACGGCCCTCAGGTCTGGACTTAATTCTTTTAACTTTTCTATTATTCCTTCTTTAAGGAGCTCCCTAAAACCTGCACTTTGACCAAGCCTAGAATGTGGCTCAGTGAAAATTCTTGTCCAACCATGCTCCTGTGAAGTGCTTTGGGATAGTTTATTATGTTAAAGGCACTATAAAAATGCAAATTGTTGTTGGTGCTGTACTTGAAAACAATATTAATGCGCAAAGTTATACAACAGCTCCTGGATGGACTGAAGCTGAGAAGGTTAGCATTGCATAGTGTTTGACATATTAAATAGAAAGGTACAGTCTTGTTTTAATCGATGATTGGAAGTGAGACAAATTTCAGGATGAATTGAAACCTTATCTGAATTGATATATTCCACTCCCCTGCCATGTCAATGCCGGCTTGTAAAGTGGATCCAATTGATGGACATAAACATTGGGCAGAATTTTTCTCATTTTTAAGGTGTCTCGTCCAGTGAGCGTCATGTCACTCGGTCCACCATGGGCTCAGAGCATCAGCTCTCACACAGTCGTCTGCTCCTCACCTCACTGACAACGATGCAGCCATACACTTCCTCAGGGAAAGGCGCAGCCAGAAAGGCAGAAGTCCTGGGACGGTCCCCCTTTCAGGCTGCCGTGACCATAGTTAAAGGCCAGCTACACATCACTTACACAGTAATAGAGCTGGGCAGCATGGAAACTGACCCTTCAGTCCAACTAGTCCATGCCAACCAGAGATCTCAAGTAAATCTGGCCCCATTTGACAGCATTTGGGTCACACTTTAGGCAATACAAAACAGGAACCACGCTTCACACTGTGGTATTCAAGAATCTATATTCAGAACATGGCCCAGAGGGAAGGAAAGCTTATTCCCTATTGCGCAAATGGGGACTTGGATGTCTTGTTGGACAGGGTGGTGGTAAAGGGGGTAGTCCTTTTTCCAGCTGGCCACCACAGGAGGCCATCTTTACTCATTCATGTGATGGGGACATCACTGGTTAGGCCAGCATTTATTGCTCATACATAATTGCCCAGAGGGCAGGTAAGAGTCAACCACATTGCTGAGAGTCTGGAGTTACATGTAGGCCAGACCAGGTAAGGATAGCAGTTTCCTTCCCCAAAGGGCATTACTGAACCAGATGGGTTTTCCTGACAAGCGACTAATAAGACGTAGGAGTGGGAAGAAAGGCCATTTGGCCCATCGAGTCCACTCCGCCATTTAATCATGGCTGATGGGCATTTCAAATCCACTTAACCCACACTCTCCTCATAGCCCTCAATTCCTTGCGAGATCAAGAATTTATCAATCTCTGCCTTAAAGACTCATGGTCATCATTAGACTCTAAATTCCACTTTTTTTTTGTTGAATTCAAATTCCACCATCTGCAGTGGCAGGATTCGAACCCAGGTCCCCAGAACATGACCTGGGTCTTTGGATTAACTGTCCAGCAATCATACCACTAGGCCATTGTCTCTCCAAATGACCACACTCCTATACTAAGTCCATGTGGACACACATTGCAGCTGAGGTTAGTGTTATTCTCCAGGTGAAGTGGAATGGCCAGCACTGTAGAAAGAAGTCAATGATCTATTGTGCTGTGCAAGGTCTAGTGCCACCATCCCCTCTCTGCCACCAATTTGGAAATTTTGTTGCAGGTTATGGCAAAATCTCAGAAAGGCTAATTATCAGGTTGTATTCAATTAGCTGATCTTGCCCCATGCAGTAGTGCAGTGCTACAATGGGTTTGAATCCAAATGAGCTTGAGAACACAATATGTCCTAAATATTACACAGTGGCTTCTGTTGGGAAGTAGGACAAGATTGGCTGGGACAAGATCAAGTCCAGTTAATGTGAGGAAAAGGAAGCATGCATCACTACAGAAAACTTTGAAATGTAGTCACTGCAGCTGTGTTGGAAAATATAACTACAACATAAAAATGAGGTAAATGGTCAGATGACTTGTTTCCTGGTATGATTAGTTGAGAGCCAAATATGAACAAGGGAGTACCTTATGTCCCCCCTGTTCATCAAACACACTGGAGCAGCACGGTAGCTCTGTGGTTAGCACAGTTGACTCACAGTGCCAGGTATCTGGGTTCGATTCCAGCCTCGGGTGACTGTCTGTGTGACGTTGCACATTCTCCCATTGTCTGCATGGGTTTCCTCCGGGTGCAGGTTAGTTGAATTGGCCATGCTAATTTGCCCAGAGTGTACAGGATGTATAGGTTAGGTTCATTAATCAGGGGTAAGTGTAGAGCAATAGGGGAATGGGTCTGGGTGAGTTACTCTTTGGAGGTTCAGTGTGGACTTGCTGGGCCAAAGGGCCTGTTGCCACACTGTTGGGATTCTAAAAAAGAAATTAATTATCTGGGGAGGCATGCTTCAAAGTCTAGTAGGTTTTCTTGCTATTATCTTACCAAACTCATCTAATTATTTACCTTGCCCTCCTATAGTGCCCCTTGAGAGGATTCCTGTTCCAATGACAACTTGCCACTCAGCCAATATCCCAGAATTCAACTGTGTGCTTTGCACCTGAGCCATCTTTAAAAGCCTTTTGGACAGCCATTGTCAGTATGCAGTGTGGTGGACTGTTCCTGACATTTGCCCTGGACACAGCAGACAGTGATGAAGCAGTGTACTGATTTATGGCCAGAGACCCAGAGCTCCTGCTGGACAGTAAACAGCAGATCCAAAAGTTCCACTTCGCCAAAAAACAGCAATGGAAGCCATAACTTCAGAACTTGGCAACCTGGTTGTCATTTCCATTAATAAAGACTCAACCACCTGGAGGAATGCAGGTGTAGCAAGAATATCAATGACCTTCTCCACTTCACCTTCTCTCTGATACATCACATCGCTTTATCTTTGCTACTGTATTCACCTCCCAAATGTTCATGCCTTACATCCCTCAATACTGCCTGCCAGCATCTTTCCTCCCCTCTCTATCATCCACCTCAAACCCCAACACCATTAGCCTGGCATGCCCTCTGCACTGAATACTCACTTGCTTGTCACACTTGGGGTGGGGATGGCCTACTGGTATTCACACTAGACTATTAATCCAGAACCTTGGCTAATGTATTGGGGTCTCGGATTAGAATGTCACCATGGCACATGACATGGCCATAGAAATGGCAAATGTGAGTTAATGCATTTTGGGAGACCTAATGTAGGAGGGAAATATACAGAACCCTTAGTAGCAACAACAAACAGAGGGATTTAGGTGCAAATGGCTCAGTTCCCCAAAAGTGGCAACACAAGCGTATAAAGTGGTCAAGAAGGCATTTAACGCACTTGACTTCATCAGTTGCAGCAGGGAATTGGCAAGTCCGCTACTTTTCAACATTTATATAAATGCTTTGGATGTGAGCATAAGAGGTATAGTTAGTAAGTTTGCAAATGACACCAAAATTGGAGGTGTAGTAGACAGCAAAGGCTACCTCAGATAACAGGATCTTGATCAGGTGGGCCAGTGGGCTGAGAAGTGACAGATGGAGATTAATTAAGATAAATGCGAGGTGCTGCATTTTGGAAAGGCAAATCAGGGCAGGACTTATACACTTAATGGTAAGGTCCTGGGAACTGTTGCTGAACAAAGAGACCTTGGAGTGCAGGTTCATATTTCCTTGAAAGTGGAATCACAGGTAGATAGGATGGTGAAGGCGGCATTTGGTATGCTTTCCTTTATTGGTCATTGCATTGAGTACAGGAGTTGGAAGGTCATGTTGCAGCTGTACAGGGCATTGGTTAGGCCACTTTAAGAATATTGCATGCAATTCTGGTCTCCTTCCTAATGGAAGGATGTTGTGAAACTTGAAAGGATTCAGAAAAGATTTACAAGGATATTGCCAGGGTTAGAGGATTTGAGGTACAGAGAGAGGCTGAATAGGCTGGGGCTGTTTTCCCTGGAGCATCGGAGACTGAGGGGTGACCTTACAGAGGTTTATAAAATCGTGAGTGGCATGGATAGGATAAATAGACAAAGTATTTTCCCCAGGGGTGGAGGAATCCAAAACTAGAGGGCATAGGTTTAGGATGAGAGGTGAATGATATAAAGGGGACCTAGGAGGCAACCTTTTCACGCAGAGGGTGGTGCATGTATGGAATGAGCTGCCAGAGGAAGTGGTGGAGGCTGATACAATTACAGCATTTAAAATGCATCTGATGTATATGAATAGGAAGAGTTTCGAGGGATAAGGGCCAAGTGCTGCCAAATGGGACTAGATTAGGTTAGGATGTCTGGTCGGCATGGCTGAGTTGGACCGAAGGGTCTGTTTCTGTACTGTACATCTCTATGACTCTAAGCCATGTTGCAGTGGTACTGAAGGTTAGTTAGGCTACATTTGGAGTATTGTGTACAGTTCTGGTTGTCACACTACCAGCAGGATGTGGAGGCTTTGAAGAAGGTACAGAAATGGTTTACCAGGATGGCGCCTGTTTAGGAGTGTTATTAGCTGTGAGGAGAGATTGGACAAACTTAGTTTGTTTTCACTTTAACATCAAAGGATGAGGGGTGGCCTGATAGAAGTTTACAAAATTATGAGGCACAGATAGAATAGGTGGTCAGAGTTTTGTCCCCCAGGTAGAAATTTCAATTACTGGGGGTCAAGTGTTAAAGTAAAAGTGGATAAGTTTAAAAGAGATGTCAGAGGCAATGTTTTTTTCAACTCAAAGGTGGTGAGTGCCTGGAATGCACTGGCAGATGAGGTGGTGAAGGTGAATACAATAGCAATACCCTATTAAAGGGGAGTGTTGACAGATACCTGGATAGGCAGGGAATAGAGGGATATGACCTGTGAAGAGGCAGAAGGCTTTTAGTTTAGAAAGGAGTCATATGTCAACACAGTCTTGGTGGGCTCAAAGTTTTATTCCTATGTGAGACTGTTCTTTGAGCATACAGGGACCATACAGGGTATAGAGTCAAGAGTGTGGTGCTGGAAAAGTACAGCCAGCCAGGCAGCATCCAAGGAGCAGGAGGATCGATGTTTTGAGCATATGCCACAGAGGCAGAAAAATAACCGTGAGGTGAATTAGCACACCCCTTTTATCCAATCTCTGCCCTTTTAACCCACTCCACCTCACCTTTCCAATGATGTATCTCTGCATTCAATGTTTTTATGATGGGAGACTGGGACCAGAATTCCTGTTTAAGATTGTTGGTGTGATTCCAACTTAATTCATAAAACATAAAGCCGTACACAAATCATTTTCTTGATAAAATCAAGAGAGCAGCTCACCACCACCTTCTCAAGGGCACCTAGGGATGGGCAATAAATGCTGGCCAGCCACTGACACGCAAGTTCCATGAGTGAATGAAAACAAAAGGCTGATTTACAGAATGTATGGTTACATAGGTCTATGTTTTACCTAAAGCTGCAGTCACCCAAATTTCCATTGTGGTAAGTACTCTTTAAATAACACCCGACAACTGTCTATTTTAATACAATTAAGCTGCTATTATCAAATATGATAATACGATCATCTTTGTTAGAAAATGCAAGAGTTTGACAATCTTTTCTTTGTCAAATAACAAAAACAATGAATAGAATGTTTGATACCTCGTTTTGTCAGTTGAGTTGCTGATTTACAACAGAGACAGAGACCCCTTTTCAATGGATGAGGGATATAGGCCAATAGTAGGCAGGCAAGACTAGTTTAGGTTGGGATTATGTTTGGCATGGACTGGATGGACCAAAGGTCTGCTCTATGACTCTATGAAGAATAATACATCATACAGAATAACTAAAGATTGAGAAAAGTTCTTAGGCTGACCAAGCTTTTTTCTTGTCACATTCATCCAAAGTAAATAACATAGGAAATTACAATATACACAAGAGAATCTGAATGACATGAGCACAACATCAACTCCAAACACACTGCTTGGGCAGAAGGAGGTGCTTTGGACCAAGCTGAGTTATGTAAGGTTGAGGGTCATTGGGTTGACTTGGAGCATACTAGCTGGACAAATCAACAACATTGTACAATCTCTCAACATAGTAATGGCTACTTAGGCCAGGTATCTGAGAGTGCTGAGTGTATGTGCAAGTGTATCTAAAGCAGAGTCACCCATTTCAAATGAGAAAGGGAATAGAATTGCCAGTACATATAAAAAAACAGAACAATGCATTGTCACACAGGCATTTAAATTGTGCTGACACATATATTATCTGTTGCATCTCTTGAATAAGCTTAGCATGAGAGATTTCACCTGTCAGAATCCCTTTAATCTGCTGTCACTCTGATGCAGGAAAGTCCTTAAATTGCAAAGATCTGCAGATATGCAGTTAATGAGTGTAAAAGGGTCCTGACCTTTTATTCTTAAAACCCGAGAAAACAATTTTATTATAAAGAACAATGGTTGGTCAACTTTAACCTTTGATACTGTCCAACTGACTTGACTTAGTGTTTTTGATGGAACTATGACAAAGGCCAAAATAACAGAGCCATGATTTCTTTCTTATTCTTAACAAGAATGATTGACATTTGTTCAGGACTGGGTAGACAAAGCAGTTAGCAGTCAGCTCCATCAAGGCAGTACATCACTTCGGAGCCTTTTCCCAGTGGAGGTTGGATCTCCCTGCAATCGGATAGATCCTACCAATATATGCAGAGGCAGCTTGGCTCCAGAGACAGTCTGCTAGTGATTGGCTGGGGGGGGGTGCAATGGAGTTGTGTGCCCCACTAAATACATTCTCCAGTATAAATTCCCACAATCAGTGCAAGTCCTGTAAAGGGGCATCCCCTCAACACAAACAGCCCTACCTGCTGAGGGTTTAATTGATACATTTGCATCTTGATTGTCCTGAAGAAGAGTTAAGCCCAAAACGTTGACTCTCTTGCTCCTCAGATTCTGCCTAACCTGCTGTGCTTTCTCCAATGCCACACTTTATCCACTCGAACTTGATTGGCTCTTCCATTCTCCCACCTGTCTCAGCTATACCCACATCTCAGAGCCCCTATTAGGCCTTTCCCTAGTCCACATACTGTTCTTATTAGGACTCAGCTCTCTAAGACCAACTTCTGAATTGGAAGTTTTTCCCAGGAAGGTCGTGTCTCTCATTCCACCACAACAAAGTCTGAGATCCAGCCCCTGAAATGAGGCTGACATTGGGATTGTGATGCAACTGGGAAAAACCAGCCTGACGAAACCAACTTTACATCTGCCTGGTTTCACAAACCCCCCTCCTCCCCAAATATGACCCTGACACTGAGAATCATTTAATTCTGCAGTATGAGCAACAGTTCAGAGGAGCTTTCATTCATTCAATAGACAATGGAGTTATATAAAAGAAAGATTTGCACAATTATTGTATAGCTATGAAGGGAGAAGCACTCTACACATCCATGAATTACTGAGTCAAAATTCAATGCACAAATCATCTCTCAAGTTCTCTGGAGCAGCGATTGCTCTAATCAACTTGCTGCTACCAATAGATTCCACTATCATTGATGGGTGTACTGCATTTATGACGACATTTTAAGATTTGATGGTTACTTAAATTGTCAAAATCAGACAGCCGATTTGAAATTCGGTGCTTACCTGGAGAGGCCGACCCACTCCCAGTATTGGCCAAACACCCATCAGACTCCAATTTCCCTAGCTCCCCTGAGTTTCCATTTATTACTTTCTTTGGACTTTTTGAGGAATCCCCGGAGGAGAATCTCGTCCTTAGTGCTTTGCTCTGTAAGTTCTTGGAGGTCAAATCCAAGGACTTGGATCTCCTGCGGCAGGTTTTACTGTCAGTGACAGAACAATGCTCTGCTAGTGTCACAGGCCCGTTTCGGTCTTGACTTTGCTGGCTGCTTCTAGTTTCCTCATTCCCTCCTTTAGTTTTCAACTGATCACCACGTAGGTCATGCTTACAGTTCTGATTCTCACCAGCTCTGTTCGTACGTAATCTTGGCCTTCCATTATTGATCACTTCAGTCTTATGATCCATGGCTTCCTCAACAATAGACTCCTCAGAACTGAAGCCCAGTTGCATGGGGTTCTGCAGAGCTTCCATGTATGATTTCCTGAAAAGGCGCCTTGTTTCGATATACACTGAATCCCGGTGTTGCTTCTTCCGTTGGCATGGACTGCTTAAGTCTGTGGCAAAGGTTAGAACTTTTGTACTAATTCTGCTCTCAGTCACAGGAACCACCAGAACTTCTTCATTAGCTGTCGGGGTGTCTGCAGACAGAGGTCGAACTAAATCGGGTAAAGGAGATACTTCGGTGTCATCAGGAATTTGTGGAAACAATACACAATCTCCTTCATTAAACCCTTTGGAAGAACCCTGTGTGACATTGCTTTTCAAAGACTGCATGCTCCCTGATAAAGGAGTCCCACTGTTAGTTTTATCTTCCGAAATTGCTGGTGTCTCAGATGAAAGCATTGTATCGCCAGTTGGGTAATGGTCTGAAGATTTGCTGTTTTCTGTTTTTTGAGGCATTGTTTCCCTGGTGACGCTGGTATCTATCAAATGGTCATGGTGAACTGAACTGTAGTAGGAATGGGTAAGTATGGTTTTTGGCTTGGTAACAAATGCAGGGTTAATTATGTTCTTCCAATGTACTCTCAAAACAGCCGTGCCACTTGTTAGAAGACAACTATGCAGGGAGCAGTTCCTCTCATGGTTCACACTTTCTAGGAACTCCATGGTGAAGATGTTTGAGTAGACACACTCCGGGACAAGAATTTCTTCTAAGGAGTGTCCATTTCCGGAAAGACATTTTAGCACTAATCTTGCAGATTGATTCCCCTGAGGTACAACCTGGATGTAAAAATCTCCAGTCTTGAGAGGAACCCTGTGCAACGATGCTAACTGCACCACCACCTTCTCATGGACACAGAGAGGCCAGCCTTCATGACGGAAGATGAGCCCTGCGTACTTGGCCTGCAAAGAAAAGAAAGGCAATATTAGCATTATTCCCCTCAAGGAGCAAGACAAAGGGTTAGCTTTTCACAGCTTTGCTTTCATTGTGTAGTTCTAAACTCCAGAGTTCCTTCCCAAAACATCTCTACCTTTCCATCTTCCTTTTAAATTCTCCATGGACCTTCTTCAATATAGTAGGGTTTAAGTCCCAATGTTTCTAGTTTTGGTTTTAATGTCCTTCAGCATCTTGGATTTACACAGCACCCAGGGTTGCTTGTCTACTTGCAGTGCAAAGCAAATACTAATTGTTTCTCCTGCTATCTCCCCAAGCTCAGCACTGAGTAGGGCTAATGTTCATCACTTATTAAAACACTCTGATTAGCCAAGAAGTAGGAAAAAAAACAATTAATTAAAAGTGATATAGAGTGGTTAACTTAATGTGGTCTTTTATAATTTTATTATTAATTTTTTTTTTAGAAAGAGCATCAACCTGTTTAAACCTATTACATCTCTGGGGATTTCAGTATGCAGATGGACTAGAAAAATTAGTGAATGCCATAAAAAATAATTTATGAAATGTCCACAAGAATTTCTTTGGAGCTGCTTATGGTTGAGACCATTAGGGAGCTAGCAATTCTGGATTTGGTGATGTGAAATTAAGCCGAGAAGTTTAAGGTGAAGGAATCCCAAGACAGCAGTGAGCACAGTATGATAGAACTGACTCTGCGGTTTGAGAGGGTGAAGCTGGAATCAGATGTAACAGTATTACAATTAGGTATAAAGACATGAGGGAGGAGCTGGCCAGAGTTGCCTGGAAGAGCCTAGCAAGGAAGATAACAGAGCAGCAATGGAAGGAATTTCTGAGACACAGACAAAATTCATCCCAAGAAAGAAGTAACATATTAAGGTGAGGGCAAGGCAACCATGATTGACAAGGGAAGTCAGGGACAGTATAAAATCATAGGAAAAGATTAGTGGGAAGCCTTCAAAAACCGGGCAAGGTCAGCTAAAAAATTAATAAGGGGAGATGATGAAATAGCAAAGTAAGCTAGCTAGTAATATAAAAGAAGATTGCAAGACTGTTTTTAGATATAAAAGGTGGACACTGGACTGCTGGAAAATGAGGCTGGAGAAATGGTCATGGTGAGCAAAGAAATGGCGGAGGAACTGAATAAGGACTTTCTATCAGTCTTCACAGTGGAAGAAATCAGTAGTAGAACAGAAATTCGGGGGCAGAGGTGAGTGTTGTGGTCAGCACTAAGGAGAAGCTGCTGGGGAAGCTAAAAGGTTTGAAGGTAGATAAATCACCAGGACTTGGATGAACTACACTCCAAAATTCTGAAGGAGATAGTTAAGAAGATTGCAGAGACATTGGTGATAATCTTTCAGGAAACACTGGAGTCAGGGAAGTTCCCAGAGGATTGCCTAATGTAATACCCCTGCTTAAGAAAGGAGGGAGGAGGAACACAGGAAACTACAGGTCGGTTAGCCTGACCTTGGTCATTGTTAAGATTTTACAGTCCATTATTGAGGATGAGATTGTGGAGTATTTGGAAGTGCATGGTAAAATAAGGATGAGTCAGCACAGCTACGTCAAGGTGGGGTCATGCCTGACAAATCCATGGGAATACTTTGAGGAGGTAATGAGCCAGTTAGCCAAAGGAGAACCTGTAGACATGATGTATTTGGATTTCCAGAAGGCCTTTGACAAGGTGTTGCACAGGAGGCTAAAAATAAGATAAGAGCCCTTATCTCAGGGGAACTTACCAGCATGGATAGAGGACTGGCTGATTTGGAGAAGGCAGAGTATGGGGATAATGGGTCTTTTTCAGGATGGCAGACCGTGACTAGTGGAGTTCCACAGGGGTCAGTGTTGAGGGTATTATTGCTAAATTTGCAGACAGCACAAAGATAGTGCTGAGAAATGGGGAGGCTACAGAAGGACTTGGACAGACTTGGAGATGAGCAAAGGAGTGGTAGATGCAATACAATGTGAGAAAGTGTGAGATTACGCACTTTGCTAAAAAGAATAGAGACACAGGCTATTTATTAAATGGAGAAATGCATTGAAAGTCTGAAGCACTGACAGACGTAACAAAACCTAATTCAGGATTCTGTTGTTAATGTGCAGGATCAGATGGCAGTTAGGAAGGCAAATGCAATGTTGACATTTATTTCAAGACGGCTGGAATATAAGAGAAGGATATACTGCTGAAGCTCCGGTCAGACCACAATTGGAATGTTGTGTGCAGCTGTATGCCCTGTGTCTAAGGACGAATGTGTAGGAGTTGGAGGGTGTCCAGAGGAGGTTCACAAAAATGTTTCCAGGAATGAAGGGCTTGTTTCTTGATTTGTAAGGGGAAATTAAAGGATACAAGGAGAACAGGGTTGAGAAACATATCAGCTATGATCAAATGGTGGAGCAGACTCAATCCATCTAAATGGCTTAATTCAGCCTCTATATCTTATGATCATATGATCTGCAGCCAGTAGGACTTGAACATAGAACATCTGGGTCAGAGGTATGCACACTACCACTGCACCACAAAGACCCTTTTCTCTTGTTGTTCATTTTGAAATCAGTTTGTTCAGACATGTCATGACACACTTCTGTAGCAGGTGGGAGATAAAACTTGATCTTCTGGCCCAGAGGAAGGGACACTACAACAGCGCCACAAGACCCATATTTTCAATCAATCTTCTCAGGCATGTTACAAGATCCCTCCATCGATGGTGAGACTTGAAATCATATTTTCTAGCCCAGAGATTGGGACACTACCACGGAGTCACATTTGCCAATGTACTGATTATCTTCTTAATAAACTGCATGATTTCTCATAACCACACCAACACATGTAGGCACTTGGTGCAAAGATTGCAGCATTATGTAAACTCCATTGGCTCATTGGAGTGGGTGATTTATTAAAGTAGAATGAAAATGCCACATTCAGTCTCTGATATGAGCTCAGCACTCAATCTCGATTATTTAGCAGAATGCTGCAATTGACCCTAACATTCTTCTGTCAGGTAGAGAAAATCAGATAGGATTTGACTCCCAATTATTAACCACTGCTCACTGGTAATACTATCATCACTGGGTTAGAAGGTTGTTGCTTTAATTCCCACTCCAGTGACCTGAGCACATAATCTAGGCTGACACTTAAGTGTAGACTGATGCATAGTTGAGTTCAAAAGGGGACGTCAATCAGAATTCCCAGTCATGATGGTCACTCAGTGTTCTTCGCCGCACAAAGCGTTGGAACAAGGAGAGATACCTTTCTCATAGGTTTCAAGCCAATACTGCCATCTGCACACTGAGATAAAAATCTGGAGTATCTCGAGCTGCACATATATGGTCCCTGAGACTGCTCGCTCCTTATCACAATGTAAAGGTCTTCAGCTCCTTACATACTGCCAAAGTCCTTTCCTTACATCTCACAGAGCAGGTTATTTAATACAGCTCTCCAGAGTAGTGCCTACGGCCTCTCTCTTCACATACTCATTTCACACTGGCATCATCTGTTTTACTCATGCCAGAGTTATAATAATCATCATGACTTACAACGGAGTTGGTTAGCTTGGATGGCTGGTTTGTGATGCAGTGTGACACTAATAGCATCGGCTCAATTCCTGCCCCTTGCTGAGTTCACAGTGAAGATTTCACCTAAGGTGTGGTGACCTTCAGGGTAAACTCACCACTCATTCTCTCTCTCTCTCTCTATAATGACAGCATAGGACGAGTGCAATGTATCTTTAGAATAAAATTTCATCATACTCTAAAATCAGCTGAAACTACCTGCCCACATTTAATTCAGAGAATGGTGTAAATATCAAAATGATGATCAACAAAAGTCAACTCAACCCAAATAAAATCAAGGGTATGAGAAAGCAAAAGGAAAAAAAAAATGTTTTACTCTTGTTTGGCTGTAATTGTAAAGGCTGGATAATTGAAAGCAAACTCAATTCTAATATAACAATTCAAAATAAGTTTAGAAAAGATTGAATTTCAACTTAGGGAAGAATATTACAAATTAGGCTAAAGTCATAGCTTTCAGCTGAAGTCTTTTTTCATGACATGAACTTAATCTAAGTGCAATGGTGAGGAATACTGCTCTGCCAGGGACTGCTTTTCAGATGAGATGTTCAAATAAGGCTCCTTTCCAATCATTAATAAGGAGCAGGTGGAGTTTGTTTTAAGAGAAGAAGAGAGGCTGATAGAGGGGAACGACAGGGAACGATAGAAAGGCAGAAGACATGTGTCTTTCGTGTCTTCAGGCTGTCCCGACTTTACAACCACTGAAGTACTTGTTAAAGCATGGTCTTTGCTGTAACGTAGGAATTATGGCAGGTAACCTGTGCATAGCACAAAGCACTTTGATAAAGTTTTGTCTTTTGCTTGGTATGGTTGATTGATGGAAATCTTGTATCCTTTGAACAAAACAACAGGGTCTTCTCATGTTCACCTGAAAGGGGGCAGATTTGGCCTTAACTTCTTAGCTCAAAGAGGAAGTTAAACCTTGCTGCACACTTGCTGTCTGTTAATTGTCCAGAGTACATTGTCGGAGCAACAAGAGGAAGTTTGCGTCATCTCCACAGAGAGGCTGAAATCTAAGTCATCCTGAAGACCCCTTTGAGGCCATCAGTTAAAAATTCTGGAAAGAAGACTCTTCTCATGCTGCCTTAGCAAATAATGCAGTATGCCAGATGACCAGCAAAGGGGAAAGCAGAAAGGAGTTGAAGACTAATCTCAAAAATAAAGATGCAAATTGATTGGTAATCAAAAGCTTTCGTTGAAAAGCACTGAACAAAAACAAAACAGCATATCACTCTGTCAATCTATAAAATTACCTTCTCAAGGAAACTTGACATGGTGTAAACACATTTTTCTGTACTTGCCATCAATTTCCATGACCTGCTCCTCAACTGAATAGTTGGCCTTAATTCTCTGCATTTTCACTGGCATGGTAACCTATCTCCTCTACTCCCCAATAACCACCTCCCCCATGTTCTTCACCTGAATAACTATTTTTCAAGTGCAGGCTCTGTCAGAATCAGTGGGATTCCCTGGAAAAAAAATCACATTGAAGTCAAATTCCATTTCCATCCCATGCCAAAATTGCAGCAGAAATGGTCAAGGTTAAGGTATGATAATGAGCACCAGAGATCGTACCATTTCCCAATCCCTGCAGTCGAGTTGAGGCTAATTCACTAGCTCAGAACACAGCAACCTGATATATTTGTGTTCTATCTAGCTCTATGTAGAGTCTGAATCAACTTGTAAAGTTATGGGCAAAGATACTGAAACATTTGCCTGTGAGATAACCTCTAGATAAGAGTTCTGTTCATATATGTAAGAGTAACATCATTAAAGCTATCTCCATGCTGTTCAAGTGCTGCTGATGGCCAGTATTGGGATATCATGTAGCTAGCAGGATTTAATTAGGCTAGAGACTAGAAAGACACACAGGCAAAGTTTATTCTGGGAATGACTAACCATGCCATTTGGCACTAACTCAGCAATATAGAATGCAGACTAAGTTTGGTCAATCACAAGGATGAGCATAAGGATCACGATGTGCAATGAATCTGCATCCATTGATTACAATGCAGATATTATGTCATTGAACTCAATGCTGCATGCTCATTTCAATGATTTCAAGGTCCAAATAGTGTTAACTATGTAGAGGAGAGATGTTCTGTATCTGCAGGATGGTCTTCACACACAGTCAGAAGGCACTGAGAGTTGTTAGTCAAAGCACTCAATGCCAAGCTTCAAACATCAAAGATCTAGATGCAATGTTGCAAAAGTTCAGTGCTCTCACAGGAGTTGTCAAGGTCAATGAAAGCTATTTCAAATGCCACATTCTACCAACTAGGAGAAAGTGAGGACTGCAGGTGCTGGAGGTCAGAGTCAAAAAGTGTGGCGCTGGGAAAGCACAGCTGGTCAGGCAGCATCCGAGGAGCAAGAGAGGCGACGTTTCATGTATAAGCCCTTCATCAGGAATGTGGTGGGGAGGCATGCCAAGGGGGCTGAGAGATAAATAGGAGGTGGGTGGAGCTGGGTGGGAAGATTCCTAGGAAGGCGATAGGTAGGTGAAGGTGGGGATGATGGTGATAGGTCGGCTGATAAAACAACCATTCCGACCTATCACCATCAACCCCCCTCCCACCTTCACCTACCTATCGCCTTCCTAGGAACCTTCCACCCATCCCTACCCCCTCCCATCTATCTCTCAGTCCCCTTGGGCCTCCCAACCCACATTCCTGAGGAACTCTCCTGCTCCTCTGAAGCTGCCTGACCCTGCTATGCTTTTCCAGCACCATACCCACATTGTACCAACTACACCACTAGCCCCATGCACAATTCAATTTATCTCACACATTGTTCACTCACTTCACAATTAACCAGTCATTAAGCCGTGCACTGATATGTATTCTATGTGCGCTCAGATATTTAATTCTGCCGCATAATTACATCTCAGTTTGCACACATTGCCAGGGTGTCCCAGATTAGTTTTACAGCCAAATGAAGTACTCTTGAAATATGGGAGTTGAGAAATGACAGCAGCCAATTTTACCAAAGCAAGGATCCAAAAATAGTGGGGTGAGCGGAACCAGATAACTCGTTCTATTGGTAATGAGCGATGGAATAATACTGGTGAGGAGAATTCACTTGATCTTCTTCCAATATTGCCATGGGATTTTCATATTCACCTGAGAAAGCAGATGGGGCCTTGGTTAAGTTCTCGTCCAAAACAACTCAGCACTCCCTCATTGTCTTAGTTGCAGAGGATGAAATGGAGCAGTCTTCTGTCTTAGAAGCTTGAGTGAGCTGACCAATGAGTTTAAATTTTTCACTGAACCAGACTCCTGGATGTGTCGAGTTCAGAACTCCTGACAGCAAGTATTCAGAAGTTATCAGCAAGTTGAACTCCCTAAAACAACACGGGAGTTAACTCCACTTTGAATTATTTGCTGTCACTGAAATATTGAGGAGGATATGGGATGGTCGGAAACTTGACTTGAAAAGTTATGGCATTTGCAAACTTCTACATTTCATCCAACAACTCTGAACTCCATGAAAAGCCTGTCTTCCTTTTGATAACATGTTTTCTTGTTTTTTCAAACAACAAACCTAACAGGGGCTATCTGATTTTCTTTTCATAAGCAATTTCAGTCATGGAAACAGGAGGTTCAAAAAGGTCTTTTTTTCCCCCCAGCTGTCTGGTCAATGTGGGAAATGTTTAGTAAATGGACAAGTTCCTCAGAGACTGTAAGGGTTCGCGTAAAATGAAGCCAACCACAGCTAGGTTAAAACAACTGTCAAACTCTAGGAATTCCAACAAACTTTTAAGCTCATCAAAGCCAGGCGAGGAACAATGAATTGTTTCAGCCCAATGACTACAGCCTGAAGAGAGGAGGGAATGCAAAACACATTGTCAGAGTTCTTAATCACATGCTGACAGCTTTCATTGTGGGGTTGGTCGTCTCGGCTTTCTGACTCGTGAAGCAGATCCAAGTGAACTTCTCGGCACCTAACAAAATTTTTAGTTTTACTGAGACACTAAGTGTACAATTTTCACCAGAGCCTTGATTCCGCTCTGGGATTGCTTTCCACTGTTTCTTGCTGCCTAACTCACTTGAAACACTGGCTGCTGCCAGGCAGTCAATTAATATAAAAAGGCTTTTAGGTAGAATATAACCACAGTTCATCCCTTGTCTGTTTTCATATTTCTCCCTGAATGGATTCTAATTAGTATACGTGTGGCTCAGAGTTTATTACATCTGCATGTTAATACTACATCTGTGTGTTAATGCTAGGATGTTTAGAATGAATGTTCAAGTGTCAAATTAAAATCTCACTGCAGCATGCCAGAAAAGTGAATTATTCCGGGTGTATGCATCAACTGTCAGACAAGTAGTTGTACTTAGGTCACACCTTCAACTTACTGGGAGCATTACCAGACCAAAATTATATTAGCAGATATTTAGACTGATAGCCAGTTAGTGAGCACCTTAAAGCGGTGAGAGAGATAGGAAATGGGGGGGGGGGGGGGTTTGAAAGAGAGTATTCCAGACCTTAAGGTCATAAATAGCCAAGACGTAGCCAGCAAAGGGGAACAAATTAAATTAAGAATGAACAAGGGGGCATAAATGGAGGAGTGCTGATGGTGATTGCAGGAACAGGGAGAGGCAAGGCCAGAGATTAAGGATTTTTTTTTCAAGCAAGGCTTTTGAAAAAAAAGGATACAATTTTTAAACAACCAGACTTGGCTGGCCCAAGAGGTGAGATAGGTCACCGTATGCAGGGTGATAGCTCGAAGTGATCAGTCAGCCAGGACAGAACAAATAGATCATCTCTGCACCTAACAGTGCCTCAGAAAGAAAAGTGCATACTCATGCAGCACCTTGTAGGAGTCAAGTCCTTCACTGCCAAAATATTTTTTGCAAGTGCAGTCACCATTGTATTGTAGAGAAACCCAACAGGCAAATTGCTTTCAGCAAGGTCTCACAAACAGCAATGGGATACTGACTGGATTCACTCTTTTATAGTAATGTTAGTCAAGAGATCAATATGTTAAAGGACACCAAGCCTTCTTTGAGGTTGAGAAGTGGAATTTTTTACCACGCATGAAAGAAGGAATAAGGTCATGGCCTACTGTCTCATTAAAATGATCAAACTTTCAACAGCATGGCTGGATTTTAGTTTCACATCCAGTCGACCCAGACGAGATAGTGGGATGTATTCCAGAGATATTGTCTATGTGGACTGGTTTGCTGGTGTACCATTATTTCAAAGAAATTGATCTACGTACCTTCTCCAGTAGTTGTAATGTGATTTAAAGATCGAGACATGGAAAGCACCCGAAGCTTGCATGGGACACAAATCCATTCAGCCACCGCTGACTGACGCAAGGAGTCCTCATTAAAAACACAGCCTACCATACAATTCCACCAAAACTAAAAACTTTCTGCTGTGTTCTGTTTAATTCACCCGGGGAATTCTACAGGCAGAAGTAGTGCTGTAAAATAAGCAAACATTTTCACCAAATCCATTCTCATTCATATTACACTTCCTCACCCTGCTCTACAATCTTCAGCCTTTTGCCCACAGTTGGTTTTCTAACCTTCTTCCTCTGGCTGCACCTTTTCCAACCTTTTAACAGCGCTGCCTGACCTGCTGCGCTTTTCCAGCAACACATTTTCAGCTCTGATCTCCAGCATCTGCAATCCTCACTTTCTCCAAGTAGAAACATCCTCCAAACTAAATAAAAGGGAAACCAAAGCTATTGGCCATGCACATTGCCAAAAGCTCTATCCTCTCGTCACTACCCCCATCCTTCTCCCTGTCACCTGTCTCAAGCTGAGCCAATCTATTCACAGCCATGCTGCCATATTTGATCCAATGTTGAGCTGCCAATGTCACCAAGATCATCCAGATCAACCAATTAACACCTGTCTCTGGAACGATGTGTTATGGTACTGGAGGAGGACATTCAACCCATCATGTTTGCACTCGCTCTCCAAATGAGCATTATAACTTAGTGCCATGCTCCTGCCTCTACTTCATACCATTGTACATGGTTACTTTCTGCAGCTGAAACACTTACCTGTGTCTTTGTTAGTTACAGACCTATGTATGCTAACATATTCCTAGTGGGCTTCGCTTGTCCCTCTTCAACTTAAACTTCAGCCTGTCTCCTAACTTGCACTAAATCCCATCCAGCCACTCCCCCTGTGCTTGCTGATCTCCATTGCCTCCCAGTTGAACAATACCTTGATTTGAAAATTCTTATCCTTATCTGTAACATTCTTCATGGTCTCATTCCCTTTTTATATTTGTAATCTTGTCCACTCCCTCACTGAGGTACCCAATTTTAAATGCCCCACCACAGGGGCTTTGTCCCCAAATGCTTGGTTCCTTAGCTTTGAAAGTGCATCGATTACTCTCTGTCTCTCTCTACCTCATTATCCTCCTTTAAGGCACTCCTTAAAACCTACCTCTGACTAAACATTTGGTGATCTGGTCAAATATTCCCATGCGTGTCTTGACGGTTTAAGATGCTTCTGTGGAGCAACTGGAGTAGATTTAGGCTACAAATAAAGACAACTTTCTGTTCGGTTTGTTGGAGGTGGATTAGAAGAATCAGTCAGTCTTATCGAAGAGAACCAGAGTCCTACCAGCAGTCATGTTTCATCTGAGATCAAATTTACACACTCTGGGATCTTTCTGTGCACAAATTGGATCCTGATTGTCTTTCCCCTGCCCAAAATCAGTGACTACATTCTAAAAAAGGTTATTGCCACAATTTAATGATCCTTAGTCCATGATAATTAGACAGTGATTCACTAGACTTCTGAAGAATTCAACGTTTCACCGTCACTTTCCAAAGCCATCTGTGGATTCTGAGCAGTTCATCGCTTCAGGTCTATCCACTTTAAAACAACTGAATTTCCTGAAACTCTGCCAGTCACATCGCCAATAACAAGCCTTTAATGAAATGTTCAATCCCAATGCGAGTTTGAATTTAAAAGAGGTCTCTGAAAGATGAACGACCCATGATTTTGACAATTCTGCCAGCAAACCTCAAGATTCCCTGACTCGGAATGCTACTTCCTTCTGGAAAATTTTGGTTCTGCCCTCCAAAAAGTGATAATATCAATCATAGCAACTGAAGACAGCCTGCATTTTGTAGTGGCCATAGTTTAAAACAGGGCATGTGTATACTGCAGGAAGAAAAGTTAACCATGATCCTTTTGGCACCAGGAATTCCTCTCTGTATTGAGAGCTGGCCTTTCCTGTTCCATTTGCAGGACATTAAGTGTCAATTCTTCTGCAGACACAAACAAATCTAGAATTCAGATTTTGAGCTATTCTATTTTAGTCACAGAAGGCAACCTGGTTTTGCAGAAGAATGGTGTTTCCTAAGCAGATGCTTGAAAGCACAGAGAGTTCATGAGGATCTTTGCTGATAAAAGTGTTTGCCCTTCAGCAAAGATACCACCTCAGGCTTACAATCTGCCTCATTAAACTCTAATTCAATGTCACCAGCAACAAACCAAACAAACAGAATGGGAGCCAATCACGAAGAGAAGAACCTCACCTCCCCCTAAAGGGTGTGTCACACCGCAGAATTGTGTGCAGTGTAGAAACAAAAACTGAATTTTGCCTTTAGCAGCTCAGTTCTGGAGATGGCTGGTGGTGAAATGGGGAGCAAACAGGATGAGGATTTAGGATCAACGACAGAAACTGCAGGGTAAACTCAGCAAATATGGCAGCATCTGTGGAGAGAAAGCAGAGTCAATGTTTCAAGTCCAATGATCCTTCTTCAGAACAGGATCCCAGCATTCCCAGGAATCCAGCAGTTTCCATTTTTGTTTCTGATTTCCAGCAACCGCATTTCTTTGTTGGGGGGCGAGGAATTGTTCAGATTTAGGATGATGGGGAAAGTCTGCAACTTGACCTGTGATCTGTGTATGTTGATACTTCACATATACCAGCACTTGCTCAACAGGGGAAGAAGTCAGACGGTGGCTGGGTTTTGGCATTGGATAGAGACTGAATGGGTTGATCAAAGATCACTGCAAACCTCATTTTGAGAAAATTGCTTAAGTACACCATAATTTATAAGCACATCACTCTCAAACTTCTTCCTCAGAGATCAAAACTCCAATCGTTTCAGACATAGGCAGGCAGTTAAGGAGCTCCTCCAATCACCATCAGTTGATAACTGGCCAGTAGCCCCATGTAAAACTTCAAGCTTTAATCACACTAAGGGCAACTGTTTTCACACAAGCAGGTGGTTCATATGTGGAATGAACTGTCAGGGGAAATGGTAGATGCAGGTACAGTTATAACATCTAAAAGACGTTTGGACAGGTATATATGAACGGGAAACATTTAGAGGGATATGGACCAGACACAGGCAAATGGATTTACTTTGGGAATTTTGGTCAGTATGGAGAGGTTGGACTGAAGGGTCTGTTTCCGTGCTCTATGACTCTATGGCGAAAGTGAGGACTGCAGATGCTGGAGATCACAGTCAAGATTAGAGTGGTGCTGGAAAAGCACAGCAGGTCACGCAGTATCCGAGGAGCAGGATTCCTGATGAAGGGCTTTTGCCTGAAACGTTGATTTTCCTGCCCATTGGATGCTGCCTGACCTGCTATGCTTTTATAGCACCGCTCTAATCTTGACTCTATGCTCATCGAGATTCTGCGCTCGGTTCTGCATATTCTGTGGATGTGTCTTACTCCAGTGGCATTACTGAACAAATCTCAAGACAATGGCCCAGGCATGTCATTCACTCTCAGTCACATTCTCCATCAAGACCAGGAATGTGTTTGATTTGCAAGTCAGCCCTGTATCACTTTGAAACTGTGACTGCAAGCACTGCTAAAGCGGGACACTGCATCCTGGGAGAGACTACTACTCCTGAAGTTAAGATACAGGCTATGGGTCATCAAGCAGATAGTGGAATGCTCACAGGTTTATAGGCCCATTATGATTTTCATTATGACAACAATCAGGAGTCTGTGTAACTATCTGCCTGCCTTACATAGGTACTATTGGCCATCCAAATTCACTTGACCACATATCTCCAAGCCCCATAAAAGTGCAGTTTGACTTCTCTCATCTGAACGAGGGAAATTAAGGACTATGGAGGGGGCCAGTAGAAGGGTGGGGGCAGGGGGTGGATGTTGATAGAGGCAGGAGAATTGAGTTAATGCTACACAATCAGATCACCCATGATCTTAGAAAATCGTGGGGTAGGGTCAAGGTGCAGAATGAACTTACTCCTGCATTCTACGTTAATGTGAAGGCTTTCTACTATATCAATATGCAGTGTATGCCCTTACCATAGGTTTATGACAATATATTTTCAGCCAATTTGACAATCGAGAGGTCCTGGGCTTTTGCGTTTAAATCTCAAAAGAGGCATATTGACTGAGGCAGACACTTGACAGTAGACCCCATTAAAAATTGGAATTTCATTAATGAGGAATAGAATTGAAAGACACAGAAATTATGTCTAACTTATATAGAACTTTGTTGAAACAGCAACTGGACTACAGTGACAGTTTAGTCTCGATATTACACAAAGAGTATAGAGGCATTGGAGAATATTTCAAGAGTGATCATAGAATTGAAAGGTTAGAAATATCAAGAAAGAATTAACAGGCTGGGCTGCTTTCTCTAGACAAAGTGAAGGCTAAAACAGAGGTCCTTAGAAATATGACGTGCTTTGATAAGGACATTGTTCAGGAAGACCAGAACGATGGGCCATAAACATAAGGTAATCACTAATGAATCCTATAAGGAATTCAAGAGAAATGTCTTTCCTCATAGAATGGTGAGAAAGTGGAACTGAATTTGTCACATAAATAGGTTGAGGGAAATAGTATAAATGAGTTTAGCGAAAGCTGGGTAAATAGGTGAGGAGAACTAAAATGAGGAGAAGGCCAGAAGATGAATTGATGTTTTAAGAGAAGGTAGAGCAGGAGAAACCTTGTTCAGAGCATAAACGTCTGTTGGATGAGTGTGTGTGTGTGCGCCTCCTCATGGGAAATGGCACATTGTAGAAATACCAGAGAGCCAAAGCTTCCAATCTCACATTTGATTACCACCATCATGTTAATTCTAGGCAAATCAACTTTCTGGAAACACTAAATTGAAAGACGCAACACTTGAGCTTTTCTACTGATCAGAACTGGGATCGGGCATTAAGCCCATCAAATTTGATTCACCATTCATTCAGACTCTATTTGCATCTTATCTTCAGCTAACTGCTTTGGTTCCATAAGCCTTAAGTCTGAAAAACAACCTATCAAACTCTACTTTGAAATTTTCGATTAATATTAGACTTGGCAGCTTTTTCCTCTAATCTTTGTGCGGAGAATTGCTCCCTGAATTCACAAACTCTAATTTTGCTCCTTGTTCTGGACTCCTCCAACAGGTAAAATAGATGCTTTCTCTCTACCCCCTCAAGCCCCTTAGCAAGACAGCTGAATTAGATCACTTCTTGATTGCATACATTTAAGGGAATATCAACCTAGTTAATGCAATCTTTTCTTGTAAATAAACAGTTCTCGTACTGATATCATTCCAATGAATCAAAGTTGCACCTCTTCCAAAACCAAAATATTTTTCTTGTGAGATATTGGCCAGAACTGAATGCTCTGTTTTCAAAAATTATCTGTTTGAAAGTCCACTCTATTCTCCTGAAAGTTTCCAGTACTTACAAGTTTTGATCCATCTACAAATAGACTTCACCTTCACAACTTAATATAAAAAGTGTTATATTGGTTTAACCAGAGGTTAAACTAGAGACTCATATGGTTGTGACATAACATTCATCCTTTTGTATTACAGCTTCTGAGAGATAAACACTAACAATCCATGCACCTTGTCAATTTTCATTGTGCTTTTCTGCTAGTTTATCATATTTTCCACATTTGGATCCTTAAATCTCTGTGATCTTCCACAGTTCAACATTTCACATCATATAAAAAGTTCCTTGCTCTATTTTTCTGATATCCAAATGTAATAACCTCACAACTCCCTACATTGCAGTGTCACAGTTTTGTCTAGTAACTTAATCATTTTCAACCTCTGGTACCATCGAAACAATTTACAGTGTTGTCATTTTCGTGTAATTGCACAGATATTCAGAAACGCAAAATACATTTAAGACACCTCGATATCAACATGACATGACATACTCTCACAAAAAAAGCTCTCCACCTTATTCTATGAATAGCCAGTTACTCAGTCAGCACTCCATTGGACGACAATTCTGCAAGTCAACAATGTTTGTAATATTATATCAACTTACACAAGTTTATAACCCAGATTATATATGTAGGTCTGAGATGTCACGTTAATGTGCATAATTAGTTGTTCATAAACTTCCAAATATCTGCCTCAATAAGTGTCCAACTCTCTGTGGTCTGTGTTATGTCGGGGAACACATAGAAAACTCCATATTAGATAACAAATTTAGAAACAGTTATCTTGTGGCTGCATTCCAGTCATTCGTAAATATGGGGAAAAAAACCTGAGGCCTAACAGATGACAATGTGATACCAGTAGACATACTGCTAATTGGACAAACGTTCTTATGTATAAAATTAACATGTTGTATTATACAAAAAATATTAAGTGTTATTGAGCAAAGAGAGATATATAGAGTTGCCAAGATCTTAATAACCGGACAAGCTTAAGTGGCCCCTACTTCTTATACTGATATTTAAAAAGGAAGAGTGAGTAATTGTTTTGACGGCTTTGCAAATTATTGATGGAAGGGCAGAAACTCTGCATGATTGCTAGAAGAACGAACAGTTAGAATGCAGTGCAGTTAGAATGTTTTAAAGTTCAGAATAGCTTTAGGAACATATAACACTTTATATTAAGTTGTGAAGGTGAAGTCTATTTGTAGATGGATCAAAACTTGTAAGTACTGGAAACTTTCAGGAGCTTACAGTAGATCTTCAAAAAGACAGATAATTTGGTGGAAAGTGCAGGGAGGTGACAGATGAAGTTCATTTATGGAGATATGTGAGGTGATTCATTTTGATGGGAAAGACAAGATAAAATAAAAGGCACATTTCTAAAGGGACTGCAGGTACAGAACAACATGGGTATGTATGAACACTAGTACCTTAGACTTTCCTAACAAGCACAAAGAGTACAAGAGCAAAGAGCTTATGCTGAACTTGTAAAAGTCATTGATTCAGTCTCAGATTTAGTATTCTGTCCAGTTCTAGGTGCTACGCTTAAGATGATGTAAAGACATGTGCAGAGGGACAGCCGAGATTTATGAGAGTGGTTCCATTCATGATCAATTACGGTTGTGAAGATAGAAGGTAGGACTATTTTCCTCAGAGAAAGTTAAAAATCACACAACACCAGGTTATAGACCAACAGGTTTAATTGGAAGCACTAGCTTTCGGAGTGCTGCTCCTTCACACAACCACCTGATGAAGGAGCAGAGCTCCAAAAGCTAGTGCTTCCAATTAAACCTGTTGGACTGTAATCTGGTGTTTGCGATTTTAAAACTTTGTACACCCCAGTTCAACACCAGCATCTCCAAATCATTCCTCAGAGAAGAGATAGCCAAGAGGAGATTTGATAGAAGTATTCAAAATCATGATGGGTTGGACAGAGTGGATAAGACATTCTTCCCAATTGTGCAAGGATTGAGAATAGGATTTAAAGTAATTTGTAAAAGAAACAAAATTGATATGATTTTACTCTGAGTACAGATTGATTAATCACTGATTTCAAAACCTGTCCAAAGCCACTATCTGAAGTTTGACCCCACTCTGCAGTGTGATTGTATGGATGACGCCATCTTTGCTCCTGGCAGTTGCCACGCTGTGACCATGCAAAGTTGCACTTGTGCACATGCATGATCACTGTGCCACTCAGCAATGGTGTTGACAATAAACACAGCCTATTTAATGGTGTGAATGAATACAGGGAGAATACAAGAAAATGACATTAATTGAAATGCTCATTCAGACAGCTGGTGCAGACATGATGGGCAGAATGGTCTCCTGTGCTATAATAGTCGTGTGTTAACAATCCCTAGATCCATACTGCCTATCTCCTTAAACCTAACCAATTCTCTACTCGCGCTATTAGGACCCAAATCCAAATGCTCTCAGTATTGTGAAGAATTTCTTATTGTATCAAAGGTGTTCTGTGACAGATACTTGCTTATCCACTGCATTCGATATCTCCTTAAGTCAGCTTATTTAGACATAACTTGATAAATCTATTAAAAGTCATATTAAGGACACCATACAACACCCTATTGCCACAGGATGAAGCTTGTACAAGTTTGATTAGCAGTTTGAGCTTACGGAGGTGAGTGCATGAAATATCAAGGACAGAATTTTAAATCTTTGATCTTCCAGCTTTACTATACCAACTGGTTTGGGTTGTTTATCTTCTAGTAACATCTGCTCACTTGCACCTATGCCTATCTGTATACATCTATGTATGTTAACATATTTGAGTCAACAGGTCATGATGAAATTTCAATTCAGACACATAATCCAGGCTGATTCTCCAGTGCGGTACTGAAGGAGCATGGCTCTTCCAAAGGTAATGTCTCTCAGGAAGATGTAACAGATCCTATGGCACTATTTCAAAGAAGCAGTGAAATCATCCATGGCATCCTGACCAATATTTATTCCTAAATCAACATGACAAAAATTTGTCTGGTCCTTGTAGGTCTGGTGCAAAGTAGCTATCATGTTGCTAACCTTTCCACTGTGATTACAATGCAAAAGCAGTCCACTTGGTGTAATGCAATTTGGGTCCCTCATAATGCAAGTCAAACGTAACCCATTTTTATATGTATAAAACCTTTATAGGGCGATAGATTTTTTTAAAAAATCGTTTAGAATGCGGCCCCTCAACCTGTTATGTCCATGTTGATCATCAAACATCTATCTACTCTAATCCTATTTTCCAGCCTTGTATGTAATGGCATGTCAAATAGTCATCTAAATGGTTTTTAAATGTCTTGAGTGTTCCTGCCTCTACCACACTTTCCAGCCCTCTGTGTAAAGATATTTTTTCCTAAAATCTCCTCTAAGCCTTTAGCTCCTTACCTTCAAACTGTGCCCCTGGTTATTGACCCCCTAGTGATGAGAAAAGGTTTTCCCTTTCTACCAGTTTATTCCCCTCAAACATTTGTACCTAAGACCATAATAAAAAGGAATGGGAGTAGGCCATTTGGCCCTGCTCCACTATTCAATACAATCATGGCTATCCAACATTCCTCACGTCCACCTTTCTCCCCTTTCCCCATAATTCTGGATTCCCCTCCTGGTCAAAAATCTATCTCAGCCATAAAACTGCACAAGGACTCTGCTCCACAGTTCTGTGGCAAGGAGTCCCAAAGACTCTCAACCCTCTGACAGAAGAGATTCTTCCACATTCAGTCTTAAATTGGCACCCCTTAATTCTGAGACTACACCCTCTATTGGTGGACATGCTTTCGGTATTTACTCTGTCAAACCCCTTATATTCCAACCCCCTTGAAATGAGGGCCAACATTCCACGAGCCTTCCTGACTAATGCAGCATCTGTGTGCTGGCCTTCTGTGCCTCAGGCACAAGTACCCACAAGTCCCTCTGTTTTGTTGATTTCTGTAGTTCTTCTCTGTTTAAAAATTCTTTTGTTCTTGCTTCTAAAATGAACAACTTTGCATTTTCCAATATTAAATTGCCATCTTCTTTCCCATTTACTTGACATATCAATATCTCTCGATGAACTGATTGTATCCCTCCCACAACTGTCTACCTATTTTGTGCCACTTGCAGACTTGGCTACAGTACATTCACTTCCTTCCTCCAGGTCAACTCACCTCCATCTTATCTCCATCTCCAATCTGCCCCCTACTCTTCTGCTCTAAGGTAAACAACTCCAGCATATAGAGTTTCTCTTCACAGTGAAATCATTCCAGCCCAGGCAACATCTCAGCAAATCTCCTCCACACCTTCTCCAGTGCAATCCTTCCTGTAGTGTGGCGACCAGTACTGCATACAGCACTCTAGCTGTGACTTAACTAACATTCTCTACAGCTATTCCATAACCTCTTTGCTCTTATATTCAGCTTCACAACATATTAATGTTCCTCAAGGTGACAGCCCGAAAGCAAGTACACAAGCTGATGCTGGTAAAGATTATCAATCCTGATCCAAAAGCACATGCAAGTGCACAGGCACTAATTGAGGGAATGATTGAACAAATGATGTTAAAAACTACATACTTAAATAGGCTGCAAGTTAATCAAGGCTCACACATGAATCATGATCCTTTAAATCAAAGTATCAGTGGGAACTGACACTCACGGAAACACTACCCCACTGAGGAGTCGAAGCCTTGGGTGGAGGAGGGAGAAAATTGGTGAGAGCAAAAGAAAATCAAAGACTATAAGGCCTTTCAGTTAGAATGCACTATTCATTTACCCATCAACTTAGATAATTGTCTTCACCTATTAACTCCTGAGAAGAAAGGCTTCAGTCTGCATTTCAAAGGGTTCACCAATCTGTGAGATAATCAGAATTACACAATGATCCCATTTTATTAGCTCATTTGATTTTATCAAGTAAAATCATTCATTGGAAAGCTAATCACCGTGTGTTTAATTTTGAAACTGGTATATGCAGGAACCCTTAAAAGAATAAAGGACTTGTTCCACAGATTCTCTTCAGAGAAAACTCTGAAAACTCACTCAGAACTCATACAATCATTCAGTATGGAACAGACCCTTTGATCCAACTCATTGTGTGCCGACCAGACATCCTAATCTGACCTAGTCCCATTTGCCAGCATTTGGCCCACATCCCTCTATACCCATCCAGATGCAATTTTATCAGCCTCCTCCACTGCCTCTGGCAGCTCGTTCCATACCCGCACCACCCTGTGTAAAAAGGTTATCCCAGGTCCTTTTTAAATCTTTCCCATCTCACCTTAACTCTACGCCCAATAGTTTTGACTCCCTCAACCTAAGATAAAGAGCTTGGCTATTCACCCTATCCATGCCTCTCATGACTTTATAAGGTCACTCCTCAGCCTCCGATGCTCCAGGGGAAAAAAAACAGTCTATTCAGCTTCTCCCAATAACACAAACCCTCCAGTCCCTCCTTGTAAATTATTTCTGCTCCTTCATAAGTTTAACAACATCTTTCCAATAGAAGGGCTACCAGATGTGCTCGCTGTATTTTGAAAGTGACCTTACCAATGTCCTCTACAACCACATCATGACTTCCCAATATCTATACTCATTGCACTCTGCAATGAAGTCAAGCATGCCAAATGCTTTCTTCACCACACTATCTACCTGTGACTCTACTTTCAAGGAACTATGCATCTGCTCTCCAAGGTCTCTCTCTTGAACAACACTCCCCAAGACATTACTATTAATTGTATGAGTTCAGCCCTGGCTTGCCTTACCAAAATGCAACATGTCACATTTATCTAAACTAAACTCCATCTAAGTCCTAGCAGAGTATACACTATCTCCTGTGCTACAGGTGGGGGCCCATGAAACAGCCTTTGGATTTTCAGTCCTCACTAAAATGCGCAATAAATTCATTTTCCCCAAAAGCAGTACAGCTCTTCAGAAGTGAATCCACTGGGAACTGTCAGGAAATACCATTCAACAGGTGGGAATGGTTAAAGATTTCTGATAGCCTTTTGAAGATCATCTGTTATTCAGAAAAAATTAGTTTCTGGTAAAACGTTTTGCTGCTTCTTCTTGGTCAAATATGCTGCTGGGCTACAACTCCCTGGATATCAGATGGCTCCCAGTATCTTAGCTGTGTAATTGTTACTTGTGTGAGTGCAGGCAGTAAGTGGTGGAATTATTCCACAATAAGAACCTACCCTTGTTACACCCTGACATGCATATTGTTTCCAGCAGGGGGCAATAGATAATGGTCAGCAGCAAGCAACCCTGACTGATTTTTCTCTTCCCTCCACCCAAAGGCACCTGTACTCCCAATCAAGATGAATCAAATGGCACAGAACAGATTCATCCTGGGTCATGCCTCGACTCTACAAGTCAGGTTACATGCTGCCTTCAGTAACTGGACCACCTTGAGATTTACAGGGAGAGTTAATCAAACACTGAGCAGCTTTCACACCCCACACAGTGAGCTTACCCAGTTAGAACAGAAAGGCCTGTGGTGATGGATGGCTCTAATCTCTAGGGCATCCAATCACTGGGGGGGTGATGACCTGGTAGCAATATCACTGGACTGCTAATCCAGAGACCCAGGTAATGTTCTAGAGACCTGGGTTCAAATCCTGTTCTAGCAGATGGTGGAATTTAAATTCAATTTTTAAAAATCTAGTAATTAAGAGTCCAATGATGACCATTAATCTATTGTTGGAAAAAACATCTGGTTCACTGATGTCCTTTACATGTAATTCCAGATCCACAGCTATGTGGTTGACTCTTAACTGCCTCCTGGGATGGGCAATAAATGCTGGCCTAGGCAGCGAGACCCTCAACCCACAAACAAACAAAATAAGGCCCGTCAAAGAACCCCAGAACACTATTCAAAGAACAGCAGGGTAATTCCTTCTGATGGCCCATCCAATCTTCCCAATCACTAACAATGGATCATTTGCTGTTATTATGGCCACTACCATATTGCTGTTTTTGGGATCTTCCTGTGTGCCAATTGGCTGCTGTATCTGAGATTATAAACAGTGCCTACACTTCAAAGGTGCTTTACTGTCTTTGAACTTCTTGTAATGTGAAAGGCATGTACAATTTTTTTTTTCAAATTGCTGTCTGTTCCGCACTCCTGCCAAGCAAGCTTCTGTGTTTAATAACTCACACTAGAAATGGACTTTCCAGACCATGATGATAAATCGCATGATTATTAATTATTCTGTTGAGGTTGATCCATATATGTTCTTTGATTTGGACTCTTTTATGTTGTTATTTCCCAACTCACAATCTTTGAAAGCCCAATCTATAGCAGAAAGGCTAAGCCCTCCACACTTCGATCATCAGAGCTAAAGCAGTCATCTAGGCTCAAAACATTAGCTTGCTCTCTCTCCATGGATGCTATCTGACCTGCTGTGATCTCCAGCATTTGTTGTTTTCAGTAGAGTATGTAGATCTTGCTCAGCTAAAGATGTGAAATGTTATCTTTATAGTTCTCTCCCAATAGATGCTGCTTAAAGCCTTGAATGTTTCTAGCCGCATTTGTTTTTATGTCAAACACATCAGACTCTCTCTCTGACTGCTATTCATTGAGCAGCATTTGAGAACTTCCCGTACTGACTTCTCATTTTTCTATGTCTTATCTTAGAAAGCACCTTTTAAAAAGCTTTTTGTTTCCAGTGTGATTCTCAGCTTTCAGTTCAGACAATCCCACTCCTACATGCTCAGGACTGCTGCCAATTCTTTTGGAAAATGGGAGAATTAAATTAGTCAGATATTAGTATTCCACGCTGACCTCACTACCACTTGCCACTACTCCTTACCCACATTTTAATTTCTTTTTCTTTTTTTATTAGTGTACAGTATAGCAAGCAGTCAACTAGGAAGAGAACTGAATTCCACGTTATAGAGCAACTTTATAGAACAGAATGTCCTGAAGAGCTTTACAGTCAAAGAAATAAATTGGATGTATAGTCACTTTTGTACTATAGATAATGCAGAAGCCAATTTCTATACAACAAACTCTTACAAATTTGCAGGGTGATAATGACCAGATTAACTACATTAATTGTCAAGTCATAGATTTAATTGTCAAATCATAGTGCACATCTAAATATGCACTTCTTAAATTTTATGAGGGTTTTTGCCTCTGCCATCTTTACAAGCAATGAGTTCCAGATTCCCACCACCCTTTGGGTGAAAACAGTTTCCTCACATCCCCTCTAAACCTTCTGCCCCTGACCTTAAATCTATCTCCCCTGGTCATTGATCCCTCCACCACAGTGAAATGTTTCTTCGTGTCCACCCCATCCATGCCCCTCATAATTTTATACATTTCAAATAGTCTCAACTCTGCTCCATGCAAAACATCTCCAATCTGTCTAATCTCTCTTTATAACTGAAACTCTCCTGCCTAGGCAACATTCTGATATATCTACTCTGCATCCTCTCCAGTGCATCATATCGCTCCTAGTGTGAAATTCCAGAATTGCAAACAATACTCCATTTGTGGCCTAACTAACACTTTACACAGCTCCAACATAACCTCCATGCTGTTAAATTCTACGTCTCGGCCAATAAGAACAACACTATCATATGCCGCCTTTACCACTATCTATCTGTCCTGCTACCTTAAGAAAGTGTTGCATCTGCACACCAAGGTTCCCCCTGATCCCTACCATTCATCATGTATTCCCTTGTTTTGTTTTCCCTGCCCAGTTTCATCACCTCACGTTAATCCAGAGTGAATTCTATTTGGTCATCTGACCAATCCATCTATATCCCCATGTAATCAGGGTGGCATGGTGGCTCAGTGGTTAGCACTGCAGCCTCACAGCGCCAGGGACCCAGGTTTGATCTCTGCCTTGGGCGACTGTCTGTGTGGAGTTTGCACATTCTCCCCGTGTCTATGTGAGTTTCCTCTGGGTGCTCCAGTTTCCTCCCAGAGTCCAAAGATGTGCAGGTCAGGTGAATTGACCATGCTAAATTGACCAATATGTTAGTTGAATTTATAAATGTAGGGTAGGGGAATGGTTCTGGGTGGGTTACTCTTGAGAGGTTAAGTGTGGACTTGTTGGGCTGAAGGGAATGTTTCCATACTGTCTAATTTAGTCTAAAGCTAGCTGTCTCATTATTTACCACCTTATCAATTTTCCAACCATCCACAAATTTACTGATCAACCCTCTCACGTTCAAATCTAGATTAATTATATATCCTATAAACAGCAGGGGACTCAATACAAAAACACCTCTTGAGTATCACCCACTCAGCCAATTAGTGATGCTAGCTTTGGGATAAACATTAGCCAGAATACTGAGGAGACTTTGGAGTATTTGGAGCTACAGTTTAATGTCACACTTAAAAGACAGCACATTGAACAATTCAGCATTCCCTCTGCACTGCAAAGAATTCTCAACCAAGATTTTATGCTCTGGTGTGGGTCTCCAACCCATGACTTGGTGACTCCTCAAGGATGAATATGGGGCAAAATAAGGAAGAAAATCCATTCTACCTTTTGCCTCTATATTCCAGCCTGCACCTCAACAGAATCATTACTCTGTTCAATAAATCTCTCAAAAATATTTAATCCTCAAGTTTCTCCATTAGGAAGAATGCAATTTGCCTGGAGACCTGAATTCTGAAAGTAACTCCATGAAATCGGAGACTTGCTCACACATTACTTCTCACTATCATGCATGACTGGTTCGGGATTTAACAGGACTCTACTAACTAAATCCGCTTTATTCTAGCCAGACTAAAATTGCTGTATTCAAGATTCCTGTTGTATTATTGTGTTCCCTAAGCCATCAACAATGAAAGGTCTTGTTTCGTGGGGTGAGCCTTTACTTACACATGTTTCCTGTTGAATGCACTGCAGGATTCTCTTGGCGGGAACAAGGAAGTCAATCAGACAGCGGAGCCCGTCCCCTCGATATGACCTCTCCACCAAGTGGAACAACTGCCACAGGACAGTGGCCGCAGTAGCTTCGAATGGTGGGTAGAGAGCCGAAAGAGTGTTCTGAATGTAGGTGTCAAGGGACTCTGAGTCCTACAAGAGAAACACAAACAGGAGTGAATCATCTGTCAATAGTTTCAGAGCATGTTCTGAGCTGAAAGTGTGGAGACCATTTCAAAGATGTTCTAATTTGAAGGCAAATCGATAGAAAGAAAGATTTGCATTTAAATAGGACATTTAACAAGCTCAGGACATCCAAAAGCACATAAAGAGCATTGTTGTTAAAGCAATGCGCCAACGGATTTCTGAACAGCAAGCTCCCAGCAACTTCAGTATGTTAATCACAAGATCATCTGTTTTAGTTATGATGGTGGAGGGATAAATATTGGCCATAATATCAGGGAGCAATCCACTACTTTTCTACAAAACCATGGAAATCTCACATGTTGTAGAACTGAAGGATCTAGGGGTTCTTTGAAGTTTGCGTCTCATGTAGGCAAGATAGTTAAAAAGGCATACAGTATGCTTGCCTTCCTTGCTCAGTCCTTTGAGTGTAAAAGATGGGAAGTCATGTTGAGGTTATACAGGACATTGGTGAGGCCTCTTCTGAAGTACTGTGTCCAGTTCTGGTCGCCCCATTATAGGAAGGATATTATTCAACTGGCAAGGGTTCAGAAGAGATTTATCAGGATGTTACAGGGTATAGTCGGTTTGAGTTATTAAGAAAAGGAGAGATAGACCGGAGACCTTTTTCACTGGAGTAAAGGACGTTGAGAGGTGACCTTACAGAGATTTATCAAATCATGGGGGTGAATAGGCTAGATAGGGTGACCTGTAGGTGTCTTTTCCCTAGGATAGAGGACTTCAAGACTAGGGAACATATTTTTAAAGTGAGAGGAGAGAGTTTAAAAAAGACACGAGGGTAAATGTGGAATGAACTTCCTAAAAAGTGGAAGATGTAGGCACAGTTACGACGTTTAAAAAACACTTGGCTAAGTACATGAATAGGAAAGATTTGGAGGATACGGGTCAGGAGCAGGCAGGTGGGACTAGTTTAATTTGGGATTATGGTCAGCATGAACTGGTTGGACCAAAGGGTCTGTTTCTGTGCTGTATGACTCTATATACACTTGAGAGAACAGACATGGCACCAATTTAATATCGCACCCAAATGACAACATGCTCAAACATTACACACTCCTCAGGATTGGTACCTGGAGCATCCACCTTGATTATGCATTTAAGCCACAGGAGTGGGCTTCAAACCTGTGATCTCCCTACTCAGGAGGCAAGAGTGATGCCCACTGAGCCATGGTTGGCACCCTCCTGTGGCAACATCAATTGACTGTTCTGGTAGCTTCATTGTAAAGCAATAGTCTAGAATTACAACAATAATGCATCCAACTGGAAGGTACAAAGCTTCCCAAGAGTCCAGGATGGCCAGTTTCTCAATTCTTGCCCAAAGTCTGCACTCCCTGCACCTGACCATATTAGTCAGGATTGCTCAATAATTGGACAGGGCATTTGTTACAAATTGCTGTTAAGGTCACTTTATCTATAAATATAATTTATATTGTCCTTTTTCATGCTTTTAAGAAATCAGTTTGCTAATACGCTCAATGTTTGTCAAGGATGCTGTGACCTGCTTCTCCATGCACTCAGCTGCCAACTGGGAGGTTCTTGAAGAAGACCTGTCCTAGGTGGCCCCCAGCGATGCCATAAAAATGGTTATTAGGCTGGACTTTTTCAAATGTGGCTCTCATCCACTTTACACTCACTGGAGGTCGTCTTTGTCCTTTTACAACCCATTTACTTCCTGTCATATTGGAGAGTACAGAGACAACATTCAAGGAAAAGGTCATGAGGCAACAATATTTATTGAGAGTGAGGCACTTTATTCTAGAAAAGGAAGGCTAAATACGATCTTTAAAATTGTGAAGGAATTCAAAAGGGTAGACAAAGGCAAAATGTTTTGATTTGCAGGATAGTCCAAAACCAAGAACTCTAAATGTAAAATAGCCATTAATGAGTCCAATAAGAAAGCTTTAATAAACTTTTTTTAAAACACAGTATGTCAAGAAAGTGGACCCACCACCTCAAGTGGTAATTGAGACAAGCCATATAGGTGTCATAAAGGGGGTGCTTTAGGAAGAACGAAGGAAGAATATATGGATATAAGTAGATGAAATAGACGCATAAATACCAGTATATACTAAATAAAAATCAAATTAACTGCAGATGCTGTAAATCAGAAATAAAAACAGAAGTTGCTGGAAAAGCTCAGCAGGTCTGGCAGCATCTGTGAAGAGAAATCAGAGTTAACGTTTCAGTTCTGGTGATCCTTCAGGTCAAATAGCCTGCTTCAGTGCAGCAGATACAATGCAATTTTGGATAATTCAGCAAATAGTAAACAAAAGAAGTACAACAAATAAAGCAGCCTTTCAGGAAAAGCACTAAGTACTATCGTTATGGCAACTAACTGTGAATTCACAAAGCTTTATTTTTAAAATGAAAAGAAAATTATTCAGAAAGAAGCAACTGTGGAGTATAATAGCAAATTAAACAAATAGCAGAAACCAATTCAAGTAATTTCCTTAGCACTTGCAGCAGAAATTGATTAGGAGCAATCATACCTCATTAAAATACAACATTATTAACAACCCATACCTCTTAACTAAAGAGATTCTGCAATACCAGGTTATAAATGATGGATTTTAACGTTGAAGAGAATTGTGTGTAACAAGCAACGCATTTACATATCAGGTACCTGACTTAATAGCTCTGTTGTTGTTCTCTGTTATATGAGTGAATGTAAATTTAGTGTTTACTTATGAAGTTCCAAAGCTTACAAAATTGCATTAAAATATTACCAGAAAAAGAGAAAGAATAACCTTAATGTAATGCCTATCATGACCACATCAGGCTTCAAAGTAGTGTACTTTCAAGTAAATTAAGCACTTTAACATATACGTACTACTGTAATATAGGAAATGTCGTGACCAATTTGAACACATATCGCTCCCACAATATAATGTAATAACAGATGGATAGACTTTAGATAGATATTGATTGAGGGATAAATATTGGCCAGGACAGAAGATCAAAGCAGTTCTTCAAAAATGTGCCAAGTGATTTGCAAGCCACCTGAAGGCGTTGACAGATTTTTGGTTTAATGCCTCATTGAAAGAAGACGAGAGAAGGAGAAAAAAAGAGTCGGATTTCTATGCAGTTTCTGAAAGTGGTTGAAACAGGATGGGCACAGAGTTAGAACGACATGCTTGTGTGGTGGATAATGACCAACAAGAGCTGGTTGAACAGACTGGTCCATCTCTAGATTGCAATTTTGATGCTGTTCTATGTAGTGTACAGGTGTGCCTCTTTGGCAGAGGTGCTATCTTTGATTGGAACATTAAACTGGGAAGCTGAAGTTCCCACAGTGGCATTGGGAAAGAAACAGAGGAGACTTTCAGGTAACAAGGTTGGACAACTGGGAAGTGAGCAGTCATTCAGACAGGATGAGTTTGAGTGGTGAATGGAGGAGATTGAAGCTAGATCTTCAAAAAAAGAAGAACTCACATCGTTTGTGAGGAAGATAAAGGTACTTCTGTAATTGGTGGTATTCTGAGTGAATTGCTGAGAAATTTGAGATATATCTTGATCACATCTCCCATATGATGTGTATTGTGATTCGTTTGACCACAGTTTTCATGTTGATGCAGGTTTATCTAATGTTTACCTCAATCTGGGTGATAGAGTTCAAAGCAAATATTGTAGACTGTTAACTGGAGTAAGGAAAATTTCCATTTGTTTGCTTAAAATCATAGAATGCTGTGATTTTATTCTCTTAGTAGGTAACTGGAATTTCAAACTTCATCCACTTTGAACAAAAAGTTAGCAATGGTTAGCTGATTGTCAGAGATGGAAATGTGTTGCTGGAAAAGCGCAGCAGGTCAGGCAGCATCTAGGGAACAGGAGAATCGACGTTTCGGGCATTAGCCCTTCTTCAGGAATGAGGAAAGTTGGTCCAGCAGGCTAAGATAAAAGATAGGGAGGAGGGACTTGGGGGAGGGGCGTCAGAAATGTGATAGGTGGAAAGAGGTCAAGGTGAGGGTGATAGGTCAGACTGGGGTGGGGGCGGAGAGGTCGGGAAGAAGATTGCAGGTTAGGAAGGCGGTGCTGAATTTGATGGATTTGACTGAGACAGGCTGGGGGGAGGGGAAATGAGGAAACTGGTGAAATCCGAGTTCATCCCTTGTGGTTGGAGGGTTCCTAGCCGGAAGATGAGGCGTTCTTCCTCCAACCGTCGTTTCGCTGTGGTCTGACGATGGAGGAGTCCAAAGACCTGCATATCCTTGGTGGAGTGGGAGGGGGAATTGAAATGTTGAGCTACAGGGTGGTTGGGTTGGTTGGTCCGGGTGTCCCAGAGGTGTTCTCTGAAACGCTCCGCAAGTAGGCGGCCTGTCTCCCCAATATAGAGGAGGCCACATCGGGTGCAAAGGATGCAATAGATGATATGTGTGGAGGTACAGGTGAATCTGTGGCGGATATAGAAGTTTCCTTTGGGGCCTTGGAGGGAGGTGAGGGGGGAGGTGTGGGCGCAAGTCTTGCACCTCCTGCGGTTGCAGGGGAAGGTGCCGGGAGTGGAGGTTGCGTTGGTGGGGGGTGTGGATCTGACGAGGGAGTCACGGAGGGAGTGGTCTTTACGGAATGCTGATAGGGGAGGGGAGGGAAATATATCCTTGGTGGTGGGGTCCGTTTGGAGGTGGCGGAAATGACGGCGGATGATGCGCTGTACATGGAGGTTAGTGGGGTGGTAGGTGAGGACCAGTGGGGTTCTGTCCTGGTGGCGGTTGGAGGGGCGGGGTTCAAGAGCGGAGGATCGGGAAGTGGAAGAAATGCGGTGGAGGGCATCGTCGACCACGTCGGGGGGGAAATTGCGGTCCTTGAAGAAGGAGGCCATCTGGGATGTGCGTTTTTGGAACTGGTCCTCCTGGGAGCAGATGCGGCGGAGTAGAAGGAATTGGGAGAATGGGATGGCGTTTTTACAGGGGGCAGGATGGGAGGAGGTGTAGTCCAGGTAGCTGTGGGAGTCGGTCGGTTTGTAGTAGATGTCCGTGTTGATTCGGTCGCCTGAGATAGAAATAGAAAGGTCGAGGAAGGGGAGGGAGGAATCTGAGACTGTCCAGGTGAATTTGAGGTCGGGGTGGAAGGTGTTGGTGAAGTGGATGAACTGTTCAACCTCCTCGTGGGAGCACGAGGCGGCGCCGATACAGTCATCGATGTAGCGGAGGAAAAGGTGGGGGGTGGGGCCAGTGTAGTTGCGGAAGATGGATTGTTCCACATATCCTACGAAGAGGCAGGCATAGCTGGGGCCCATGCAGGTGCCCATGGCTACTCCTTTCGTTTGGAGGAAGTGGGAAGATTGGAAAGAGAAGTTGTTCAGGGTGAGGACCAGTTCAGTCAGTCGAAGGAGGGTGTCAGTGGAAGGGTACTGGTCGGTACGGCGGGAAAGGAAGAAGCGGAGGGCTTTGAGTCCTTCGTGATGGGGGATGGAGGTGTACAGGGACTGGATGTCCATGGTGAAAATAAGGCGTTGGGGACCGGGGAAGTGAAAATCATGGAGCAGGTGGAGGGCATGGGTGGTGTCCCGAACGTAGGTGGGGAGTTCTTGGACTAAGGGGGACAGGACGGTGTCAAGGTATGCGGAGATGAGTTCGGTGGGGCAGGAGCAGGCGGAGACAATGGGTCGGCCGGGGCAGTCAGGTTTGTGGAATTTGGGCAGGAGGTAGAAGCGGGAGGTGCGGGGTTGTGGGACTATGAGGTTGGAGGCGGTGGATGGGAGATCCCCCGAGGTGATGAGGTTATGGACGGTCTGGGAGATGATGGTTTGGTGGTGGGGGGTGGGGTGTACCTCCATGTACAGCGCATCATCCGCCGTCATTTCCGCCACCTCCAAACGGACCCCACCACCAAGGATATATTTCCCTCCCCTCCCCTATCAGCATTCCGTAAAGACCACTCCCTCCGTGACTCCCTCGTCAGATCCACACCCCCCACCAACGCAACCTCCACTCCCGGCACCTTCCCCTGCAACCGCAGGAGGTGCAAGACTTGCGCCCACACCTCCCCCCTCACCTCCCTCCAAGGCCCCAAAGGAAACTTCCATATCCGCCACAGATTCACCTGTACCTCCACACATATCATCTATTGCATCCTTTGCACCCGATGTGGCCTCCTCTATATTGGGGAGACAGGCCGCCTACTTGCGGAGCGTTTCAGAGAACACCTCTGGGACACCCGGACCAACCAACCCAACCACCCTGTAGCTCAACATTTCAATTCCCCCTCCCACTCCACCAAGGATATGCAGGTCTTTGGACTCCTCCATCGTCAGACCACAGCGAAACGACGGTTGGAGGAAGAACGCCTCATCTTCCGGCTAGGAACCCTCCAACCACAAGGGATGAACTCGGATTTCACCAGTTTCCTCATTTCCCCTCCCCCCAGCCTGTCTCAGTCAAATCCATCAAATTCAGCACCGCCTTCCTAACCTGCAATCTTCTTCCCGACCTCTCCACCCCCACCCCAGTCTGACCTATCACCCTCACCTTGACCTCTTTCCACCTATCACATTTCCGACGCCCCTCCCCCAAGTCCCTCCTCCCTATCTTTTATCTTAGCCTGCTGGACCAACTTTCCTCATTCCTGAAGAAGGGCTAATGCCCGAAACGTCGATTCTCCTGTTCCCTAGATGCTGCCTGACCTGCTGCGCTTTTCCAGCAACACATTTCCATCTCTGATCTCCAGCGTCTGCAGACCTCACTTTCTCCTTAGCTGATTGTCACCAAACTTGGGGGTTCTGTTCTGGGATGGTCACAAGTCAAACATACCAGTAAATCATAAAATGCAGACAGCAAATATGCTGGAAAGAATAGACAGATGCATGGCCCTTTTATTTTGTGTGATTTTCTCATTTACAAACTTCAAGTGACTGTGACGGCCACTCAGGTCTTTGAGAGTTTTGATCAATGAGATGATTATACCTCAAACACAGATTGAGCAATAGGTTTTACCAAATGATTTGAACATTTGTTGCAGTGTGAATTACCTCAATTTTAAATAGAATAATGGCTTCTACCTGCAAGCTATTCCTCATGGACACAGGATATGAATGTCTTGAACTTTAGACCCATAAACCCTTGGCATGGCAAATGTGAGCCTGTGCCAACACAGTGCCACTCTGAAAAATAATCCTGCAGCCTGCCTTCTGTTCTTCCTGATAAAAACTGGTGGGAGAGGTACATCACTCATAGCAGGAAAGGAATTGAGTTAATTCATATTATGAACAGATAATATAAAAGGTGTTTTCATTCCATTTCCTTCTAGGAGCATTTTCAGTTACCATCAGTAAATCATCCAGTTATCGACAGATTAGTGCTCATGAACCTATCCTTTATTTCAAAAGTTCTGTCGTGCAATTCAGAGAAGTATTATACAGTTACATATTCTACATGTTACATAGGTTACTAAAATGGTATTATGCTTTGCTGTGTTTTAGTTTAATTTAATTTGATTTATTATTGTCACATGTACTGGGGTACAGTGAAAAGGATTGCCTTAGCATTTTAGTGAATCCCCACTGCACTCCCTCCAGTGCTATCACATCCTTCCTGTAGGCTGTTTGGGTTTGAGTAAATAGACTGAGAGAGAAAAACTAATAGATTCAGATCAATGCATAATGCACTGGGACCTGGGTGCCCACCATAGCAGATGGGGAAATTTGAATTCAATAAAAATCTCCAATAAACAACTGCCCTAATGGTGTCCACTGAGAGATATCTTAAAAAACACAAGAGGCTTTTTTTTTAACACAGAGGGTGGTTCGCATGTGGAGTGAATGTCCTGAGGAAGTGGTGGATGTGGGCACAATTACACATTTAAAAGACATTTGGATGGATGCATTAAACAGGAAAGGATTTGGAGCGATATGGGCCCGGAGCAGGCAGAGGGGACTAATTAGTTTGGGATTATGTTCAGCATGGACTGGTTGGACCAAAGGGTCTGCTTCAGTGTTGTATGACTCGATGACTATAACATGCTTTACAGGCAAATCATACTGTACAAGTACGACACGGTAACATTACAGCGTGCAGGATTCAATGTTACAGCTGCCGAAGATGCAGAGAAAGATCAACATTAACATTAAAGAGGTCCAATCAAAAGTCTGATAAAGGCATGGAAGAAGCTGTTCAATAAATCTCTTGGTAGAAACTTTCATAGCTTCTGCCTGACAGAAGAGGGTGGAATAGAGTGTAACCAGTGTGGGAACGGTCTTTGATTAAGTTGATTGCTTTCCTGAGTCAATGGGAAGTATAGATGAAGTCAATGGATGGGATGTTGGTTTGCACGATGGACTGAGCTGTGTTCACATCTCTGTCGTTTCTTACAGTCTTGGGTAGAGCAGTTGCCGTACCACACTGATGTATCCAGAAAGGATGCTTTCTATGGTCCATCTGTAAAAACTTGCAAAAGTTCATTGTGGACATGCCAAATTTCCATAGCCTCTTGAGGAATTAAGGGCATTGCTGTGCTTTCTTGATCGCAATGTCAACGTGGGTGAATCAGAATGATGGTTGGTGATCATCACTCCCAGGAACTTTATACTTTCACGTAATTATATTTTAAAGACCAGTGCTTTTCCCTCCCTAGCATTTTGTATTTTTACATTAACTCCCCTGAGAGGTGGAAGTTCAAGCCCCGTCCTAGAGACTTGAACAAAATTTGGGCTATCAATCCTACACAGCACTGACAGAGTTCCACATTTGTCATGGACTGTGCCTTTTGGTGTTGAGATGCTAACGCAAGGCCCTGTCAGGTAGGCAAACATGATCCTATGTTGCACTACTTTGAAGACAAGGAGGGGAATTATCCCTGGTCTCCGAGAAAAAAATCTAAGCTTCAGTGACCATCAGAAATAGGCCAGTGCTTTTTCAACATGCCAACAGCCATTATGTTTCAGAAGAACTTCACACGCTCTAATCCACTTTGGAATGTCATGATCAAAAATGTGGAGGTGCCGGTGTTGGACTGGGGTGGACAAGTTAAAAAAAAAAATCACACGACACCAGGTTATAGTCCAACAGGTTTATTTGGAAGCACGAGCTTTCAGAGCGCTGCCTGATCAAGATCTACAAAATCTCAGTTCCTAGAAAAGCACAGCAAGTCAGGCAATAGCCAAGAAGCAGCAGAATCGATGTTTCAGGTATAGGTCCTGATTCCTGATGCTTATGCCTGAAACGTCGACTCTCCTGCTCCTCAGATGCTGCCTGACCTGCTGTGCTTTTCCAGCTCCATACTCTCGACTCTGATCCCCAGCATCTCCTCACTTTCTCCTAATTCTCAGTTCCTGCCATATAATGTCACATGCAAAAATCTTCATTTAAAAGGTGGTCAACAACAACTTGCCCTCCTAATGTAGAAAGAAGAGCTAAGTTTTAAGATGAGTCATAAAAGAGGAAAGGCAGGCAGAGAGGTTTATGGACGAAATTCTAGAGCTGAAAATTGGAGAGGGTTCAGAAAAGATTTACCAGAATGTTGCCAAGACCACAGGGTATTAGTCAGAAGAATAAGCTGGGAGTTTATTCAAAAGGTGCATAGGAGTTTGAAGGGTGACCTTATAGAGTTTTATAAAATCATGAGGGGCATGGATAAGGTGAATAGCAAAGCTCTTTTCCATGGGTTGGGGGAGTTCAAAATCAGAAGACATAAGTGAGAGGAGAAAGATTTAAAAGGGACCTGAGGGACAATGTTTTCACACAGAGAATGGTTCATTTGTAGAATGAACTGCCAGAGGAAGTGGTAGATACAGGTACAGTTACAACATTTAAAAGATATTTAGATAGATGAATGGGAAAGGTTTAGAGGGATTTGGGCCAAATACAGACAAGTGAGACTAGTTTAGTTTGGAAAACTCGGTCGGCATTGACAAGTTGGACTAAAAAGTCCATTTCCGTGCTGTATGACTCTATGACTATAGAGCCGAAAGCATGACTAGAAGAGATGTGTAAGAGTTACAGGAGCTCCAATTTATCAAAGAGTTGTTGAACAAATAAACATACGAAACAAGAGCAAAAATAGACAACTCAGTCCCTCAAGCCTGCCATTCAATAAAGGCCTGCACACAATCCCACCACATATCACTAGATCCTCATTACTTCCTTTGTCTAATCTACCTCTGTCTTAAAAACATTTAATTACTTTGCCTTCAGCACCTTCTGAGACAGAGAGTTCAACATTTGCACAACTCAAAGAAAATATATCTCTGAAAAGGGAAACCTTTAATGTTGAAATTAGTTCTGCTCTCAACCATAAGAGGAAACCTTCCTTTCAACTCCACCTTGTCATGGCCTCTTAAGATTTTAAACACTCAATCAAGTCACCCCTTATACTTCTAAACTCCAGTGGAAACAAGCCCAGCCTGTCCAACGATCTCCTTAGGATTACTCAGGTAACAGTCTATTAAATCTCTTCTGAACCAACTCCAGTGCATTTACATCTTTCCCTAAGTAAGAACTAAAAACCTGTACAAAGTATTTGAGATGCGGTTCCACCAATGCCCTGTTGGAAGAATGACAAACATAGAAAAGGGTGATATCACAGAGCGTGAACAAGGGAATAAACTTTTTACTATCAGCGTACTGCCATTCCAAGAGATACTTTGGCCAGCAAGTATAGGGTTATGGGTTAACGTGGGAGAAAGTGACCACTGAAGAAGAGCTTACGCTCGAAACTTTGATTCTCCTGCTCCTCGGATGCTGCTTGACTGGCTGTGCTTTTCCAGCGCAACACTCTCCACTTATGGGTTAATGTGACTGATGTAAGTTAGAATATGGGCAACAGAATTTTGAATGGCTTCAAGTTTATGGAAAGTGGAGGATGAGGCATCTAGCAGGATTGGCATTGAAGCCAGTTTTAGTCTAGAGATATGAAAAATGTGGTAAACTTGCAGAGGTGAACACAAGTAAAACATAAGAAAAAAAATGGAACAGTCAGTCCTGATGGTTCGATGAGTGGTGCCATAAATTGGTTGAATGCTGAAGTATATAGTGACAGTTTCAATTCTGCTCTGTGCTGAGATCTCAGTTGGCTAAATGCTGGTGTCTGCTTTAACTGGGTCTCTGCATTCCCATGCTAAAGATGACCCCATTGGAAGTTGGACACTGGGGAGTTCAAAATCAAGTTGGCAAAATATCTGGACTCACAACTGAAACAGAATCTGTTGAATGAGATTTGGCAAATATCTTGTCCCCCATGAAACTGTAACCTCATTTGTATTTTTGCATCCAGGAGATTGCAAAGGATAGAGAGGATATTGAGGGGATATCCATGAAGTCATAGGTATTTGGCCCAGTCAAGTCTTGATGCAAGCAAGTACACTGTAAATTGAAAGATTCCAAGGATATGACACTTTTTAACCATGGAATATCCTGTCTTCAGGTGTACATTCCCAGGAGACATTATGACATCGGTAAACTGTTCATTCTTGCCAAGACAGTATGGGACTGTCCAGTCAGCAAACTGTCTGCAGTCATTCATTCTGCTTGCTTTGAATTTGAAACAGAAACAGGATTTACAATGGGATAATAACACAGGAAACCATAAAGCTCCCTGTTCCTTTTCCCTTTGATTGCATCCATTACACTTTCTATAAAACTGCGTAGAATATGGAGGATAGAACCAGTCCATTTGGCCCAAGGATCAATGACAATGCTTATGTTCAACATGAGCTCTCTTCCAATCCATTTCATCTCACCCTATCATTCCTACTTTTCATTGTTTATTTACATCTGATGTTTATCTTCCCCTTAAATGCATTTGTGCTGTTTGCCTCAATTGCTCTACGTGGTAATAAATTTCATATTCATCCAAGAGACAAAAACGAATTCCCCACTCCACATGACAATCTATCAAAACTCCAGGACATCTATCTAACTGTACAGCAGACATTATTCAGCCCTGACTAACTGCAATGTGCAGGTGCTATTTCCAGAGACCAGGCAGCAGAGCATATTTGTTCTCATAAACTAACTTTACACATACAGATTACTTTTAATCGCTATAATTAATTATAGTGACATGCTATTTCTAATAATTCAACACAATGTTCCTGAACATTTGTAAACAAGTCAAATGTGCTCTTTACAATAATCCCAACACTAACTCTTTCTCGTTCTAAATTAAAGTTGGTTATATAGCTAAAATAACAATGCTGCTTTGTGCTTGTCTTATGGGGATAGAGATTACTCCCTAATCTTGCTTATAAAAAGGTACAGCAACTGTTCAGCATCTTTTGAAATACCATATTGTTAAATAAAAGCTCTGCCTGTTTTTTATGAATAGACTGAGAAGGTTCGAAGAGTCTCACATTCTACTTTGAGAAGATGGGGGAGCTGTTTTGGTGCCCAGATCTGCATTCTTACTTTACCCATCAGTTCCAAAAGAAACGAGGTCATCATCTCATTGTTCATGGGCCTCTCTACAGACAATATGGTAATGACAATCTGCTTCACTATGCTTCATTAGTGGCTTATTAGGAAGTACTGTGGGACATTTCTGAGAATAGTTATGCACTATACATCTTCATAATATTAAAAATTGAACATAAATCATTCATTTATTTTGCTTAAATAATTAGAAAATGAAGAAAGGAACTGGAGGAGGTTATTCAGTTGAAATGACTGATAGGCACCTGTTAAAGCATTGACCCACCATTGCTCCAGACCCTTTAGCACCTGTAACTCAGCACAGTCTAGCCATCTCAGTCTTATAAGCTACCATCCATCATCCACAGCTTTTTAAGAAGCAAAACAATTCCCACCTCCTTTGGAGTGAAGAAATGCTTCCACGTCTCACCTCTGAACAGCCCAGCTCTCATTTTAACATTACGTTTCTGTGTTCCTTTGTTCAGAGGAAATAATGAGCAGGATCCTGTCTTTGGAGTCGGAACCCTGTCATTGAGCCGATAGGATGTTCTGAACCCAAACATTCCGGCAGCATAACTGTCATTGCATTCTTCTGGGGCATGTTCTCTAAACTGGTCTCTGCCATGCTCACCATTCCAGTCAGGATGGCAGATGGGCTCCTGATATGGGTGCCCCAAACAGAGAGACCACAGCTCTGGAGTCGCTGTAGCCATCAGGAAAGGTGAGCACCACTGAGGCAGACCATAACGCTACTGTCAACATGGAAACATAGAGGTTTCCTCACTGAGCTGTACTGATATTGGAACCAAGGACTTGCAATGTTCACAGAGCTATAAATAAGACTCGCTTTAGCATCGGACCTGGTTGTGATTCCAGCTTGGCAGACAAATGGCCCTGATAATATGACATGGACCCTCCAACCCAGTGACAATCCTGCTCTCAGATGTCTTCAGGGTTGACCACTCCCAGTGAGCTAGTGGTCCCCATATTCAGCAACAGGGCAGTTCAGGCATTTTACAAACAGGCGCCAAACTGAGACCTAGATCAGAAATTTGCTACTCGCCTCCGTGGAATGGGTGCCCAATCTTTTCACCAGCCTGACCCCTGAGAAAGTCCCTCAGAAGCAATTTCGCATGAGAGAGAAATCACAATGAGGATGCTCCTTACTTTCCAAACCCCTCCAGTCCACCAACCTTGCCTTTAATCCTGTCTCCATGGGGGCAGGAAAATCGAGTCCACTTCTCTCTATCCACCACTTTGAAACCTTCAAACGTTTTAAATATCTGGATTTGGCCAGTCCACCCCCTTTGATAAACAAGGGAATACATGGCAAAATGTATACTCCCATTCTCATATTTGAATTCTTTTAACTCCCAGTATATTCTGCTAATTTGCGCTCCACCACCTCCAAGGCCTATGCACTGAATGCAAAACTCCAGACAGAATGAGGTTGGGGGTGGGTATTGAACAAGTATTTATGCAACTGAAGCATCAGTTCCACTCCTTTGTAATTCAGCCTACTTGTGATAAAGATCAACATTAGTGATTTTGATTTTATTTTTATGCCAGTCTCCTTGCTCCTGGTATTCATGTTGCAGAATCACCACCCATTAATTAAAAATAATTGTGGTAGCTTTCCAAATTCAAGTTCAAAGCAGAAAGTGAAAATTAGAACTCTGCTTCATCTACAGGATGTGAAGCATCTTATTTTTTAAATTACACCTTCAAACGTTTTGCTGAATGATGTATTTATACTAATTTCCTTTACCGGACAATAATCATTTAGCTCCTTAATCCCCAATGGTGTATGAATTTGAAACTGTGCAGACTCAGAAGGAAGCAGGTGTTGACTCATAGAGTTATAGAGATGTACAGCATGGAAACTGACCCTTCGGTCCAACCCGTCCATGCCGACCAGATATCCCAACCCAATCTAGTCCCACCTGCCAGCACCCGGCCCATATCCCTCCAAACCCTTCCTATTCATATACCTATCCAAATGCCTCTCAAATGTTGCAATTGTACCAGCCTCCACCACATCCTCTGGCAGCTCATTCCATACACGTACCACCCTCTGTGTGAAAAAGTTGCCTCTTAGGTGTCTTTTATATCTTTCCCCTTTCATCCTAAACCTATGCCCTCTAGTTCTGGGCTTCCCACCCCAGGGAAAAGACTTTGCCTATTTACCCTTTCTGTGCCCCTCATAATTTTGTAAACCTCTATAAGGTCACCCCTCAGCCTCCAACGCTCCAGGGAAAACAGCCCCAGCCTGTTCAGCCTCTCCCTATAGCTCAAATCCTCCAACCCTAACAACATCCCTGTAAATCTTTTCTGAGCCCTTTCAAGTTTCACAACATCTTTCCAATAAGAGGGAGACCAAAATTGCACGCAATATTCCGACAGTGGCCTAACCAATGTCCTGTACAGCCACAATATGACCTCCCACCCCTTGTACTCAGTACTCTGACCAATAAAGGAAAACATACCAAATGCCTTCTTCACTATCCTAAATACCTGCAACTCCACTTTCAAGGAGCTATGAACCTGTACTCCAAGGTCTCTTTGTTCAGAAACACAGGACCTTACTATTGAGTGTATAAGTCCTGCTAAGATTTGCTTTCCCAAAATGCAGCACCTCATATTTATTTGAATTAAACTCCATCTGCCACTTCTCAGCCCATTGGCCCATCTGGTCCAGATCCTGTTGTAACCTGAGGTAACCCTCTTCGCTGTCCACTACACCTCCAATTTTGGTGTCATCTGCAAACTTACTAACTGTACCTCTTATGCTCGCATCCAAATCATTTGTGTAAATGACAAAAAGTAGAGGACCCAGCACCGATCCTTGTGGCAGCCCACTGGTCACAGGCCTCCAGTCTGAAAAACAACCCTCCACCACCACCCTCTGTCTTCTAACTTTGAGCCAGTTCTGTGTCCAAATGGCGAGTACTGCCTGTATTCAGTGAGGTCTAACCTTGCTAATCAGTCTCCCATGGGGAACCTTGTCGAACGCCATACTGAATACCATATAGATCACATCTACCATTCTGCCCTCATCAATCCTCTTTGTTACTTCTTCAAAAAACTCAATCAAGTTTGTGAGGCATGATTTCCCATGTACAAAGCCATGTTGACTATCCTTAATCAGTCCTTGCCTTTCCAAATACACGTACATCCTGTCTCTCAGGATTCCCTCCAACAACTTGCCCACCACCAACATCAGGCTCACAGGTCTATAGTTCCCTGGCTTGTCCTTGCCACCCTTCTTAAACAGTGGCACCACGTTAACCAACCTCCAGTCTTCCGGCACCTCAGCAAGAGGCCCAGCAATCACTTCTCTAGCTTCCCACAGAGTTCTCGGGTACACCTGATCAGGTCCTGGGGATTTATCCACCTTTAACCATTTCAAGACATCCAGCACTTCCTCCTTTGTAATTTGGACATTTTGCAAGGTGTCACCATCTATTTCCCTACAGTCTATATCTTCCATATCCTTTTCCACAGTAAATACTGATGCAAAATACTCACTTAGTATCTCCGCCATTTTCTGTGGCTCCACACAAAGGCCGCCTTGCTGATCTTTGAGGGGCCTATTCTCTCCCTTGTTACCCTTTTGTCCTTAATGTATTTGTAAAAACCCTTTTGATTCTCCTTAATTCTATTTGCCAAAGCTATGTCCCCTTTTTGCCCTCCTGATTTCCCTCTTAAGTATACTCTTACTGAATTTATACTCTAAGGATTCACTCGATCTATCCTGTCTATACCTGACATATGCTTCCTTATTTTTCTTAACCAAACCTTCAATTTCTCTAGTCATCCAGCATTCCCTATACCAACCAGCCTTTCCTTTCACCCTGACAGGAATATACTTTCTCTGGATTCACGTTATCTCATTTCTGAAGGCTTCCCATTTTGCAGCCGCCCCTTTACCTGCGAACATCTCCCCCCCAGTCAGCATTCGAAAGTTCTTGCCTAATACGATCATAATTAGCCTTTCTCCAATTTAGAACTTCAGCTTTTAGCTCTGGTCTATCCTTTTCCATCAATATTTTAAATCTAACAAAATTATGGTCGCTGGCCACAAAATGCTCCCCCACTGACACCTCAGTCACCTGCCCTGCCTTATTTCCTAAGAGTAGGTCAGGTTTTGCACATTCTCTAGTAGGTACATCCACATACTGAATCAGAAACTTTTCTTGTACACACTTAAGAAATTCCTCTCCATCTAAACTCTTAACACTATGGCAGTCCCAGTCTATGTTTGGAAAGTTAAAATCCCCTACCATAACCACACTATTATTCTTCCAGATAGCTGAGATCTCCTGACAAGTTTGTTTCTCAATTTCCCTCTGACTATTAGGGGGTCTATAATACAATCCCAATAAGATAATCATCCCTTTCTTATTTCTCAGTTCCACCCAAATAACTTCCCTGGATGTATTTCCAGGAATATCCTCCCTAAGTACAGCTGTAATGCTATCCCTTATCAAAAATGCCACTCCCCCTACTCTCTTGCCTCCCTTTCTATTCTTCCTGTAGCATTTGTATCTGCCCATCCCTGAGCCATGTTTCTGTAATTGCTATGATGTCCCAGTCCCATGTCCCTAACCATGCCGAGTTCATCTGCCTTCCTCGTTAGGCCCCTTGCATTGAAATAAATGCAGTTTAACTTATTAGTCCTACCTTGTCCTTGCCTGCCCTGACTGTTTGACTCGCTTCTGTTCTCAACTGTACCAGTCTCAGATTGATTTCTTTCCTCACTATCTCCCTGGATCCCACCCCCCCCCACCTTACCAGTTTAAATCCTCCCGAGCAGCTCTCGCAAATCTCCCTGCCAGTATATTAGTCCCCTTCCAATTTAGGTGCAATCCATCCTTCTTGTACAAGTCACTTCTACCCCAAAAGAGATTCCAATGATCCAAAAATGTGAATCCTTCCCCCATATACCAGTTCCTCAGCCATGCATTCATCTGCTCTATCCTCATTCAAATACAAATAAATTTATTTCAGAAAATAATTTCTTTTGGATATACTCGGTGAGTAATTTGTGATCTGACATGTAATGATTGGAGTTTGATGTGTGGTTTGCTTGGGAGGTGCAGCTGCCTTTGGATCTAATGTTCACAATGTCCTTCACACTGGGATTTTCCTACCTCAACTCGTTGTCTGTTGTAACTAATTGATAGAGATTGATTGCCATGAGTCGTCAACATCATTATTATTGAATCACATCACTCTCAGGATGGTAAAAGGCAAACTAGTTAGAATGTGCCCTACTATCACACAACACTTGCTATTTTCTTGAACAAATGTGAACAAATAGCTCAAACAAGAAGTATACAGGATAGCTGTAAAATTCAGTTTGGTGCATGTAACCTTCATTATTCAGTGTGTCAACTTGTAAGAGATAAACAGCTGGTTTTGTAACTGAAAACAAGAAACTTATCTTCACATCTTATTTATATTTGTCAGAACGGTTAGTCAAAACAGTCCACGTTCAATTGAAATACCTGTCTGTGGTTAACAAGCGTCCACCAGGTGTGGTTGGGAGCAAACACACCTCCTGTCTTTGTAAAGACACAGTGCAAAAAGATTTCTAATTGATCATTGGATGTTAGCGGTTACCTGAATCTGTCCAAACGTGACAATGGCACATTCAGCTAAAACCTACTTTGATCTGAACTCCACAGACTGGATGGATTGTTAAGTATAAATGCTTCGGGCAAGTCAATCTACAGGGGTGGATTTTAAACATTCTTTCATTTGTTGGATCTGCAGTCTGTTACATACTGAACTCACACAGTGTAAACAAAACACATTTAAAAGGAAAGAAAATCAGCAATCTATTACCCAGTTTTAGCAAAGGTGCATTCATCCTGAACACTGTTAAAAATGGACTGTCACCTTGTGAAAACACCTTGCATAAACTACAATAAAAATGGAACATAACCTTGCCAGCAACAGCCCCAATTTAACAACAGCCTCAATTGAACCCAAATCTCTGTTTGGTTAGGTTTGTCGGAATGTTGCACATGGATAGTAGTGAGTTGAGGGATGCATAGGTTGTTTTTATATTTTATATTAGGATTAAACCTTGGCACAACTTCATGAGCCAAAGGGCTTGTTCTGTGCTGTACCTTTCTATGTTCTATGTTCTCTTACTGTACATGAATGAATGGCTATCCAGCCAAGAAATCTTTGTAAAAGCTCGCACAAACTAAACATATCAACTAAAACAAGCCGCCCGGCTCAACATACATGATTCAACAAAAGGTCTGATAGGTATGAGGTGAAGAATGATACTCATAATTCTCTGGTAATTTAGACAGATTGAAATTTCCTGTACATCAAGCCACTCAAGGCAATCAACCCCAGCCTAGTGGGCAGTGCACAGCTGTGGATCTCTCAGTTTTGTTTAAACCTTGCTAATTTCATATTAATAATAGTGTTTAATTGTTTTACGATGTGGGCATTGATGTGCTCCTCCCATAAGCAGACACAGAGTAAAGTCATGATCGTTGGGTTAGGAGATATCTGTATATGGTTGTAGCAGCACCTGTAATGAGAAGCAAAATGTCTTAAGATTGGCTCCAATTCATCCAGTTTATTCTTCATCAATTGGTTTTCTAGACAGAACACCCTCTATTCTGTATTTAGTTGAACATTATTCAACCCGTACAGTTTTGAAATCAAGAATTATCTTCTCAGCCCTTCCACCATTATCTCCTTCTGTTAACTGCTTATAGCCTCAAAAGTAGGATTCACTTAAAAATACGGAGATTAATGAATTGCAACCCACATTGAATAAAAGGCATTTTATTCCTTTATTTTCCAGGGCTAATGGCATGACAGTGAAATGAGTTCACATTCATAGATTTTGATTGGACACATCCTGCCTTCAGACACTTTCACTCAGTAGCATGGTGGTTCAGTGGTTAGCACTGTTACCTCACAGCACCAGAAACCTGGGTTCGGTTCCAAACTCAGGCAACTATCTGTGTGATGTTGCACATTCTCCCAGTGTCTGCATAGGTTTCCTCTGGGTCCTCCAGTTTCTTCCCACAATCCAAAAATATACAGATTAGGTGAATTGGTCAAGCCAAATTGCCCACAGTGTTCATGTTAGGTGCATTGGTCAGGGGTAAATATAGGATATTAGAGTAGGGGAATAGGTCTGTGTGAGTTACTCTTCAGAGGGTCGCTGTGCACTTATTGGGCTGAAGGACCTGTTTCCACACTGTAGGGATTCTATGTTTTAAAAATTCTTCTCTGACCCCTTATGTAGCTTCATGTCAGGTAATGTCACATTAAAATGTTCACTTTTTAAATAAAAAGGAATTGTTTTTGGGATGTGGATGATGCTGGGGAGGTTGTATTAGTTTTCCATTTCTGGTTGCTTGTTCAGACCTTTGTGACTCTCTGCAGTCCATGCACCAACTTGGCTTCTTCACTTATTTCATTGAACATCCAGGAAGTGTAATCAACACAGGAACTCTCATGCTTATTTTCAAATTCCTCCATGGCCTAACTTCTCCCCATCTCTGCAAACTCACCCTGACTCGTAACCCGATGAGACATCTGTGCACATGCAATCCCCCCAATTACAAATCCCTCCAACCCTTCTCAATGTGCATTCAGAGGTCTGTTCCCTAAGGTATGGAATTCACATCACAAATATTTCTGCCCTCCCACCTTGCTTTCCTCCTGAAAGCCAACCTTTTTTCAACCAAACCTTTGGTTATCTTTTCTAATATTGACTTCTGTGGTTCAGTTTAATTGTTACTGTCTGTCTTTGTGAAACAACTTGGGATGCTTTACGAGATTAAGAGGAGTTATACAGCTTCTGATGTTATTTTCCCAGCTGTTTAGAGTGTCTCCAAAGCATTGATGAAAATCTTCTACCGTTCAAAGTACATGCCACTGGGGTAAATCGCAATGATTAGCAACAAACTACAAAACACAAGGAGAACACACAAATATCCAAAGCCGAACGAACACACACACTCAATCTAGCACATCTTAATGTTCTTCAGATGTAAAAATTAATTTAACAGCCAATACTTTCTCTACATTCTATTAAGTAATATACATTCCTTCTTACTCTCTTCAGATGGTCTTGGCATGTGAAATTGTTGTGACTCCAAAACATTTCCAGCAAAACTCTGCATCAGGCAACACATTTCCAGACCTCGAACCAAACAATAATTCAGATCCTGAGCAAGTGGCTTACGATGACAGCAGGTTATCCAACCAATCAGCTTAGACAGATTCTCTGCTCAAATCATCATTGGTGAATTACAGAATGACATACATAACATAATCAATAGGGCAGAATCTCATTTCCAGAGATTGTTCAAATTGAATCTACGATTGCTGCCAATAGCAGTACTGTTGAGACTGTAACACCCATAAATCCTCCAGTTTTCTCTAACTTAAGTACAGACAGGTGGGCAAAACCTTTACAGTTGTCTTTCCAACACTTTCATCTCCACCGTGCACCGAAAAGATTTATACGAGTTTCAGAACTCTTCCTTCCTCCCTCTGCCCATTTGCTTTCTTCTCTAGATCTATTCATTGAGGCCCTGGCCCACATGAACGGCTCTCCTACTCTCACTCAGTCTAATTTCTCTCACGCTAAGCACCAAATCAATAGCAACATGGTCATAAAACAGCTGTCAAGGGCAGTGCTTCATTTTGTCTTTTTTTCAGGGATGTAGGTGACCCTGGCAAGGCCAGCATTTACTGCCCACCTCAATTTGTCCTTAAAATGAGGAGTTTACCAGTGTAAGAGTGAACTAAATTGTTGTTATTTTACCAGTTTAAACAGGAAACCTATCTGTGCCTTAAAAATATTCAAGGACTCGATATCCACCACCTTTTGATGAACAGAGTTGCAATGTCTCATGTCTACTTGGATGGGTGACCCATTATGTTGAAACAGTGACTCATGTTTCTCAATTCTCACACAAAAAGTGACATCTTTTCCATATTTACCCTGTTCAGACAACATTTTTGTTCCTTCATTTAGTACTCATACTTTCTATATCCTCAACTGCAGATCCCATCTTACATCCACACCCATAATTGACAGAGCCCAAGGCAGTGTCTTTTCCATATTTGCACATTTGCTTTCATCCCTTGACCCCCCTTCTAGAACCATAGAAGGGCAGCAGTTCTGTCCTCACTTTTACCCCATCGTTCTGAGCAGATCATGTTCAGCAACATTTCTCATTTCCACTGTGATGCCATCTTCCTCTCCTCACCTCCCCCTTCAGCAGTTGAAGGGCTTGCTCACTCTTTAAATGGCCTCAGCACCCTCTCCACTTGCCACATCACTTTTCCATGCAGGGGGAGATGTAATAATTGCCCTTTTACTTTCTCTGCATTGTCTAAGGCACCAAACAATCCGCCCAGCTGAAATGATAAATTACATGTAGTTCTGACAATTCTGTACGCCTGTGTCTGACGTTTGTGACCCAGTCTGCTGTACATCAGGGAGAGCAAATGTAGACTGCGTGAATTGCAGAATAGCTGCTTCCAGTCCGCATTTATGACCTCCCGTGTCTAGTCACCTGACATCTAATTCTCCACCTTACTCCTATTCTGACCTCCCGTCTTTCAGTTCAGGACTTTACAATCTTCTGGACTCAACATTTATTTCAAAAATAACTGCCACCATTTTGTTTCTTTTTATTTGCTGCTTCTGGTTTTTCTCTCCTTTTTTGTGTTTTTGGACACCTGCTCTTCAGAAATCTATCATTCACACCTTCTCCAAACACACTACTTCTTACCAGTGTCTTTGCTTTGAACAATCAATTCTTTTGTCATTTAATCTCACCTCCTTCTGCCCTATCAAATTCTTTTCAATTGATCATCTTCGCTCTTATCAACAATCTAGAGGTTAACATTGACCAGAAACTGAACTGGACGAGCCACATAAATACTGTGGCTGCAAGAGTAGGTCAAAAGCTAGGAATCCTGCGAAAAAAAAAACTCACCTCCCAAAGAATTGTCTACCATTTACAATGCATAAGTCAGGAGCAATGCTCCCACCTCCTGGAGGTTCCTGCACGTCAATCAGCATGAGATGCATCGTTTCCATTTCCAGATCCGTGGAAGTCCTCATAACAGCAAGAAAAATGACAGAGATGCTAGTCAGGAATGTGATGGGATATTCCCTGTTTGCCTAGAGGAGAGCAGTCCCAACAACGTTCAAGACGCTTGGCTTCAGGACAAGTTAACACCACATCCACAAACATTCAGTCCCACCATCACAAATGCATGGTAGCATCATCTCCAAGTTGCACTGCACAAATTCACCAAGTTCCTCAGCACTACCTAAATCCATTACTATCTAGAATGACAAGGGTAGCAGATGTCTGGGGAACTACTAGCTGTAAGTCCCCCTCCAAGCCAGTTATCATCCTGACTTGAAAATATATCATTGTTCCCTCACTACCATTGAGTCAATGTCCTGGAACACCTTCCCCAACAGCATTGTGGATCCACCTAAGTCTAATGGACTACAGATGTTCAAGAAGGCAGTTCACCACCACCTTCTGAAGAGTGACTGGGGGTGAGCAATATGTCCTGGTCCAACCAGCAACAGCTATATTCTCTGAATGAATTTAAAAATCCTCTCTCCAGTTCCTTAAAATCTGTTTACTCTATAACTTCTTTACAGTTTTAATGAAATGTCAACAACATATAACATTGATTTTGCTTCTTTTTCACAGATGCTGAGACCTGTGAGAATACTTTAAATATTTTCTGTTTTAATTTTTGATCAAACAGACAATATCTTCACTCAATATTCACCGTGTTAGCACAGGTCAAGGGTCAATTTACATCCTGGCCATTTCTTTCGTCCTAATCTTTAATCTACAGAAGATTGGTTTGGGTCCAGTCACACAATAACTACTCATGTCAGTTTACTAGCATCTAAACCTTGGAGCCATCCTAATCTGTGCTGCTGATATTCACATCACATTCACCCACATAGTCACAGTGGAAGCGCTGAAGTAGGCAACATCGAAAAGGGAAAACCTAACTGAAGATATGATTCCTAATTGAAGCCACACTCCAACCAATCCAACATTAGTATCTTTGAAGCTTGGTGGGCTGGCCTGAGCACAACTGCACATTGCTCCACTCTCCCCAATCCATAATCAGAACCCCTTTCCCCAGATAGTCCTTTTTTATGACTGCGAGGAAGCCCAATAAACTGACCAACACATCTGTTACAAGGTAATCTGGGGGAAGTCACAACCAGCTGGCTTAGGGGGTGTTGGATGACTCACAGTCTTCTTTCAATTGGGAACAACAGCTCAATACCTTCCCCTTTACCAAAAAGGCATTAAAGGCATATCAACTCTAGTTACTTGACTGTGGTTTCACTGATTTAGTGTTTTACCATCTCTTAAACTAAAGGCTTCTGAGTAGTAATGCCATTGACAGCAGTGGTGCTTGAGACCTATAAGATCAAGAATCCTGACTGCCCCTCCAAATAAATCAAAAAGATCATTTTACCAACTGCAGCCAACAATCAGCGAGTCAGTGTCTCATTGCCATAGTAGCTTTTAAATCTAAAGTTTCCAATGGTTTCTTTTTATTCACTCACAGGATATGGGTGTCATTGGCTGGCCAGCATTTATTACCAGTCCCTTGTTGCCCATAAGGTGGTGGTTAGCTGCCTTCTTCAGCACCTGCAGTCCACATGGTGGGCCTATAACGCCCAGAGTTCGACCCAGCAACAGTGGTATATTTCCAAATCATGATGGTGAATGGCTTGGAGGGGAACTTGCAGGTAGTGGTGTTCCCATTTTTGTGCTGCTCTCATCCTTCTAGATGGAAGCGGTCCTGGGTTTGGAAAGTGCTGTCTAAGGATCTCCGATGAATTGGATTGGGTGGTGATGGGAGTTTTGGGTCAGTCAATGTCAGATAAAGGTCAGGTTGAGGCTGGGCTGGGCTTGCAGGTGGGGGAGGGTTGGTGGTCAGCTGCAGAAGAATTGGGTCAGGTGTGTGTTGGTTCCAGCAGATGTGCTGAGTCAGTTGCTGCAGGTCATGGTTCAGGCATGGGCAGCTTGTGGGTCTGGGGGGGGGGGGGGGGGGGAACGGTATTGGTTCCAGCAGGGATTGTCAGGTTAGATAGTCGGGATTTCAATTTAACAATAATCCAGGAGTTAGGGTAGGCTTTGAATCCTCTAACTTTTCTTGGGTTTCTATTTAGTTAACTAAGTTGAAATCCTCCAAACTTAATGGACTGTTTTGGAGAATTCCTGATGCAAGAGAATTTCTCATCGGGAAATTCAATTTTCCGGACATTTCCCATGGAGTCAGCGGTTTTGGAGACTCTGCATGGTCTAATTTCAATCTATATTGCTCCAGTGCCTCAAGGCCGCCAGAATATCTGGGCCACTGTCTATTATTTCAGTGTAAGTTTATCTCAATCTTCTTGTTATCCCAGCAAGTAATTCCTTCCACTGCACATATAGAGCCTGATTGTTCTTTACTGGGAAAGAGAATGGTGGTAGATGGTGATACCAGCTGGATCTTAATTCAAGTTGAACTGTGGTGAGGGTCTATTGTGCAACCTACCAGAGAATCCAGGTTTAGCTGATGTGACAACTGTCAGGTAGTGAATAGTTTTACATGTAGTACTTTGTGTCCTGGTACCCTTACCTCAATGAAGCACTGGCATTGGAAATGACACCAGCCCCACTCCCAACATGACCTGACCATAACCCTATTAAAATATTCTAAGTACTCACCCACTTATCTGGCACTTTACTTACCTCAACAGCCTGGCACCAGACTCCCTCACTCACCTGGCACTCCACCCACACCGAACATCCTAACCCCTAACTCACATGACATGCTTATCTTAGTCACTGTCAAAATGGCTTTGGGGCTTTAATGAAATATTGCAGTCAGTGCTGTAAGAAAAAGGCAGGTATGTCTTGAACATCACACCCGAGCTGATTTGGGGATAACCAGGGAGAAATCCAATGTGCAATCTCCAATTTGGAACAGAGCAAACTCAGCACCTTGGGTGTACTAATTGCCAATGGTAAAGGGGTAATTGTAAAGAAGATAATCATCAAGTGAATCCGTTCTAGTGGTAATAAAAATACCTGTGTCATTGCTACTAAGATAGGAGGGAGACCTGAAAGCCTGGGCTTACCCATTTGAGGGACAAAGCTGTTTTCTGGCCTGCAAATATACGATATCATTATATTAGGCAGTGCTTAATGCATTCCTCAGCATTAACCTCTACAAAACATTGCGTCCTTATACAACACGGTACAAAATTAGTTGAATGGCCAGTCTAGAAATGCATGTGATAGTATATAAGACATGAACTCCTGGGATGAGTGGATTGTTTTATGAGGAAAGGTTGGACAGTCTGGGCTTGTATCCATTGGAGTGTAGAAAAGTCAGAGGTGAATTGATTGAAATATAAAATCCTGAGACATCTCGACAGAATAGGATCTAGAATGAGGTGTCATAGGTCACCCATTTAAAACAAAGATTAGGTGAAATATTTCCCCCCAGAGGGTTGAGTGTCTGGGATTCTCATCCTGAAAAAACATAGTTCTTGGTGTATTTAAATCAAAACAAACTTTTTTCACAAAATGAAAGGCTGTGACTTTTTATCTTTACAAATTGCCAAGTCAGAAATTCCTACTGCTCAATAAATCCTTCACAATTACATTTTGCTTTATTAAGAATTGTATTGTCAAGTACCAGTCATCTCCTGATTTTTTTGGAAATGAAATGTATACTGCAAGGTTATCTTACTAATTAAAGCAAATAACCAATGTGTCTACATCCGAGAAAATTTCCACCAATTCCTCCTTCATTGCTGAAGAGCTGTTGTGCAGTTTATTTTTGTTGGACATGTTTGTGCCTTGTTCTGCTACCAAATGCACCTGGTTGGAAGAAAATTATTGTGTTTTTTTTGTCTTGTATCTGTCAAAAGCTTTGCCTTTTGTATCTGTGCATGATGTTTACACTGAGCCGATTTTATGGATGGGTGAAATTCTGGCTCCTTATAAATACTTCACATTTTTCCTAAAGATTTGAGTACACCTACTCTGTATTGTTCCCATATGCTGAAAATGTGCATTCAACATTCACAACAAAACGCAGCAACACATGCTTTGGCTGATGATGATGACATTTATAAAACACTGCTGAGTTCATGCACCACTCCAAAAAGCACAATTGAATCAACATTAAAGGAGACATGCCTTCAAAGAAAACGTGCTTATGGAATAGATTGAAATGAGCAATCAATTGGCAATTCAATCCATCCACAGCTCTTGCAGGTGATGTGCAAACTATCCTTCATGGATTCTACTCCACCTATTCAAATATCTTGTAATGAGCAAGAGAAGGAACTGAGAGTCATCACAGGTGACTGGGATCCACCCAGATGACTCAAATTCGAAACTCTTGTGTATAATCTCTTTCACTTTCTAGTTTCATTCGAGGTATGTTTACTCTGTAGTTATATCCTCTGGTGTACGCTTTCAGACCAAAACGTGAACATTTACTACGATAGTTCAGGTAGTAGATTAGATCTGCATAAAAACAAGGAGCAGAGGTGGGCAATTCAGCTCTTTTAGTCTACTCCATTTGGGAAAAAGACCTTGGCTATTCAGCCCCTCACAATTTTATAAATCTCTATAAGGTCACCCCTCAGCCTCCGGTGCTCAAGACAAAAATGCCCCAGCCTAGTCAACCTCTCCTTATAGCTTAAACCCTCCAGTCTCAGAACATCTTTGCAAATCTTTTCTGAACGATCTTTCCTACAGCAAGGTGATCAGGATTGAATGCCCAGGTCAACCTCCTGACAACCACCTGAAGGAGCAGCGCTCTGAAAGCTAGTGTTTCCAAATAAACCCGTTGGACTACAATCTAGCGTTGTGTGATTTTTAGCTTTCTTTCACCCCAGTCCAATACCGGCTCTTCCAAATCAGAATTGGACACAATATTCTAAAAGTGGCCACAAGATGACATCCCAACTCCTAAGCTCAATGCATGCCAAATGCCTTCTTCACCAACCTGTCTACCTGCGACTCCACTTTCAAGGAACTATGAACCTGCACTACAAGGTCTCTTTGTTTGGCAACACTCCCCAGAACCCTACAATTAAGTGTATAAGTCCTCCTCTGATTTGCCTTAACAAAATGCAACATGTCACATTTGCCTAAATTAAACTCCATCTGCCACTCCTCAGCCCATTTGCCCAAGGTCCCATTGTACTGAGATAATCTTCTTCACTACAGCATCAATTTTGGTGTCATCTGCAAATTTACGAACCATACCTCCTATATATTCACATCCAAATAATTTACATAAATGACAAAAAGCAGTGGACCCAGCACCGGTGATTGTAGCACACTGCTGGTCACAGGCCTCCAGTCTGAAAAACAATCCTCTACCACTATCCTCTGTCTCCTACCTTCAAGCCAATTTTGTATCCCAGGAGTTTGCAAAGGAATAAAGATAGGTTGAGTGAGTGAGTAAAAATGGAGTATAATGTCATAAAATGTGACCTTTATTTAGCAGAAAGAACAGAAAAGCAGTACACAACTTAAATGGAGATAGTTTACAGAACTCAATGGTAGAGAGGAATCTGTGTGCGCTGATACAAAATGTTAGTACAAAGGCACAGTAAATGATTAGGAAGGCAAGTGAAATGTTGATTTTTATTGCAAGGAGGATGGAATATAAAAGTAGCAAAGTTTTCATAGAGCTGTACAGGGCCATAGTGAGACCACACCTGGGGTTCTGTGCACTGTTTTAGTCTCCTTATTTGAATGAAAATATTACTGTGCTAGAAGCTGTTCAGCAAATGTTCAGGCAACTCATAATTGAAGAGTATACCCCAAGACCCACTTCCCCCACCTATCCCTGTAACCCTGCTAATCCACCTACCCTACACAACCCTGGACACTATGGGACAATTCAGCATGGCCAACCCACCTAATCCGCATCTCTTTCGACTGTGGAAGGAAACCAGACCACCTGGCAGAAACCCACGCAGACACAGCGAAAACACGCAAATTCCGCATGGTTAGTCGCCAGATGCTAGAACTGAACCAGGGTTCCTGATGCTGTGAGGCAGTAGTGCTAACCACTGTGCCATTATGCTACCCATTCCTGAGGAGAGGTGCTTATTTTATTAAGAAAGGTTGGGTTGTATCCATTGGAGATTTGATAAATGAGATTTGGTCTTATTTAAGTGTAGAAGTTCTCATAGAAGGGGACTTGACAGGATGGTTACTAGGAACATGCTTCCTCTTGTGAGGCAGAATTGAACTAGTTGATGTAATTTAAGAATATAGACGTCTCCTTTTTAAGACAGTGATGAGGAGTTTTTTTTTCCCCTCAGCTGGTCATTAGTCTGTGGAATTCTCTTTCCCAGTAAACAATCAAGACTGTTGAATTTATTCAAGGCTGAGTTGAATAGATTTCTCATTGATAAGGGAAATGATTAGAAGACAAATGAAATGTTGATATTTATTCCAGGAGAACGGAATATAAAAGTAGCAAAGACTTTTACAACAGGATAGAAGGGAAAGTGGAGTAGAGCCTAGTAGCTGAAGCTATAACTACCAATGGTGGGATGAAGCAAATGGACAATGTTAATGCCAATAAATCCAACTGCAGCCATTCAGCTAATGTAAATGCAACTTCAAGAGGATTACATTGGGGATCAGGAAATGGAAAGACATCAATTTTCATTGTGAATCTCTTCCCCTCATCACCATCTCCACACCCTTCCTTGCTCCACCTTCACTCCACTCAGGAAATCAACAAATATCAGACCTGCCCTGCAGAGGCAGTTTTTCAATGTGCTCTTGCCTTATTCAAGAGCAGCATTTTCCTGCTGTTATCAGACTTACGAATGGACCTATCATATATTAGACTTGGTCTTTCTCTGCACTTTCTCTGTAACTGTCACACTATATTCTGCATTCTGTTCTAATACCCTGATGTATTTAGGTAAGGCATGATTTTAGTGTGTATAGCATGCAAAACAATACTTTCCACTGTGTCTTGATACATGTGACAATAACAAATCAAATCAAAGCAATTAAATTGTTTCTTCCTATTTGAAATCATATCAGCCTAGTAGAATCAGGAGGAATACATCTTTGCATCATACTGAACTGACCATGACTGTGTTCATATTGAAGTATAGCACTAGTACTGGTGGTTTACAACTACTTTAAGCTCATGCATTGTGTACTGCTGTCAAAACCCAATATGAGTCCAGAATGAAACATAAGGAGGTTTTCATCTCCAGATTATGTGGATTTCCAGCTCATATCTGGTTAAATCCAAACTCAGATTTTTAGTTTATTTAGTACAGGAATGAGGGAAGTCAGACAGGTTCCTTCAAGGGATAGGCTACAACTTACCTAATTTTGGGTTTGTTCACTGTGCTCCAGTTGATGCAGAGATAATTGAAACTTGTCATGCAAGCAAACTGTTTTGCAAAGACAAAGACATTGAGGTTGGATTAATGAAACCCCTTCTATTATGCAGGGAATAGTGCCATTATCACTTATTACATTATGCTCGGCATGCTCTGAATAAGCCTGGTGAAAATCTATGTGTAGAATTTGGAAGCAAATTAATGGGCTCTAACTGCTTTCTTTTTACACTAAATATTAGATGAGACGTACTGTGCAATATTGGCTGGCTTCATGACTCTTGACTAAATAATCTGCCGGCAACTCATTATTTAGCAACGGCTGTGAGGAACGGTTAGGTGGGGGAAGAGCCAATGGCCTGTGCATCAGAATGGGGCAGAGCCTTCAGGAAGCGAGAAAATTGGATCGGGGTGCAACCAAGAAAATATGTATCTAAACAACTGTGTGGAAATGTTCATTTTACCTTTCAAATTTGCATCCATTCCGCCCTGAAAGCTTTGAAGTATTACCCAACTAGATTCCACAGACCAACTGCCAATATTGCTGTTAGAGCATTGACAGCAGTTGTTGAACTAGACATTGCAAATGCATCAGGGGACAACATGATTCTGCTACCTCTCTCTCACAAAAGCGCCTTATGACCAGGGATCACTAGACAGCAATTTAGAGCTGAGCTTTTCTTGTCTCTAATGCAGGAGGGTGGAGCTGTTTACATGCTTTTCCCCTGAGATCAGACTGAAACCAAGGTTGTGATGATTGTAAGCAAATCCATGTTCTGTTTAATATTCCACTTAAATTGAAATGGCTGCCTAGATCTGTGAATCTTAACTACTCCCCAGTCTCCAACTAAATTTAACAGTCCGCATTTGAAACCAGCACACGATTCATTCATTAAACGGTTCACTTTTTGAAAAAAATTAGGCACAAGTTTAGCAGATCGAGTGGAAGCATCAAACTTTCTGGATCAGTTATCACAGTATTTTGAAAGTTTTATATGCCGCCTGTTCCCAGTCCTTATGCTTGCTCTCTTGACGGTGAGAGTTCGTACTGGAGCAGAGTTCCCACAGCACCTTCTGCTACCTCATCTGAATTCTTCTCTCCCACTCAGAGTACCACAGCTGGATAACACGGTGGTAACCTGACCCCAAACAACAGCTGTAGTCAGCTTTCTCCAGTAGCCCCGAATCCCCGCAGGGCTGCTGAAAAGCTGTAGGAAGTTTGCAATAAACAGAGGCTGTGTTCTACATCAAAAGACAATGAAAAATACTGGACACATATTTTGACATACGCTGTAAAGGGGAAGAATAAATCTTGCATTTTTATGGCGCCTTTTACGACGTCTCAAAACACTTTACAGCCAATTAACCATTTTGAACTGCAGGCACTTTGCAAAGTTGGAAATGCAACAGCCAAGTTCCCACTAGCTTCAATGCCATTACGTCCAGAAAATGTGTTTTAGTAAAATTGATTGAGAGATTAATGTTGGTCCCAGACTCCAGTGAGAACTCAAACAGAAACAGAAAGTGCTGGAGGAACTCAGCAGATCTGACAATATCTGTGCTGATAAAACAAAAGGTTAGAGTGGAGTCCAGTGGCTTCACTCCCCCGCTCTTTTTCAAAGATAATGTTACAAGTCCTTTTACATCTGTTTTTATGTTTCAAAAGTATTCTTTATTCATTAAAATCTTTGTATGTATATATTGATACAAAAGCAGTTCGGTTCTGCACAATTGCATATCAAGCAAACAAAACGTTGAACTTTGACTATCCCAAAAATCTCCCTTACACATACAATACTAATACTTACGTTTAAGGCAATGGGAGGGTCCAAGAACTCCCATTTGGTCCAATGGACTCCCATGTACCTTTTGCAGAAAGGCCTCAGATGGTGCTCTTTCCCCACCATGCCTTGGTGGCTCTTGGAATGTCCCAGTCTGCAACACTCAGTCAGAGTCAGCTCCTTGTTCTGGAAGACCAACAGGGTTCAGCAGAGATGGACAGATTGGGCCTTAGTTTAAGACTGAGGGAGAGGTGCATTGAAGGGCCAGCCTATGTTTTTTGTTCAGGTTACTGGAGTAGAGACTTGGTCCATAAGCTACTTACTCAGTATGAGTCCAATGAGCCACTGCTCTATTATTTATTATGGAAAGACAGCAAGGACAACAGTCAAGAACTGTCAGCAGGGAAATTATCTATTCAGCAGTAGGAATGGGCAGCACCGGGAACTCATCCACTGCTAATGGGATTCAATGGTGGCTCAGGGATTCTCTCAAAGACTACCACGTAACACTGTTGGGTTTGCTAATGGCTTCCCAAGAGGGTTTCTCATTCAGTGCCATTTAATGTTCAAATGACAAAAGGGAAGCAAGGTGTCCAATTTGGTACCATCCCCTTATCCTTACATCTGAAAGACCCCTCTCCTCGTAGACACCAGTCAGATCAGACTCCCCTGTTTCTAGGGATCCAGCAATGATCCTGATGAAGGACTTGCTGTCTTACCAGCAGCAGCCGCTACTCTGAGCAGTGCTGCCTGTAGTGCAGATATTTTTTGATCAACCTGTTCATGGACCTTTTTTAGACAACTCTGGAGCAGCTTGACTTGAAGCTGGGCCTCCTAGAATTAGAATCCCTACAAGTGTGGAAGCAGGCAACTAGGCCAATTGAGTCCACACTACCCTCCGTAAAGCATCACATCCAGACTCACCCTATCCTTGTAAGCTTGCCTTTCCCATAGCTAACACACCAAGCCTGTGCATCCACAGACACAAGCAATTTAGCATGTCCAATCCATCTCACTGCACAGCTTTGGGCTATGGGAGGAAGCCGGAGCACCCAAAGGGAACCCAGGCAGACATGAGGAGAATGTGCAAACTCCACAGACACAGTTGCCTGAGGCTGGAATTGAACCTGGGCCCATGGCACTGTGAGGCAGCACTGCCAACCACTGAGCCACCGTGCTGCCCATTGTCCATCTCTGTTTGACCAACAGCTCTCATGAGCGGGATTTCCATTACATTGGGGGTTTCGTTCTGTGGGAGACCCAAAGTGCACATTTCAGTGCCTGACTGCACTTGAATTGCTTCTGGCTGCCCTTGGTGAGGTGACTTGTGTTTCTGATTGGTGACCTGAATTTTCATTACCTGCACCAACTTCCAACCATGGTTGATAGGTTGGCCAACTCTCATAACTGATCTGTGGGAGCAGAAAACTAACATTAATCTAATGCCAGGAGGTAGGGGCTGAGAAATAGTGCAGTTAACCTTTCAGCATGAAGACCAAAGACCACGAAGTCAATGCTACATCAGAAATACAACTTTGTAAAGACAAGTGAAGGGAACTGTGATGTTTTGGTTTAGCTGTTGTGTGTGAAATGTGAAGAGTGAAGAAGGAAAAGTGAGAGAGATTGCTATTTTGTGAATCGATTCTGGCGAGGTAGGTGGCCAAGATTGGAGTTTTATGTCCAACAGGAGTGGAAAAAAAATACACCCAATGTTCTTAAATGAGAGAATGTCAGCAAGAGAAGAAGAAAATTAACACATTTTCTTTAACAAATACTTAAGTTACTGGAAAAAGCTCACCGGTCTGGCAGCATCTGTGGAAAGAAATCAGAGTAAATGTTTCGGGACCAGTTTCTCAATTCTGAGGAAGGGTCACCGGACCTGAAAATTTAACTCCAATTTCTCTCCGCAGATGCTGCCAGACCTACTGAGCTTTTCCCAGCAATTTCTGTTTTTATTTCTGATTTCCAGCATCCACAGTTCTTTTAGTTTTTTAACACATTTTCTTTGCTAGGAATTAGTATTTAAAAACAGCTAGTATGCTGAATAGTTAGGAGCAAACACAAGGGCTAAATGGCTCAGTTCCTTTCCTAAGTTCCAATGAGAGGAGGAGTAACATTTCGGAGGGTAATGGGAAAAAAAAAACAGGTCAACCATTTCTTTTATGCAACAATCATCATTTCCAAGACCCTTAAACTTTTAAGGCTATCTGAAAAATCAAAATGTTATTTTTTCCAGCCACTTGTTTGCCAAGCAAACATAATTAAAAAATCACTCGATAACTGGACACAAACAGACATCTGTTTCCTTATACTGTCTCCTGTGTTGCTTTTAGTGTACAATGTTAACCAATTTTCAGCTGCAATATTCCATAATCTTAAAACACAGTTGGAACATGAACTCGAATCGCAAAGTTTAGACTAGCAAGAGAATAGGTGCTAATCTATCATTGCTTGATCTGCCATTTTCATTTATTTATTGCCACTGAATTAAAAAAAGCTAATTTCAATTGATTTCTTCTTGCAATTTTACAATGGAATGCAGTAATGCTGTTAAAGTTTGAGGAGAATTGTTTATGTACAATGTGAGACTGTTACTGGCTGCATTATACTGCACAATGAAAAGCCTAGATTACTGTACAATGTATGACCAAGGAGTCAAAGAAGGTGTGAGATGATGGAAGCACTGCCTTATTTAATTATTTTTCCTCTAAATTTCCACCCCTTCTCACTTCGACAATTATGCAGTTTCCTGTAACCTCTATGATCTCTGTGCTGCATTAATTTAGTCTCCATACACATCCCCGATTTTTAGGCCTCTATCATCAACAGTCAAGATGTCAGCTGTCTGTCTATGCCATGAATTTTGCACTTCCCTCTCTAAATTTCTCCAGTGCTTTTTCCTTCTTTTTGATGCTACTTCCAACCCCTGTCTTTGTCCATGCTTTTATCCAGTTCCCCCTATATATATATATATTTTATGTGATTTCATATCAGCTTGTGATTGCTAGAACTCCCTTGAAGTGCCATGTTTTATCAAGTCAAAGTCCCTATACAAATGCAAGTCATTGTTTTGAAGCTCCCAACACTTTCAGCACTTCTCTCAAGTATCCAGCGTTTGAGTACTAACGTACATAACACTGCTTGCACTATGCAACTCTATATTCAGTCAAAACTCGACATGTATCCATCTGTTTGAGCATGGGTAAGTCAATAGTGATCGAGAATAGAAACACGAGCCAAAGTCCTCATCTCCAGCTGCCTGGAATGAGGCAGAAAAGGAATTGAGGCAGCACAGATGCGATTATGACACCACTTCAAACAAGCAACTGCGATGGTCGGGTGAGACCAGAATTCTGTGTTCCAAGGGTTTGTGATCCTACTGGCTTGCAATGATGTTCCAAGGTGTCAAGTGTGGCACAGTGCTAGCACTCTTCCATCTGAGTCTTGACGATTGCAGCCTCAAACTCCCATCAGAGATTCAAGCACATACTACAGACTGACAATCCCACTGCAGTTCAGAGGGAGTGCTGCACTATCAGAGATGCCAACTTTCAACTAAAATTTTAAATGCAAGGTCTGCCTTCCCACTCACAAAGATGTAAGATCCCTTGGGAAAAGAGCAAGGTGCGTTCTCCATAGTGACCAATGTTTATCCCTCAGCCTAAAACAAACGATCTGGGACTCTGCTGAGTGCAACTGGGCTGCCTTGTATCCTATAAACGGGATGCACTGTAGAAGGACCTTTCTCACTGTACACCACTTTGTGATATCTTCAGACTGTGGAAAATATACTTATGCACAATTTATTTAAACTTTTTTGGTGAAGGTAATATCTTTAATTGCTGTTCTTATTTATTAATGATTCTGTCTGTAACCAGGACTTGAATAAACCTTTATAACTTAAATATCACAACTTCAACAGAGCTAAGAACTGTACCTAGCCTGGTCCTGAATTGTTTCCATATGCCATTTTTAAAAAATTCTTTCTTGGATTACTGACAAGATCAACATTTATTGCTCATCCTTGTGTCTTGAACAGGTCATCTTCCCTAACTTCTGCAATTCTTGCGGTGGACATAATCCCACAGACCAGAGATGAAGGTCAAAGAAGGTAGGCACAGGTTTGAGATCAGAAATTGGCAATGTTTATTCATGAAATCATGGAGATGCCTGAATTCATTTCATTTTCACCCTTGTCTACTGCTAAAACCCAAGATGAGTGAAAATGAGTGAACAAAACATTTGAAAAGTCACACAAACCAGAGGTTCTGACTATAAATCAGCTCATGTGTTCACTCAAGTTTGTTCCCACAAGCATGGCCTCCTCTCCAATGTGGTGCCAATGTCCACTTAGAGCAAAGAAAATATTTACAGAAAATACTTCAAATGAGGATGGCCAGAACATTAATGAAGTCCTTCAACCAGAGTCACAGCTGTTCAAACATCCCGGTGTTAATCTGTATGAAGTCCCACAACTGCAGCTGAAGTAATGATGGAGCAATTTACTCCATTTGAAAATGACACTGGGTGAAATGAGTGGAATAGGAAATGCAGCTGTTCTGTGTGTGAGAGTAAACAGACAGCTTTCTGCTCGCCCACTGAAAGCCATCTCATTACAAATCGGGTGGGAAAGGAAAATGCAAAAGGAGGGCCCCTGTGTATGCCTCATGAGAGGATCCTGTGCTCTGCAGCCCTTGGCACTTGTTATTAGGGTCTGACTATCTGTTATAACTATCTGAACCACCTCACAAGTGAATGAGATTTCTCCAGGTTGCTCTTACATTTAGACACATTTATATGATTTAATGGAGATAGGAATTCTTTCCATTATGCTCGCAGGAAAGAACCCAACAGACTTTTTCCTTCTAAAATCCGGGAGAATGACCACTTCTCCATATTATTCCTTTCTTTTAGCTCACAATAATGATTCCTATTTTATAGTTATAGAAGAAATAGAGGGGCTAGGCGATTGCAGATATTATAAGTTATTTTGAGAATTCACAGTTTGATAACTAGACAACTTCATCACCTAAGATGATGCTGAACATCACTCAATACTTTTATCCATGCTCTTTCTGAACTGAGGCAAAAAGGCACAGGGATTGTTAGGGGGCAGGAACTCCTTGCATGATACCCAATTGACAACCACCTGATGAAGGAGCAGCACTCCAAAAGCTAGTGTTTCCAAATAAACCTGTTGGACTATAACCTGGTGTTGTGTGATTTTTAACTTTGCCCACCCCAGTCCAACACCAGCACCTCCACATCATGTCTTTCAGATAAGATGCTAACTAAGGTCCTAGCTGCCCTCTTGGGTAGAACCCATGGTACAATTTGAGAGGAAAAGGGAAATTCTGTCTGTATCCTGACCAAATGTTAACTTTAAACAAAATTGCTAAAATAGCCGCTTACATCATTTATCACATCGCTGTTCAGGAGATCTTGCTGCATGCAAGTTGGCTGTCTTAATTCATTATGTATTTCCTACATTGACAATGAGACAATGAAATGAGTACACTTCAAAAGCACTTCCTTGGCTGTTATGATAAAAGTTTGCCAAAGAATTATTGTCTGAAGAAATTTGGATTTCAACATAGAGGTAAAATAGATTTTGGTTTCAGTTCTATAAAAGGTGACTTACATGATTTTTTTTCAGCAAGTCATGTGGAACAGAGAACTAAAGACATTGATTCCAAGAAAACATGTCATTTAAGTCAGATGCCTTGATCAAATACCTGGGAACGGTCATTGCAGAATGTTACAATGCGGAGTTTTATGGCTTACATAGAAGGGAACGGTCGGAGGCCAGAATCAAGTTTTACTTCAGAAGAAGTTTGGTTTCAGCAGGAGGGAGTATTCCGTTTGCAAAGAAGCTTCAAGAGTCCAAGGAAAAAGGATTGAAAAAGAACCTGAGAGTTTTTCTTCAAACTCAGTGGAAGAGTCAGCGAGCTAGTCTATTGTTTTGTGTCTCAGGGAGAAAAAGTAAGAGAGAAAGTCACGTCTGGTGAACGTGCAGCAAATCTAAAAGAAAATATTTGAATTCTATTGACAGCATTGTTCGCCTTATGGGAACATGTTCAGTGACTAACCATTACAGTAACCAAACTGCAAAAAAATTGAACTTAGATACAATCAAGACAAGTTTCACTCTGCAATTTGACTTGCCCATAATTACCATCAGCTGGGACTGTAACACAAACACTTTTTTCATTTATTTATTGGTTTAACCTTCGTTGTCACATGTACTCAGGTACAGAAATACAGGAGAAAGTCAGGACTGCAGATACTGGAGATCAGAGTCAAAAAGAAATACAGGAGTACAGTGAAAAGTGTACAATGTCACCACATACGGCACCATATTAGGCAGAAAGTACCTAGGTGCAAGACGTATGTACAAGTAGTAACATAGAGAAACAAAGTTAAAAGTAAAGCATTGCTGTTATTCTTAGCATAATGTGGAGGTGCTGGTGTTGGACTGGGGTGGACAAAGTTAAAAAATTACACAACATCATCAAGACTGGGATACAGGCAGACTCTAACCTCACACTTTTAATGTGTTGTCTGAGCTGAGATGTCACTTTTTTTTTAAAATAAAACCTTAAGTTATCTTGCAACACCAGGTTATAGTCCAACAGGTTTATTTGGAAGCACTAGCTTTCGGAGCGCTGCTCTTTCATCAGATGGTTGGAGCAGCACTCCGAAAGCTAGTGCTTCCAAATAAACCTGTTGGACTATAACCTGGCGTTGTATGATTTTTAACTTTGTACACCCCAGTCCAACACCAGTATCTCCAAATTAAGTTATCTTGAGAATGTGACTCGAAAGAATTTCTAGGATTGACATATTAATTAACTGAAACCTGCAACCAATTCTAAAAGATGAAAGACTTATCAGCAATCTAAATTTGTTCAATATGTTGCATCAGTTGCTATAAATTCTCTCTCTTATGATCCTGCTCCACAGCTATCTGATGAAGGAGCAGTGCTCTGAAAGCTCGTGCAGGTAGACAACCCTTTATCCAAAATCCTGAAATCCAAAAGGCTCCAAAATCCAAAGTTTTTTTTTTGATGAAGTTTTTTTCTCATTAACAAGGTAGTTTATCGTGCAAACAGTTAACCCAACTCCACACCCATTCGATACGTGTCACTCAGATGTGACGTGGTGGGGGCGTGGCCCAGCACTGGCAGGCTTCAATTCTGTCTCAGGGCCCATAGTACTCAGTGAGTCTGCTGTTCAGTAAGTTTTCTTTTAAAAATTTCACCAAACTGTCACTTATTCCGAAGATTCCGAATTCCGAAAACCAGCTGGTCCCGGATAAAGGATTGTGTACCTGTACTTCCAAATAAACCTGTTCCACAATAACCTCGTGGTCTGTGATTTTTAACTTTGTTCTTAGCATAAGCAGAAAAGGAATAAAGTTGAAAGTTAACATTACAATCCTTCCTCTTACTAAATGTAAAAGTAAGGAATAAAAAGGTAAAAGTTCAAAAGACTTTCGTAAGTACACTCACTGCAAGGGCTAAGTCTCCTCCACTTTGACTCACTCTCTCGGAAGCCTTGGGCTTCCTGACCTCAACACCATAGTGCCAGGAGACTGACACTTCAGGCTTGTTCTGATTACATTAGGCCCAGGCCCACAGCCACGTCCTGCACCTGACCTCCAGGAACACTTCAGAACGTCCCACGGATGGACAATAGTACGATATAAATGCAAGGTTTTTTTTATTAAACAGTGCTGCAGGGAAGTGCATCATAAATTAAAATTTGGATGAACAGAGGATCAAGTTCAAATCTGGTACAGGTAGACCCCGCTATCTGAAACTAGAACGTTCCCAGGAAACCTTTCGTAAGGCGGAAATGGCATAAAACGAAGGCGCACGATTTATATGGGGAGAAAGTATCACCATTTTTTATAAAAACGAAAATCCTCTTTGGTTTCGCAAAAACAGGTAGTAATATAGCATAAAAGCGAAATTGTGTAAATCGAAGGTTTGAAAAGTGGGGGCTACCTTACCAGATTCTTCACTTGAACAACAGACACTAGGGAGAGGTATTGGGTCAGTCAGCTGTCAGGACAGCAGCAGGAAAACAGTTATTAAAGACTCCACGGAGATGGATTTCTTCTCGTCTGGAATGTAATGAAATGCCTAATTTCACCACATATTTAGGGTCATTTAGGCGGCAATGTATGGTGAAACACATCCCTCCAGTGCAACTCCAAGCAAAGAAACATTTCCTTTCAATCAGAGGCACATTTTGTACAATAACTGAGATCAGTCAAGGATGAAAGTAGAAACTATGGGTCACAGCGATTGTAAAGGATTCCAGATAGCACCGATGGGGATCCACTCACATAATTTTTCCAAAACCTTCTGAAAAGCAACATCAATATTGGGTATGAAATGAGATTGTGCAAAGTGTAAAAACACAAAATGCACTTACCCCAAGAGAAAGGTAGACTGATGAAAAGGGGAACACGATTCCCCACACTGCATACCTGGAGTCTGAAATTGTGTTGGCATGGAGAGATGCCAGACTGGGACCAGTTGTTTTTTTGCAGAGATACGGACAGGGTAGTGCTCTGCCTGTGCATAAGATTTCTCAGCCTTGGACCAGTGAAAGGGCTGCCTACCAGATCACAAATGGGTGAGGTTGGAGTTTCATGGGGATGAGGAGGTATAAATCAACTAGGAGAAAGGGAGGACTGCAGATGCTGGAGATTAGAGTTGAGAGTATGGTCGGGAAAAGCACAGCAGGTCAGGCAGCATCCAAGGAGCAGGAGCAGCGACGTTTCGGGTATAAGCCCTTCATCAGGAATGACGCCCGTGGGCCGGGGGTGGGGGTGCTGAGAGATAAAATCGGGAGGTATAAGCAAGTAAAGGGAAAAGGATAATGAAAAATAATATTAAGGTAGGATAAAAAATAGTGTATGGCAGTAAAACCTGAAAATTCCAAGAGCAGCAGGTGAGGCTATCTGCAGTCAAGATTTTATCGTTCCTCGGGATGTGACTGCCATTTGGAAAGGCTGCATCTATTGCTCATCTCTTAGTGCACTGCCTTTTTGAACCAATATTCTTATTGTGATTTCAGACAACTGAGGAGAGTGCTAGGCCATGTCAGGGGAGAGTTAAGAGGCAGCAAGGTTGGTATGGGATAGGAGTTGCATACCATCTGGATTGAATAGGGATGGCAAAACCTCTTACTCAAAAGGTGAATTCGTTGAGTTTTTTGTGACAATCTGTCAGCCTCTTGGCCCTTTTCACTAACACCACTTCTTAATTCCTGATGTTTTAAAATGTAAAGACAGGGTCTGAAACTGGGATGGCTAGGGGTGCCACTCTCATTCTATCAGGCCTCTGGATTTCTGGATTACTGGTCCAGCAGCTTGACTACATTCCCTCTATGCCTCAGCCATCAGTAGCTACACCACACAGACATCAGCAGAACAAGGCGCAGCATTCCAAATGGGTGACAAATGTTGGTGTCGTCAGCAATGAATAAATATTAAACAGTCTCCGACTGTAGTTACAAAAATAATTAATGATAATAAAATACCTGCTAATTCTTTGCTGTTGAACTTTATGCCATGTGCCAATGAACAAGTGTTTAATCTATCACATGAAAAGAAATGTCCACAGTTGTTTGGACTAAACACTTAACACCAGCACAGCTAAGCACTGAACCCACTGAATGGATTACATATGTGGAGGTGAAGAAACTCTTCTTAAAGTAATCTCCTTTATTGAATTTGCAGCAATTCTACTCATGCAGAGGGTCCATAGAAAGATGGCTCTGCCGCAGTTAAAGCCATTTGTTTGTGCAATCCCATTGAGTTTAGATTTACTAATATATTTCATTCTACTCAACCCCAGGTACTGCTGAGGTAGGGAGGGAGGGAGGGAAGAGAGAGAAAGAGGGAAAGACAGAAGGAGGAAACTGACCCTTCAACTGGTGTGGAGTCTTCCTATCCCCAGAAATATGTTCTCTTTCCCCTCCCCCATCACTATCTCAAGCCAGGCAGACAGAGAGTCAACCACTTCCTATGTTTATATTAATATTTAATATGTATTATTGTATACTGTCAGACACGCACACTTAAATAATACCCCTCTGACATCTTTAAATGTCCAATGCATGTTTAAAAACAGAGATGTTTATCATGAGAAGCACATCAATAGCTTGTCTTTCAGTCTTGTTAATGTGCCATCTCAGGAAGCACCTGAAAAGGTGCACAACAGATGGAATTGGACTGTAAATTCAGATTCAGCTCCAAGCTATTGAAATTTAAGATAGCAACGCACATCAACCATCAGCTTCACTTTTAAACCCAGCCAAAACAAAATCCTGACATTCTGGAGAAGATGGCTCACTCCATTTCAAAAGATAAATCAGATTGACTATTGTGTGTCTGGTTAAACGTTCATCCACCCCTGCTCCGCTGTCTGCCCAGATTCCTGTCTGTGTTCACACCTGTTCTGACAGGAGCTAGCCACAAGAACTGCCACCTGGTTTTTATATAGATAGTTTTATTTACTGGCCTTCGTAACTGCAGGGTTTAAGTGCAGCCACATTTTGCCAGAGTAAAATTGGCTGTTATACGTGACTTATTGGAAAATCAGACAGACAGGCAGAATGCAATTTCAAAAGATCTGATTGGTCTGTCAAGGGCTTCCAATTATTCTCTGCTCTATGGAATGTTACTGGATAATGAGCAGATCCAAGCTTACATTTGGTCCAACAAATTTTACATCACAGAACAACGAAACCTGTCCCTGATGTTTTCACCCTTCTGAAGATCCAACTTTGATAGTCCTAATAGCAGAGGCGATAAATAAAAATTAAGAGGAACAGTCCAACAATCATTTTTTGTAATTATAACTTACATTTATATAGTGCCTTAATGTAACAATATCAAAACAGAGAGACAATTTAGAGGGCCTGGGCAGGTGAAAGTACAGTTACAAACAGAGCGACGGAAATCAAAGATGTGCAAAATTAAACATAATTTGAGGAATACAGGTATCTCCAAGGTTGTAAGGCTGCAGGAGGTTACTGAAATAGATGGAAATGAAATTGTAAAAGGAGTTTGAAAATAAGGCGGCAGATTTTCAAATGAACATTGCTTGATCAGGAGCGAATGTAGATCAGCCAGCACAGGGGTAACTGGCAATGTTTTCTCAAAACTGCACAGTCACACAACAAAATGAAACACCCTGCAACAGTCATGTACAAAAACAGTCCCTTTAAACTACAGGGTGGGAACGGCCAAGCACAACAAGTGTCCATGCGTGTAATTCAACCAAACACAATACAATTACAGGGTATACGGGCAATTCATGTCTGGGATTTAGTTAGCTCTGAAAATGTTTTGCTGGAAAAGCGCAGCAGGTCAGGTAGCATCCAAGGAACAGGAGAATCGATGTTTCGGGCATAAGCCCTTCTTCAGGCATTCCTGAAGAAGGGCTTATGCCCGAAACGTCGATTCTCCTGTTCCTTGGATGCTGCCTGACCTGCTGCGCTTTTCCAGCAACACATTTTCAGCTCTGATCTCCAGCATCTGCAGTCCTCACTTTCTCCTCTGGGATTTAGTTAGGATTGGTACTGAGCAATTGAGCAGGAGAGTTTTGGTTGAGTCTAGTTTTATAGAGGGTGAAAGATAAGAAATTTAGACTGCTAAGGTAGAATCCTGAGCTAATGTTTTTGGCACATGGATTCAAATCCTGCCATGGCAGATGTCAAATTTGAGTTCAATAAAATTCTGGAAATAAAAGATTAGCCAAATGATGACCATGGAATCATTGTCATAGAGTCATTTGGCATAGAAACAGACCCTTTAGTCCAAACAGTCTAAGCCTAACATAATTCCATACTAATCCAGTCCCACTTGCCTTCTCCTGACCCATATCCTTTCAAACCTGGATGTAGGTTTGCTCGCTGAGCTGGAAGGTTCATTTCCAAATGTTTTGTTACCCTACTAGGTAACATCTTCAGTGGGTCTCAGGTGAAGCAATGCTGAAAACTCCTGCTTTCTGTTTATATGTTTGGGTGCATGGCCTTCTAACCGGAACTCTATCAATGAACACATCGAGTTAGGCCCCATCCACCACCCCCTGAGAAAAGGAACAGGAAGTGACTTCACCACAGGAAATAATATCACCACAGTAAATGACATCACCAACCCAAAGAAACACACACATATAAATAGAAAGCAGGAATTTTCAGCATTGCTTCACCTGAGGCCCATTGAAGATGTTACCTAGTAGGGTAACGAAACGTCTGGAAATGAACCTTCCAGTTCAGTAGGCAAACCTACATCTAGAACCTCAACCTGAGCTACAAATCTTCTCAAAACTCGCTAATCCATTCAAACCTTTTCTTTTCATGTACTCATCCAAATGTCTTTTAGATGTTGCTATTGTGCCCGTATCCACCACATCCTCAGGAAGTTTATTCCACAGGCGAATCAGTAATTGTCATAAAAGCCTAATAATTGTTCAATATTTCAGAATGGAATCTGCCTCCTCACACAGTCTGATCTACATGTGACTCCAGACGCACAGTAATATCAGGATCTGAAGCAATGATTAATGATTATAAAATATCTGCTAATTCTTTGCTGTTGAACTTCATGCCATGTGCCAACAAAAATGTGTTTAATCTGTCACATGAAAAGAAATGTCCACAGTTGTTTGGACTAAACACTTAACACTATCACAGCTGAGCACTGAATCCATTGAATGGATTATATCTGTGGAGGTGAAGAAACTATTTCTGAAGTATTTATTGGAGGAGAAAGTGAGGTCTGCAGATGCTGGAGATCAAAGTTGAAACTTTATTGCTGGAACAGCACAGCAGGTCAGGCAGCATCCAGGGAACAGGAGATTCAACGTTTCGGGCACAGGCCCTTCTTCAGGAATGAGCAGAGAGTGTTCAGCAGGAGAAGATAAAAGGTAGGGAGGAGGGACTTGGAGGAGGGGCGTTGGAAATGTGATAGGTGGAAAGAGGTCAAGGTGAGGGTGATAGGTCGGAGTAGGATGGAGGCGGAGAGGTCAAGAAGAAGACTGCAGGTCAGGAAGGCGGTGCCGGGCTGGAGGGATTCGGCTGAGACAAGGTGGGGGGAGGGGGGATGAAGAAACTGGTGAAGTCCAAGTTCATCCCCTGTGGTTGGAGGTTTCCCAGTCGGAAGATAAGACGCTCCTCCTCCGACCGTCGCGTTGTTGTGGTTTGGCGGTGGATGAGTCCAATGACCTGCATATCCTCGGTGGAGTGGGAGGGGGAGTTGAAATGCTGTGCTACAGGGTGGTTGGGTTGGTTCGTCCGGGTGGCCCAGAGGTGCTCTCTGAATCGCTCCGCAAGTAGGCGGCCTGTCTCCCCAATATAGAGGAGGCCACACCGGCTGCAGCGGATGCAGTAGATGATGTTGGTGGAGGTGCAGGTGAATCTGTGGCGGATATGGAAGTTTCCTTTGGGGCCTTGGAGAGAAGTGAGGGGGGAGGTGTGGGCGCAAGTGTTGCACCTCCTGCGGTTGCAAGGGAAGGTGCCGGGAGTGGAGGTTGTGTCGGTGGGGGGTGTGGATCTGACAAGGGAGTCGCGGAGGGAGTGGTCTCTACGGAAAGCTGATAGGGGAGGGGAGGGAAATATATCCTTGGTGCTGGGGTCTGTTTGGAGGTGGCGGAAGTGACGGCGGATGATGCGCTGTACATGGAGATTGGTGGGGTGGTAGGTGAGGACCAGTGGGGTTCTGTCCTGGTGGCGGTTGGAGGGGCGGGGCTCAAGGGCGGAGGAGCGGGAAGTGGAGGAGATGCGGTGGAGGGCACCGTCGACCACGTCAGGGGGGAAATTGCGGTCCTTGAAGAAGGAGGCCATCTGTGTTGTACGTATTTTGAACTGGTCCTCCTGGGAGCAGATGCGGCGGAGACGAAGGAATTGGGAGAATGGGATGGCATTTTTACAGGGGGCAGGATGGGAGGAGGTGTAGTCCAGGTAGCTGTGGGAGTCGGTTGGTTTGTAGTAGATGTCCGTGTTGATTCGGTCGCCTGAGATAGAAACAGAAAGGCCTAGGAAGGGGAGGGAGGAGTCCGAGACTGTCCAGGTGAATTTGAGGTCGGGGTGGAAGGTGCATGGGCCCCAGCTATGCCTGCCTCTTCGTAGGGTATGTGGAACAATCCATCTTCCGCAACTACACTGGCCCCACCCCCCATCTTTTCCTTCGCTACATTGATGACTGTATCGGCGCTACCTCGTGCTCCCACGAGGAGGTTGAACAGTTCATCCACTACACTAACACCTTCCACCCCGACCTCAAATTCACCTGGACAGTCTCGGACTCCTCCCTCCCCTTCCTAGACCTTTCTGTTTCTATCTCAGGCGACCGAATCAACACGGACATCTACTACAAACCAACCGACTCCCACAGCTACCTGGACTACACCTCCTCCCATCCTGCCCCCTGTAAAAACGCCATCCCATTCTCCCAATTCCTTCGTCTCCGCCGCATCTGCTCCCAGGAGGACCAGTTCAAAATACGTACAACACAGATGGCCTCCTTCTTCAAGGACCGCAATTTCCCCCCCGACGTGGTCGACGGTGCCCTCCACCGCATCTCCTCCACTTCCCGCTCCTCCGCCCTTGAGCCCCGCCCCTCCAACCGCCACCAGGACAGAACCCCACTGGTCCTCACCTACCACCCCACCAATCTCCATGTACAGCGCATCATCCGCCGTCACTTCCGCCACCTCCAAACAGACCCCAGCACCAAGGATATATTTCCCTCCCCTCCCCTCCCCTATCAGCTTTCCGTAGAGACCACTCCCTCCGCGACTCCCTTGTCAGATCCACACCCCCCACCGACACAACCTCCACTCCCGGCACCTTCCCTTGCAACCGCAGGAGGTGCAACACTTGCGCCCACACCTCCCCCCTCACTTCTCTCCAAGGCCCCAAAGGAAACTTCCATATCCGCCACAGATTCACCTGCACCTCCACCCACATCATCTACTGCATCCGCTGCAGCCGGTGTGGCCTCCTCTATATTGGGGAGACAGGCCGCCTACTTGCGGAGCGATTCGGAGAGCACCTCTGGGCCACCCGGACGAACCAACCCAACCACCCTGTAGCACAGCATTTCAACTCCCCCTCCCACTCCACCGAGGATATGCAGGTCATTGGACTCATCCACCGCCAAACCACAACAACGCGACGGTCGGAGGAGGAGCATCTTATCTTCCGACTGGGAACCCTCCAACCACAGGGGATGAACTTGGACTTCACCAGTTTCTTCATCCCCCCTCCCCCCACCTTGTCTCAGCCGAATCCCTCCAGCCCGGCACCGCCTTCCTGACCTGCAGTCTTCTTCTTGACCTCTCCGCCTCCATCCTACTCCGACCTATCACCCTCACCTTGACCTCTTTCCACCTATCACATTTCCAATGCCCCTCCTCCAAGTCCCTCCTCCCTACCTTTTATCTTCTCCTGCTGAACACTCTCTGCTCATTCCTGAAGAAGGGCCTGTGCCCGAAACGTCGAATCTCCTGTTCCCTGGATGCTGCCTGACCTGCTGTGCTGTTCCAGCAATAAAGTTTGAAGTATTTATTGAACTTGCAGCAATTCTCCTCACGCAGGGGGTTCAGATAAAGGTCCATAGAAAGACAGCTCGGCCACAGTTAAAGCGTCTTTGACTCTTAACTTCCCTATGAGCAATCAGAATCAAACAACAAATGCTGGCCTAGCTCATGACGCCTGAATTCCAAGAATGAATAATTTTAATAAATGCATTATAATAATTACATCCAGAGGAAACAAAGGATTCAACAACTGACAGGTCATAACCCATGAAAAAGCAGTCCAGGAGACTAAATATTCTATGGAATTGTCTCAAATTTACAATTCATTGAATTTTTAGGTATTCAAACTTAACCAGAGATGGCACACAGCAGTCTGCCCACTAACAGTTGGTCACAAATCGGAAACCTTATATCAAAACTATGACTGTACAGACAGGGTAAAAGTTCATGTTGCTAAGTAAAAAAACATTTTTATGCTCTGTATCTGAACTGAGCTCAATTAGCTGACTTATGGTCAGACATCACACAGCACCAGGTTATAGTCCAACAGGTTTATTTGAAATGCAAGCTTTCAGAGCACTGCTCCTTCATCAGTCGGACTTCACCTGACTAAGGAGCAGCGCTTTGAAAGCTTGCAATTTCAAATAAACCTGTTGAACTATAACCTGGTGTCGTGAGACTTCTGACCTTGTCTACCCCAGTCCAACACCAGCACTTCCACAGCTTAGCTAATTTATATTTGACCTCAGTCCTTTTGGGCTGAGAACCATATTCTGTGGTCTGTTTATATGTTGAGTAACTGAGAGGTAATTGTTGAGAATTTCACTGGCAGCACATAGGTATCACATTGAACCTGATTCTGTCTTATCCTTAGGTGCACCCACATTGAAAATGAGCTAGTAAGCAGTCCTCGATGTCATCACAATATTGACTCTCATGGTACATTGGCTGAAATAGACTTGCTTCAAAATGGGAGCTTTTGAGGGTACCAGGCAGTTATAAGAGTCCTATTACACCGATAGACTTGACAAAGAATAAAAAATTACCACGTCACAGGATTTTTGAAACAAAACTGTATTTGGGAAAACTGGGATAACATCAACAACACATATAATCAATGCTGTTTCAGGTTCCTGCAGGCATGTGAAATATGCCAAAATTCTGCATCGTGTCTGAGGTTCAAATACAGTATGATCATGTCTTCTGAATAAGCAAGTGCCTCTCTAAGATTTGAGGTGTTCTCAGCTATACTCTTCAGAAGAGAGCCTTTTCAGCAGGATGCCACTGCTGAAATTAATGTGAGACAACAGGCTCTCTGACGGCATGACCTTATTCTCCAAAACCCAGTCTGTAGAAAGACAAAGCAGTACTGTCTCTTTAGCAAACTGGCATAAGCCTAGCTGGGCGCATGAATAACTTGGAAATTGCCTGGAACAGGTTGATGAAAAAGATTTCATATTTTTGATCAAGTAATGGGTAAGACAAAAGTTTCATTCATATCAGCAAGAATCTGCTCAATGAACCAAAACCAGACCAGTTTTAATTTCAAACATACCAAAAGGTATAATTATGCCACACAAACTCTCTGCCCTTTCTTGCTGACAACACACGTCTGTAAAGTAACCTTGTGACCACTCAGTGCTCTCACTGGTACGAAGCTTGTCGCATATATTCTCAAAATGTCTCTCAAGTTGTTGGAATCATGAACTTAAACATATCCCAAAAGTACAGCACAGATGTAATTTAGTTTAATGGCATTGATCAGAACTGAATTTGATCTCATAATCTATTAAAGTCAAATATGCTTCACTGTAAGTAGATTATGCAAAAAGCCAGCAACTCAAGCAACTGACATAAAGACAGTTTATGAAATCACTTTGGAAAATTAGTTGAGAGAAATGCTTGGAGCAATTCAGATAGAATTGTACAGTATGGAAAAAGAGAGCCTTCGGTCCAACTTGTACATGCCAACCGGATATTCTACATTAATCTAGTCCCGTTTGCCAGCATTAGGCACATATCCCTCTAACCCTTTCCTATTCATATACCCATTCTCATGCCTTTTAAATGCTGCAATTGTACCAGCCTCCACCACTTCCTCTGGCAGCTCACTCCATACACGCACCACCCTCTGCGTGAAAAGGTTGCCCCTTAGTACCCTTTTAAATCGCTCACCTTAAATCTATGGCCTCTAGTTTTGCACTCCCCTACCCTGGGGAAAAGAAGTTGACTATTCACCCTATTGGTGCTTTTACTGATAGACTGGACCTTGCAGAGGCTCTTGTAGGAAGTGTACATAGGACTTCAACAATTTTACCTGAACTTGTGCAAAGCTACCCTCATCTTCACATCCTGGTATGTCGCTCTCTAACCTGACACAAATAAAAGAAACCTACACATGACAAGTCCATAAACAACCCAGAACTGGCAATAAGTGCAACGTATCACTCCCTTTGTTACACACACTTAAACTTTCCTTCACAACATCCCAACATGTACCTGTACAAAGCAAGGACTAACTCACCATCATTGCAACTCTTAGAGGAAGAAGGACGGTATCAGACACAGTATATTTACAACACTGTCGAACTATAGAAAAAATTGTTAGGACCAGTCACCAAGGTGAGGGTCCCCAATTCATTACAATTTGTTCAGACAAGAAACTGCAAATCGTCAAGCATCTGGGTGAGGACAGATGGACTGAATCCCTTTCTTGAGGTACTTGCCCCCTCAGCTGGTTATAATAAAAGGTTAATTAAAGAGGATCCCGCCTTTGTAGATACTTTTCACAAAAACCAAATGAATTTTTATTTTGAAAGGAGTTGATTTGACCAGGTATTCTTAAAGTTAATTAAACAATGAGTTTATTAGTTGCTACTCATTAGTTACTAACGTACATGCACACAGACTAGAAATGAGAAGGGAGTCCAAAATAGGTTAGAAGTTAAAAGATATACAGATCAGTCTCTAGGTCATTCATAAACAGTAGATATTACAACATTGATAGTTAAGTGGTTGATTGACATTCTCGATTTTGCAGGTTAACTGAAAATTCTTTCATCCCGCTTTCTCTTTCAAGCTTTGCACAATACTTGGCAAGCTCCAATGCTCATATGGTGTATCATAAAGAATCACTTACGGGTCCTTTAAAACTCTTGGCATAAAATATTCATTTTTGCATTAAAATCAGGGCAAGGATGGAATCTTCCTATGCTTTGACAGATCCGATGCGCTAACTTCAATTTTTTCTCATGTTTTCACCTCCAACCCTGCCTCATTGGAGAGTGGCCTAGTCTGTTGGATCACGACCACACACATGTATACCTGAAGTGCAACATAGGCTGTGCACAGCCTGTCTGTTGTGTGGTACATTCCACATTACTGTGCAGCTGTACAATTTAAAAGGAACTTTAGTTTTTGACTCTTAATGTCCTTAGGATATACAATAAATAATGCCTTATCGACACCCCAAGGACAAGTTTAAAACACTTCCAATTTCGGACCATAATATTGATGATTGCATTGTAAAAAAGAGAATAATTAATGTAACCATACCCCATTATGAGTTACTACATTAGAATGTATGAAACTAACCAGCTAGCCACTGTTTCAGAACAAGAAGCTTTATTCATTATCTGATTCAACTTTCTGTAACATTACCTTACAGTGTACAATTACAGAACAAAGAATTCCACACCCATTTCCTGTTCTTGTCCTGTTTGTGTCATATCCTATCCTTGTGGTGCCAGAGGAGGATAATCCTAGCATATGTTAGGAAATAAATTAACGTGTGGACTGACCAGAGTTCTGACCTTGATGCTACGGAGTACCTCTCGTACTGAAATGTGGATGAAAGAGATTCCGGAAGCAACTTAAAAGACAGAGTTAAATAGAAAGAACAGTGAAATGGAATGAAGAGGCTACTTTTCTCAGGGAGCTAAGACAGATGTTATAGGCACAATGGCTTCTTGATGTGCTGCAAAGTCTGACAGATCCCCTTCAAAAACTTGGTCAACTGGTCAGTTCACTAGAAGTCCTTTGCTTCTCAATGTGGTCAAACACTGACATCCCTTTAATCATTAAACCAAAGATCTACAAGGTACCTACAATAGTAATCAACTTAATTGTTTTACTGCTACTGCAGAAAAAGGGGTTAATCACAAACGTTTCTGCTAATGAGTCATTGCAAGTGGACAGGAATCACGATTTAAGAGAATCTTAAAAACATGGTCCCAATATGCTACTTGGACACAAACTTCCCTTTCCTTATTATAAAGTACTCAGTTTAAGGGAGATGTGTTCAAAAATAAATAAGGAGAAACTGTTTCCAGTGGCAGATGGATGCAAATTTAAAAAGGTAATTGCCAAACAAAGAGGAAATAAAGAAAATTCTTTCCATGTTGCAACTTGCAGTTATCTGGAGGGAACTAAAAGACAGTGATAGAATATTCTTTTAATAGGGAATTAGGTAAAAATTTGACAGGAAAAAATACAAATGAATCAGACGTGTTGGAGCTATCAAACGGACAACAGGTGGACTCTGTCGATACTATATTTTATATTGATAGAATTCTGAGTGAATTAATACATAATTATTATACTGAAAGGAATATACCAAAATGAATTCACCTAAAGTCTTCAAAACCTTTGTACATTTTTTAACCTTGTGCATTCTTGTGGATGGCACGGTAGCACAGTGGTTAGCACTGCTGCTTCACAGCGCCAGAGACCCGGGTTCAATTCCCGCCTCAGGCGACTCTCTGCGTGGAGTTTGCACATTCTCCCAGTGTCTGCGTGGGTTTCCTCCGGGTGCTCCGGTTTCCTCCCACAATCCAAAAATGTGCAGGTTAGGTGAATTGGCCATGCTAAATTGCCCGTAGTGTTAGGTGAAGGGGTAAATGTAGGAGAATGGGTCTGGGTGGGTTACGCGTCGGTGTGGACTTGTTGGGCCGAAGGGCCTGTTTCCACACTGTAAGTAATCTAATCTAATTCTGCCTACAGCTCTTTGCCGAGTTATTGTGGCTAGACAGGGAGATGTATTCATTCTCTAATATTTCTTCTGGGATTCCAAAATCTTATTTATGGAAATGATTCTGGATTCTGAGAAAATTTAAGTTTATAGTATTACTATTCGTCGATAGTCAGAAAGGGCATTTATTGATTGATGCCCCAGTGTATTCTATTAGAACCCTTGTAGATGAAAGATTATGAAGCAAACCATTTCAAGTACAGTGACTTGGATCAATTTTTTAAAAATGCACTTGAGGTAGCACTATTCGTGTCTTCAGGTTGTCCCAAAAAGCTTTATACCCAGTGAACCATTTTTTTGAGGTTTAGTCACTAATAATATCAAGATTCCAGTATTCACACTGGAAAAAGACAACATGGTCGAGGAGAATACTGAGATACAGGCTAAAAAATGTGTTGCTGGAAAAGCACAGCAGGTCAGGCAGCATCCAATGAGCAGGAAAATCGACATTTCGGGCATAAACCCTTCTTCAGATACAGGCTACTAGACTAGATGTGATTGTGGTTCACAAAGAGGAGGTGTTAGCAATTCTGGAAAGTGTGAAAATAGATAAATCCCATGGGCTGGATGGGATTTATCCTAGGAATCTCTGGGAAGCCAGGGAGTAGATTCCAGAGCCTTTGGCTTTGATCTTTATGTTGTCATTGCCTACAGGCATAGTGCCAGAAGACTGGAGGATATGGCAAATGTTGTCAGATGTCAGAGGTAGTTTCTTTACTCAGAATAGTAGGGGCATGGAACGCACTGCCTGCAATAGTCGTAAACTCGCCAACTTTAAGGGCATTTAAACGGTCATTGGATAAACATACGGATGAAAATGGAATAGTGTAGGATAGATGGGCTTCACATTGGTTCCACAGGTCGGCACAACATCAAAGGCCAAAGGGACTGTATCGTGCTGTAATGTTCTCTGTTCTAAGATGATGATGATGGACTCACACCACCCTCACCACCAGTGCATTTGCACCTTATTATATCAATCCCCACCCCCAGATAATTTCTGAAAGGCAGGGGAGAATGTTTTTAATTTACTTTTTTAAAAAGGTGTTTATGGGATGTGGGAATTGCATTATTTTATTGCCCATACTTAGTTGCCCTGGAGGTGGTGGTATTGGTGAGCTGCCTTCTTGAACCACTTCACTTCTTGGGTATAGACACATCCACAGTGCTATTAAGAAGTGGGTTTGTGACACTAAAAGGAATAGTGGCATATTTCCAAGTCAGGATGGTGAGTGACTCACACGCGAACTTGCAGGTGGTGTTCCTGTGCATCTGCTGCGTTTGTTCTTCTAGGTGGTAGAGTTAGTGGATTTGCAAGGTGCTGTCAGAGTAGCCTTGGTCTGCTACTGCATTGCATCTTGTAGATGGTACACACTTTGCCATTGTGCATGGGTACTGAGGGAATGAATATTGAAGGTGATTGACAGGGTGCCAATCACCCAATGGTGGAAATTCCTGCTCATATAATATAGGATGTCAGAGAAGCAAACATGAAAATTCACCTGAGGTAATTGCTTGATATTAATTTTCAGACTAGTGCTAGAATGAAGGGCTCCAAATAATTGGCAAAATTCCAAATTATTTGCCAAATAATTTGCAAAATATACTACAAAATACTGCTCTGCCCTGAAACTAGATTCTGAACACATCAGAAGTAATATTCCAGTCTCACGCTCCCAACAAGAATTTGTACCGTGTACAGTAGTAGTTTAGATCATAAGTTGAGGAACAGGCTTGAGAGTTTCAGTCCACCATTCTTTGACCAGCAATTCAGCTAATAAATCAATCGAATTAAGTAGGTGCTCATATTTCCACATACACGACACACAAACATTCCTGCACACAAGTACCTTTTTCATTTCTGCCAGTCATATGTCAGAAGTTTTTGGATGTATAATCTTCTAGCATTTGCTTTTTACAATGAAGTAATCATGTTCCTAGATATCTGAGTGTCCATGATTTTTTGTGCTTCTGCCCTCTGCCAATTAATTTTGGGAGTTTTGTTTTTTTTAAATGTATTGAAGCTGTTTGGATAGTGAACAGATGATAAATGATGATAAACTTGATAGTGATCTCTTGGAGAAAGGTCTGCTGTCATGTTCATTTTATCACACATCACTCATGACTTTATGCAATAAACCTTCCATGGTAACGATACAAGAGAGAATCATTGCATCTGTATGCAGCCAGAGAGATTTTGGATTGTGGCATCAACTAAACCTTAAACTAAGGTTAGTGGATTTTGTGGTTCTGTTGCAATATTTCATCAGGTCATTCACAAAATCAATTGGATAGATAGTCATAAAACAAAAAAGGGAACTGTTGTATGTTTAAAGTAATAGTATCTGCAACAACACTCAGCAAAACTATTGCAAACTATCTATCACTGACATGAACACATCTTGTGGTTGGTGACGACAACAGATCTTCTATTTAATTACACTAATGATTTATCAGTGCATAGCATTGTGACTATTAAACAGCATGTCATTTAGCATATGCTAACTACATATATATGTGTGTGTGTTGAGGATGTAACTAGGAAGATTGACAAGAGACAGCCAGTGGATGTAGTGTACCTGGAATTTCAGAAAGCCTTTGATAAAGTCCCACATAGGAGATTAGTGAGCAAAATTAGGAACATGGTACTGGTGGCAAAATACTGACTTGGATTGAAAATTGGCTGGCTTACAGGAAGCAAAGAGTAGTGATAAACGGGTTCCTTTCGGAATGGCAGGTGGTGACCAGTGGGGTACCACAAGGTTTGGTGCTGGGACCGCAGCTGTTTACAATATACATCAATGATATAGATGAAGGTATTAAAAATAATATTAGCAAATTTGCTGATGACACAAAGCTGGGTGTCAGGGTGAAATGTGAGGAGGATGTTATGAGAATATCGGGTGACATGGACAGGCTAGATGAATGGACGGATGCATGGTAGATGCAGTTTAATGTGGATAAATGTGTGGTTATCCACTCTGGTGACAAGAACAGGAAGGCAGATTACTATCTAAATGGAATCAAGTTAGGTAAAGGGGATCTAAGTGTTCTTGTACATCAGTCAATGAAAGCAAGCATGCAGGTACAGCAGGCATTGAAGAAAGCTAATGGAATGCTGGCCTTCATAATAAGAGGAATTGAATATAGGAGCAAAGAGGTCCTTCTGCAGCTGTACAGGGCCCTGGTGAGACTGCACCTGGAGTATTGTGTGCAGATGTGATCTCCAAATTTGAGGAAGGACATTCTGGCTATTGAGGGAGTGCAACGTAGGTTCACAAGGTCAATTCCCAGAGTGGTGGGACTATCATATGTTGAAAGATTGGAGCGACTGGACTTGTATACACCTGCATTTATAAGGATGAGAGGGGATCAGATTGAGACGTATAAGATTATTAAAGGATTGGACACCCTGGAGGCAAGAAGCATGTTTCCGCTGATGGGTGAGTCCAGAACCAGAAGACACAGCTTAAAAATAAGGGGTAGGCCATTTAGAATAGAGTTGAGGAGAAACTTCTTCACCCAGAGAGTGGTGGATATATGGAATGCTCTGCCCCAGGAGGCAGTGGAGGCCATGTCTCTGGATACTTTCAAGAAAGAGATGGATAGAGCTCTTAAAGATAGTGGAATCAAGGGTTATGGGGATAAGGCAGGAACAGGATACTGATTATGGATGATGAGTCATAATCATAATGAATGGTGATGCTGGCTCGAATGGCCGAATGGCCTACTCCTGCACCTATTGTCTGTATATTATATAGGATAATATCCCATATGTGTCATTGTGAAGAGGCTATATTGTTGCACTGCACCAAAACAATGGACTTTTTATGGGAATTTAAGTAGTTTCACCTATTCTCAATCTTTGTAATCCAATCTTTTGGAATAATTCCTATTTTATATAATGGGACTGTTGCGCAAAACTCATTGTGCAGAGCCAGAAAAAGCTGAGACTGTTCTAATAACCTACTTAAGCGGCTGATGCCTCCATGATTATCAATTGATGTTTCTTAAATGCTCTTCTCTCAGTTTCATATTTTGCAACAAACACTGGGAACCATAATTTTGTTTGTTAACATCTATACTGACAGCATGATAAATACGCTACAAAATATTATACACTGGAAAATCGTCTGCAGACATAGTTGTCAGATCACTCTTTCGCGGAAATGGATAATTCAGATGAATATGGCTCCTTTGAGCTGGGCAGACATCAAATCCACAAAGCTAAAATATAAACAGAAACTGTTAGAAGCTCTGGCAGCATCTGTGAAGACAGAAACAGAGTTGACGTTTCAGGTTCATGACCTTTGCTTTGAACTCGTGCCACCATGTCAGACATTACTTATTCTGAAGTTTGAGGCATGTTACATTGGGGCAAACAGTATCACTGTGCCAGTTCTGTTTGTGTAATTTTCTACACGGCTGACAGCCCAAGTCCATAGACTCTTTGCTATCAATTATGAAGTCAGCAAAACTAATCTTAAAAGAACTTACTTCTCATGATTAAAAAAAAATGAGTACAATAGAACATTGATAGGTTTGGCTCAATATGTAACATTCTCGGAGTCAAAAAGTTATGACCTGAAGCTCCAGTCTAGAGATTGCACACAGATCATGGTATCAGCAAGGAAGTTCTTTCCGGAGTCTTGGTTAACATTTATCCCTTAACCAGCATCATTAAATACAAATTACAGGTCGTTCTGCTATTGTGTGTGCTTTGTTAACATGAATTTGCTGTAACGCGATTGACAAATTCGGAACATTGTTTCTAAAGCGCAAGCTTTTAAAATGTGTGTTGGCTGTAATGCAATTACACCACCAACACTTTAAGCTCTGTTTCTAAAGCACAATTTTTCTCTCATGCGCGGTTGCACAAGAATGCAACCAATGAGTTAAAGAAGGACGACCTGTATATTGGCATTACTTCAATTAAGTGTCATCGCTTGGTCTTACATTCCATACTTGGCTCCAGCATGGCAAGAGATTAAATGATTTGCCACAGAATGTCACCTGTTTGAAACTTAAGTTGCACAACTCTCCAACAAAATAAAGACACAATTTAATAAAAGCTGTACTATTCACCAACTGTATGTAAATAGTTCAGCTCTTTTGTAAACCGTAATGGGAGGATGACCTGACTCAATCTGAGTCTTTGAATTTTTACCACTTGACTTCAAATGGCCCAATTAGGATTCCGAATTGAGTTTGGTTCTCAGTTTCTTCCCCTGTGGCCAGTTCACCCGTGTGCACTCTAAAAACAGTTCTAACTGATAATCAGAGAACACACAGCTGGAGGCTTACATGAACTCAAAATACCTCTGAAGACCATCTGACCCATCGCCAGCTTTCGACAATAGCTTTCCATACTCATTCCCCTTAACCCTGCAAGTATTTCTTGTTCAAGTCTATATCCAGTTTCAACTTACAAGTTACTATTGATTTGGATTCCACCAATCTTCCAATGTACATTCCTGATCAGAACAACACATTGTACAGAAACATTTCTCCTTATCGCCTCTCAGGTTCTTTCAATGATCTGACTCCCTATGCTGATTTAAATTGAAACGTATACTGTTGTACACCATTTTTCACATTATCCTCACTGAGAAAGATTAGAAGAGACTGGGATACACCAACTGCACAAACATTTCCAGCTGGTGAAGCATATGTTAAGACTGTCCTATCTCAGCCTCCATCTCTCACATTTTCCAGGTAAAAGCCATTGCAGATGCTGGAAACTAGATTCTGGATCAGTGGTGCTGGAAGAGCACAGCAGTTCAGGCAGCATCCAAGGAGCAGCAAAATCGACGTTTCGGGCAAAAGCTCTTCATCAGGAATAAAGGCAGAGAGCCGGAAGCGTGGAGAGATAAGCTAGAGGAGGGTAGGGGTGGGGAGAAAGTAACATAGAGTACAATAGGTGAGTGGGGGAGGGGATGAAGGTGATAGGTCAGGGAGGAGAGGGTGGAGTGGATAGGTGGAAAAGGAGATAGGCAGGTAGGACAAGTCCAGACAAGTCATGGGGACAGTGCTGAGCGGGAAGTTTGGAACTAGGGTGAGGTGGGGGAAGGGGAAATGAGGAAACTGTTGAAGTCCACATTGATGCCCTGAGGTTGAAGTGTTCCGAGGCGGAAGATGAGGCGTTCTTCCTCCAGGCGTCTGGTGGTGAGGGAGCGGCAGTGAAGGAGGCCCAGGAACTCCATGTCCTCGGCAGAGTGGGAGGGGGAGTTGAAATGTTGGGCCACGGGGCGGTGTGGTTGATTGGTGCGGGTGTCCCAGAGATGTTCCCTAAAGCGCTCTGCTAGGAGGCGCCCAGTCTCCCCAATGTAGTGGAGATTGCATCGGGAGCAACGGATACAAAAAATGATATTAGTAGATGTGCAGGTAAAACTTTGATGGATGTGGAAGGCTCCTTTAGGGCCTTGGATAGAGGTGAGGGAGGAGGTGTGGGCACAGGTTATACAGTTCCTGCGGTCACAGGGGAAGGTGCCATGATGGGAGGGTGGGTTGTAGGGGGGCACGGACCTGACCAGTTAGCCATGGAGGGAACAGTCTTTGCGGAAGGCAGAAAGGGGTGGGGAGGGAAATATATCCCTGGTGGTGGGGTCTGTTTGGAGGTGGCGGAAATGTCGGTGGATGATTTAGTTTATGCGAAGGTTGGTAGGGTGGAAGGTGAGCACCAGGGGCGTTCTGTTCTTGTTACTGTTGGAGGGGTGGGGTCTGAGGGCGGAGGTGCGGGATGTGGATGAGATGCGTTGGAGGGCATCTTTAACCACGTGGGAAGGGAAATTGCGGTCTCTCAAGAAGGAGGCCATCTGGTGTGTTCTGTGGTGGAACTGGTCCTCTTGGGAGCAGATACGGCGGAGGATGAGGAATTGGGAATACGGGATGGCATTTTTGCAAGAGGTAGGGTGGGAAGAGGTGTAATCCAGGTAGCTGTGGGAGTCGGTGGGTTTGTAAAAAATGTCAGTGTCAAGTCGGTCGCATTAATGGAGATGGAGAGGTCCAGGAAGGGGAGGGAGGTGTCAGAGATGGTCCAGGTAACTAAGGTCAGGGTGGAATGTGTTGGTGAAGTTGATGAATTGCTCAACCTCCTCGCGGGAGCACGAGGTGGCGCCAATGCAGTCATCAATGTAGCGGAGGAAGAGGTGGGGAGTGGTGCCGGTGTAATTACGGAAGATCAACTGTTCTACGTAGCCAACAAAGAAACAGGCATAGCTGGGGCACATACGTGTGCCCATGGCTACCCCTTTGGTCTGGAGGAAGTGGGAGGATTCGAAAGAGAAATTGTTAAGGGTGAGGACCAGTTCGGCCAAACGCTCCACCACAGAACACACCAGATGGCCTTCTTCTTTAGAGACCGCAATTTTCCTTCCCACGTGGTTAAAGATGCCCTGCAACACATCTCGTCCACATCCCGCACCTCCGCCCTCAGACCCCACCCATCCAATGGTAACAAGGACAGAACACTCCTGGTGCTCACCTTCCACCCTACCAACCTTTGCATAAACCAAATCATCTGCCGACATTTCCACCACCTCCAAAAAACTCCACCACCAGGGAGATATTTCTCTCCCCAACCCTGTACCCTTCCACCGACACTCTCATTCATTTGACCGAACTGGTCCTCACCCTTCACAATTTCTCTTTCGAATCCTCCCACTTCCTCCAGACCAAAGGGGTAGCCATGGGCACACGTATGGGCCCCAGCTATGCCTGTCTCTTTGTTGGCTACGTAGAACAGTTGATCTTCCGTAATTACACCGGCACCACTCCCCACCTCTTCCTCCGCTACATTGATGACTGCATTGGCGCCACCTCGTGCTCCCGCGAGGAGGTTGAGCAATTCATCAACTTCACCAACACATTCCACCCTGACCTTAAATTTACCTGGACCATCTCTGACACCTCCCTCCCCTTCCTGGACCTCTCCATCTCCATTAATGATGACCGACTTGACACTGACATTTTTTACAAACCCACCGACTCCCACAGCTACCTGGATTACACCTCTTCCCACCCTACCTCTTGCAAAAATGCCATCCCGTATTCCCAATTCCTCATCCTCCGCCGTATCTGCTCCCAAGAGGACCAGTTCCACCACAGAACACACCAGATGGCCTCCTTCTTGAGAGACCGCAATTTCCCTTCCCACGTGGTTAAAGATGCCCTCCAACGCATCTCATCCACATCCCGCACCTCCGCCCTCAGACCCCACCCCTCCAACAGTAACAAGAACAGAACGCCCCTGGTGCTCACCTTCCACCCTACCAACCTTCGCATAAACTAAATCATCCGCCGACATTTCCGCCACCTCCAAACAGACCCCACCACCAGGGATATATTTCCCTCCCCACCCCTCTCCGCCTTCCGCAAAGACCGTTCCCTCCGTGACTACCTGGTCAGGTCCACGCCCCCCTACAACCCACCCTCCCATCATGGCACCTTCCCCTGTGACCGCAGGAACTGTAAAACCTGCGCCCACACCTCCTCCCTCACCTCTATCCAAGGCCCTAAAGGAGCCTTCCACATCCAAAGTTTTACCTGCCCATCTACTAATATCATTTATTGTATCCGCTGCTCCCAATGCGGTCTCCTCTACATTGGGGAGACTGGGCGCCTCCTAGCAGAGCGCTTTAGGGAACATCTCTGGGACACCCGCACCAATCAACCACACTGCCCTGTGTCCCAACATTTCAACTCCCCCTCCCACTCTGCCGAGGACATGGAGTTCCTGGGCCTCCTTCACCGCCGCTCCCTCACCACCAGGCGCCTGGAGGAAGAACGCCTCATCTTCCGCCTCGGAACACTTCAACCCCAGGGCATCAATGTGGACTTCAACAGTTTCCTCATTTCCCCTTCCCCCCACCTCACCCTAGTTCCAAACTTCCAGCTCAGCACTGTCCCCATGACTTGTCCGGACTTGTCCTACCTGCCTATCTCCTTTTTCACCTATCCACTCCACCCTCTCCTCCCTGACCTATCACCTTCATCCCCTCCCCCACACACCTATTATACTCTATGCAACTTTCTCCCCACCCCCACCCTCCTCTAGCTTATCTCTCCACGCTTCAGGCTCTCTGCCTTTATTCCTGATGAAGGGCTTTTGCCCGAAACGTCGATTTTGCTGCTCCTTGGATGCTGCCTGAACTGCTGTGCTCTTCCAGCACCACTAATCCAGAATCTCACATTTTCCAACGTAGTGCCACTGACTTATGAGTTGAAATAATACAGCATAAATAGAAGGTAGCACCTGTGAAATCAAATGGTTCTCAGAACAGCATGTGCCAGCCGGAGTTCTGGGATTTTTTTAAGAGAATGTGCACCATTGTTTCGTCCTCTGATTAATGGACTTTGGCACACTGTAAAATGTTTGATAATTAACAAGAATAAAGTTGATCTCAAGTTACTAAGCGATTAAAGCCATTGACTTTATTTGATCTGTTAAAATTATGGGAAGCACAGTTTACCATAGAAACAATTGAGGATGCTATGTCAGAATCCCTGTACATTTAGTTCTCGCTCTTTGAAAGGAGATAGCTTATATCTTTACTTCATATCTCGTCATTCCATCCAGCAGGGAGATAATAGCCACAAATGAATGGTCTTTGTCAAGGAAACAACGCTGTTGTCTGCCAAGATAGTGAAAGTGGTGCAGATATTAGGTGTTTATCTGCAGATGCTGGAGATCAGAGTCAAAAAGTGTGGCGCTGGAAAAGCACAGCCGGTCAGGCAGCATCCGAGGAGCAGGAGAGCCAACGTTTCGGGCGTGACCTGACTCCAGACTACATTTAGACTATCACAAGTTGGACCTGATCAGGTCAACTACCACCAACAGCAACATTCCTGATGAAGAGCTCATGCTTGAACCATCAACTCTCCTGCTCCTTGGATGCTGCCTGATCTGCTGTGCTTTTCCAGCACCGCACGTTTTGAAATTGAATTGAAGGAGGCCAATATGCAACCTGTGCACAAAATGCTGCTCTTAATGCCAAATTAGTAAGCTTTGCTAGCTGAGCATTTTAAACGCTTGTGACTCCAGTACAAGGTTTGGGTGCCCAGTGTATACAGCACATACAAATTATTTCCTGTTACCCGCATTGCATAAAGAGTGCAGTTTCTCAAAAGAACTGTTATCAGCTTGAGCAAATGGTGCCAGACACCATAAAACAACAGCAGCTATCATATACCTGACCCTGCAGCTCTCCAACATCTCTATCAGCACTAGGAGAATGCTCGCTGAGTGAACCGTGTAATGTTGAAGGCATTTAAGCAAAGTGCAAGCAGAGTGGAAAAGCACATGCTGAGGCAAGCAATCCTTCAATTTACCTCAAAGTACCACAACTAATTAAGGAGGCAGCAGTCACCCTCAGCATGTGTGCACATTGAGCTACATCATCTTCAGTCATGAACAGCAAAGATTCAAGAATTTAACTTCATTCAACGTGAAGAGGAACTCCAAAAAGCAGGGCCTCATGTGCTGAAGTTCTAACTGCCAATCATAGGTTAATTACACTGTTGCTATGAATAGCTATAGAGCATTTGCAAAGGAGTTATGTTGATGTGATGTCAACTCATACAGATTTGGATCCCAAGCCTAGAGGGTTCCAGAAAGATGTGCATTTCTTGCAAATAATTCTGCTCAATAAAGCCTGTACTATTCACTCATAAGCATGTGAAGCCCATCTGATTACAAATACTAAAATGAGCCACACTACGGACTATCAGCCAAATCACAAAGAGTTTGGTCAAGGAAGCAGGTTTTAAGGAGTCCCTGAAAAGGAGGAAATAAGGAAGATTGTTCTAAAGCTTTGGCTCTATCACAGAATCGTTATGGCCGAGGAGGAACCCATCCACCCCATCATACCTGAAACACTTTTATTCCCTAGTGCCAATCTCCTGCCTTTTCCCTGTAACCCTGCACATCATTTCTATCCAAATCACTATCCAATGACCACTTGAATGTGTGATGATACTAAGAGATGTATTTTGTCCTGGTTTTTCTTTTTGCCAAGAGAGACTGAGACAGAAGTATCGAATGGTCTGTTCCAAGCCAATAAATTAAACAGCCTGTGCGGCCTTGCTTTTTTTTAAAAAATCTTGGAACAATAAAAGTAGCATGAATGGGTGGGTCAAGCTCACACAGAACCAGGATTTTAGTTTAGCTTTCAGTAGTTGCTGGGGACTGTAGCTGGATGTGGAAGCTGTTATTCCTCGGTTATAGCTCAAAGCTTGGGTTCACTTCCTGCTGCTAGAATCATGTGGGACAATCAATTTTACTGAAGTTGATTTTGCCAAGTGTATTTTCAAGGGACGTTACTATGCAGGAACAGTTGCTGTTTAGTAGCTAAATAATCTATTATTCTGTTAAGTTTTCCAATAGACTTGTTATTCCAATTCTTCTTTCTTTTGTTTGTATTTTAATGACAGGGTAAGAATAAAGTGTGAGGAGAAAGTGAGGTCTGCAGATCAGAGCTGGAAATGTGTTGCTGAAAAAACGCAGCAGGTCAGGCAGCATCCAGGGAACAGGAGAATCGACGTTTCGGGCATAGTCGATTCTCCTGTTCCCTGGATGCTGCCTGACCTGCTGCGTTTTTCCAGCAACACATTTCCAGCTAAGAATAAAGTGTGTTTTGCTTCAGGCCTGGCAATCTGACCAATCAAATTGCATCTGGAATTCAATGCCTTACATTTGCCTTTTTAAAAAAAAAATAAGTTAGGGTCTAGGTTATCTTCTTAAAATATTTCAAGGGTGTTTGGTCTGTCAATAACAAATGCCCCAATTGAACCAACATTCAGCACATTTCCAGCAATGCATCCCGTACTTGGACTACTCACTGTATGAAAGTGTTATTTCATCCTTGCTTCATTTGCATATCAACTTACCTCTATGCCCTGTCTACAGGCAATTGGGCACAGCCACCAATGGTGGAGTGATTAGAATTAATGATCTGCTTACATTTCATCCTTGGAGTTCACCTGTCATAGATGCAGCACTGTCTTTTCTTACAGTCACAAGTTTCAACACCTGAAAGAATTTGGCACTTTTCATTTCCAGTCAACCACTCAGGAAAGATGACAGCAGGTGCCAACTGCATTAAACTGGGCACAATTTTCACCTCAAGGCCTCACTTGCAGAGAGAGGACAAACTACTCTGGTGGACTTTGAACAATAATGAAAGACCCAAATGAAAGTTAAATATTGCTGATGTTGGAAATAAAAGCAGAAAATGCTGCAGAAACTTAGCAGGTCTGGCAACATGAAGGAGAAAGAGTTAATGTTTCAAGTTCAACAGAATTTCGCTTCAGAACTGTAAGAGTCATATTTAAAATCCAACTGTTAACTCTGTTTCTCTCTCCATAGAGGCTGTTAGATCTGCTGAGTTTCTCCAATTTTTCTTTTGTTTTCCTACTGATAATGAAAAAATGAAGCTTGTGCGATTCACAAACCACTTCTAGTTTAATCAACCAGTTCTGTCATGTTATGACACATCTCCAGTGTAGGTGGGACCTGAACCCAGATTGTGCAGCTATTACCACTGCAGGTATTTCCCAAACAACCTGTTCAAAGCTGTTATCACACTCCTCTGTGTCTTGAACCAAGGCCTTCTGACTCAGAGATAGGAACACTACAACTGCACCTCAAGATCTCAATGTTTGGCTTTAATTTGAGTGGCTAGTGTCTCACCAAAAAGTTTAAAATAGCACAGTCTTATTCTTCAAAGTTCTCAAGCTGTTAACTTATGAAGGCATTTTAAACCTTTTTTTTCAGTTTGAAATGTTTTATACAGTGATTTATAGAGTGTGGAATTTTCTCTTCATTCAGACATAAACAGGATAACAATCCCCCGAGTGTGTGGTTTCAAGATTACACGTAAACTGACAGATTTCTCAGGTGAAGAGACTGCATGAGGACAGTCACATTTCAACACACAGTTGCTGCTAAGATTCATGAAGGGCTTACAATCATTCTAGCTTCACTGAATCTAAATGCTGCTCTCTACCTGCTGACATTTCTGGTTTTTCAACCTGTCCATTCGGTTTACAGAATGCCTGGTTTGTTGGGCATCTGTTTCACAATGAGACTCCTCTAGGTCAGATTTTCCCAATGCCAAGATGATAGATGGGAAGAAAGGAAGAGGAAGGCAATGGAAAAATGGCAGAGAGTAACATTGTGATGGTTCCTATTGCCATTGTGCTGCTGGGTACAACTGTATAGGGAGCAGCTGTTAGTTGAACAGAGTTGAGCAGCCAATGTCACTGTTTCAGGATGGTCCATCTGGGGAGCCAATGGAACCGCAGGCTCATCACTCAAAGAGTGGGCCCTAGGTAATGGAGGCCAGCCCTCTGGTCCAAGTGGCAAGTCAGAGGGATCTGCCTAATTATCCCCTGAATAGCTTTCCTTTTTTATTTTTTTTCTTTGTACCCTCTTGTCATTTATGGATCTGAAAGGATATTAAAGGACTAATACTGAGGAGTGCTACATGCTATTTCACACGAGCTGGTGGGCAGGATAGCTTAGCATCACAAAGGAGTGAGACCTAACATCTGATGCTCCTCAGAACTTCTATAAAAAAATCTATCTTATTAATGTAAATGGTTGCTAATATGCAACAACCTATACCTTGTTAATGACGAGAGATTCTTCTAGTTAGATCAGGAAGTGTTCCACTGGCACACTGAACAGAGCAGGCTCTGCAAGGTTCCTGCACTTGAAGAGTTTGGTGGTAGCAAATGTCTTCATGAGCAGGAGCACCTACTGTGTAATGAGCTGGCGTGGCCAAGGACCACCTCTCAATCCCTCAGCTGATTGAGCAGTGCCCACCACTCTTGGTAGGACTAGCAACGGACTCTGGTTTTAAACGTTCGGAATGGGCAAGCGGTTTCAGAAGCCTGCCCACTGTCCTTAATAGGTTGGGTGAGCCCAGAGGTCAGCGCCAGTTAAATTGCTGAGCCAACTGCACGACTGACAAGTACAAATGTTGTCAGGGTTCCAATGCCCACTGTCTAATCCTATCTCCAATTCACCAATATGATGGAAAAAAAAGTTTGACTATTAGCTAGTAAATGAAGCATTTTTTCTACAGGCACAGATTTTGAAGAGATTCTCACTACAGGTTCTGTCTGAACACAATGCAAAGTTAGAAATCTGAAACAGAAAAAGCAACACGCTGGAAACAACAGCAGGTCAGGTTGCATTTGCGATGAGAGGAAAATAGGGTCAAGGTTTTAAGTTGATGGCCTTTCATAAGAACCCACTTCTGAACCAGGTCTGCAAATGTCATTGAACACATAACTACATTTGCTTAAGGGTAGTTGAGCCTGTTTTTGATTAGCCATGGCTGAATTGTAGCACTCTCTCCAGAGTCAGAGGTCACAGGGGTCGAGATTTGCTCCATACATTTGAGTGCAAAATCTAGGCTGATACTCCAGTGCAATACCGAACAAATGTTGCACTGTCAAAGGAGCTGTCTTTCAAATGAGATGTTAACCTCATGAGATGACTACCTCTCAGTTGAATGTAAAACATCCCACTAGTCAAGGAGCAGAGAAGCTTTCTCTGGTGTCCTGGCCAATATTTATCCTTCAAAAACATTATTAAAACAGCTTATCTGGTCATTTTTTTGTTGCTATTTGTGGAAATTTGCTGCCAGTTTTCCAACGTTAGACTAGGCCTTTCAACATTACTCCATTGGTTGTATTTGTGGCTATGTGAGTCCCTACAAGAGGCTATTCTGTCTTTCCTCTTTGATAATATGCGTCTGGACAAGTTCTATTAGCAGCAGATTAGGTAAGGTTAGGTAAGTATGTCTGATACTCAGTCCTTTTATTGCTGCAGTTCAACTACTATTAACTGTTACAATATAGAACACATGATAGAGTTACGACAACAATGGCTTTTAATAAATTTACAAATGTGCAAAGCCATCTGTGTTGAAAACATTTACTGCCCATCTTCCCTACCTTGGCAGAGACGCACTGCAGCAAATCATTTGAAATTGCTGTCTCCGGAGGTGACTACGGAGGGCACTTGACTATTTCTTAGCCAGAGGTGATTTGGGCCCTTCGGTGCTCCCGTGCCGACTGCTGAAGCCTGGTCTTTCACCGGTTACTGGACAAATGAACAACAGCTGAAAGAGTGACTCGCACCAACTGCACTGAGCAGGGCTGCTCTCTCTGAAATATGTAGAGGGAGCAGGTTCCACAGAGCTGGGAATGTGAGGCAAACAATATTGCACCAATAGACTCTCGAGAAAGTAGTGTCTGTGTCAGGGAGAAGTTTGAAAGCTGTGTGTTGACAGACCAAAAACTACGAGCTTTCCAGACTTCTGCACTCCTCCAATTCTGACCTCTTGCACATACCTGATTTCCACTGTTCTGTTAACACACTTATTAGAACCTCAAGATTTTAATCATCTCTCCTAATATCTCCTTATGTGGCTCAATAACAAATGCTGTCTTCTAGCACCCATTGAAAGCACCTTAGGATGTTGAATGACATTAAAAAGGTAAATGCAAGTAGTTGTTATACACAGGAAAGTGAACTAGCTAGCCTTAGAACACACTTGTGGCTCACATCACATCTTTAGAGTTATTAAGGTGCTGTACAGCTTCAACAGTAAACAAGCAACCTATCAAAACGCTTAAGTAATTCAAAACCCATTGGAAAACTTCACTGGGTGATGCGTTGTTCTTATCTCTGGCTGAGAGACCCTAATATCCTATAGGCAAAACTGAAATGGCTTGTTTCCAGATTAAATTCTGACAGTTAATGACAGTCTTCTGTCAGAACACAGTCTGGTATCAATAGCTGAATGTACAGGATCCTCCTTAAAAGACAAAACAAAACAATAACATCTGACTCTGAGAGGTCATATTCCACTAACTATGTTCAACTGAACCTGTGCAAAATTAAAACTTGCTGGGACTTGATGACCGGTTCATTGCAAGTATTTGTATTAAACTGATCTCCTGGCCAGCAAAAATGTACAGAGCCTGGGATTATACAAACTCTTGCAAGAGACTTTGTGCCTTGGCAGTGTCATTACCTTTGGAACAGAAGATCTGTGTTTAGATCCCAATTGCTCTGGAGATGGGTCACTTTTTTCTATGCATTCATGGGATATGGGCATCACAGACAAAGTCAACTTTTATTGCCCATTCCTAATTGCTCAGATGGTAGCTATGAGTCAACCATATTGCTGAGGATTTGGAGTCCCATGTCAGCCAGACCTGGTAAGGATGACAGATTCCCTTCCCTAATGAACCAGATGTGTTTTTCCTGGCAATAGACAATGATTTCATGGTCATCATTTGACTCTTAATTCCAATTTTCTTTGACATTGAAAGCAAATTATACCATATACCAAAACAAGGACACAAACACTTGTCCCCAGAATATCAAGTGAGTCTCAAGTGATAGTCCAGAGAAATGCCTGAACAAAGTGATTTTAAAAAATAAATTGACACCATGTGATGCAGAAAGCGAAGCTTCACTGACAGCCACAATTGGATAAAGAAAATGACTCATGGCTATATTTTATATCTATCCCACCAGTCAGTTTTTTGAGTGAGTACATATAAAATATATTGGAAGGCCAGCCCACCAGCTACCTATTCCCTATACTATGGGCAGTGGGTGAGGCACTAGCAAACCCATGTTCACCACACCATCTGTAGTAGTTCAAAAACAGACTTCCAATCAACCGGGATAAACAAAACATCAGCCTTACCAGAAACACAGACATCCCAAGAATTAAGGGATTTTTTTTTTCTCACCTCACATTTGCTTTGTTTGCAAAATACCAAATTTCTGCGCCACTTGCTCTTAATCCTTTTTACAAAATGGGAATGTTGCCTTCTGTCTGCTCTATCCAGCACCCTCATGATTTTGAAAACATCTACCAAATCTCTTCTTATTTTTTTCCCTCTCCAAGAAAAATAGTCCCAATTTCTCTAAACTCTCTTCTTAACTGAAGTTTCTCATCCCTGGAGCCACTCCCACAAACCTCTTCTGCATTGTCTCCAAAGCGTTTACTGAAATGTGGTGCCCAGAACTGTGTCTAACACAAAATCAGCCCAAGCTCCTTGCTCCTCTACTCTATTACAATATTAATAAAGCCTAGGATGTTGGATGCTTTATTAATTGCTTCCTTCACCCTTTCTGCCATCTTTTATGAATTATACACATTTATATCCAGTTATGAAATATGAAAAAGTCAGCCACACGACAGAACCAAAAGTTAATATTGTTTAAATGTAAAATTGCTCATCCCTGTTTTATTTAGAGACCATCTGATCCTGTAGGGCAGTCTTATACATGAGAGTATATGGAGTGTGATGAAGGAAATATCATGGATGGCAAACCTAACCAATGTATTTTGCACCAAGCTGCACCTCATTCTCATGCTTAAATATCTCCAGTGCCTGGCAAGAACACAACAATTAGGAGCAGAGGAGGCTATTTGGCACTAATACCATGGTAGCATCATGACTTAAATTCTGCCCTCAACCATCCCTATCTCTAAACTCCTTTCCAACCTTCTGAGAACTCTGCATTCCACCAACTTTTTTTTTTAATTTCACAAATATGCCTTATTCATATTAAAAATCTTTGTACATATACATTGTCACAAATGCAGTTTGATTCTGTACAGTGGCTAATTAAGTAAACAAAAATATTTGAGTTTGACTCTATTCCAACAAACTAAAGGCATCTCTTACACAAACAATACTATATTTACCTGCATAGAGGCCCAAACATTGGTGGCTGGCTATGCTGTCTAAGACATAAGAATGCTGGAGTTCCCTCCCTAAACCTCTTTGCCTCCTTTCTCTCTGGCTTAGTTACTCTTTAAAAGAGTTCTAAATCTGGCTACCCATACGAACGTCTTCTTAAACGGGTTGGTGTCAAATTGTCTTGATTGCACCTGTTCAGTACTTTTATTACATTAGAAGCAAGTCGCTGAATAATACATGCAAATGAAGGTCCAGGCCTCATTTGAAACAGTTTGAGCAAAGGATTTTCAGATGTCATTTACTCTTTATTGGAAGATATGTTTTCAGGACATCAGCCCCCCACTCACTCCCATTTCTTAAGAGTGCAACTCTAAATGGTAAGATTACATTGCCTTGTTCTGAAACCCCCATCACCAGACAAAATAGTTTGCCTATCTGTCTGATCAAATAACATGGAAAGGATTACAAGTATAATTAATTACCCAATTTATATTATGGCCAAAGCTGGTCTACATTAATTTGATATCCATTGAATTTAAAGTCAGTAAAACATTTTTGAAGATCATTTTTAAAATTATAAATCCACTTCAGTATAACCTAAGTGACTACATTTTTGTGATCATGATATTGATCAAGGTGCCATTAGCTTTCTGCCACAACGTTTGACAATACACATTTGTATTTCTATAACATAAGGACCTCAGGACATTCCAAAGAGTTTACAGCCAATTATATCCTTTTGAAGTGTATTCACTGCAATCATGTAAGAAATTGAAAAGCAGTTGTTCAGGCTTCAGTCTGCTAGTTTGGACACTAAACATTTCAGTCATTAACTGATTCATATTGTCTTTGAACAAGGTTGGAGGAGTTGCTTTTGGGGTACTTCAGTGCTCTTAGAATTGTAATTGGTTCATGCTGTGCCTAACTCACCTGTTCTTCCTTGAAAGATTCAACTGGGATTTTACAATGGACCAACACCCCCTACTTCCATATTTGAAATACCTCCTGTCTGTCTTTAGGTAGGAATTCTGTTTCCCCCTATTTAAAGGTCCACCATTAACCTAATTCAAACAAGTAGATGTCCACTCAAGGTTCCTGAAAGAATTTCCTCTGACAGTCAGTTGCCTGTTATCTCAAGCAAGAGCAAGCACCCTAAAGTTGAGTGAGTATTATTATTACAGTAAGTCACAAACTTGTAACTCAATGGACTGAGGAGGGAAAAGCTCCAGTAAGTGATAATTCAAGGCTTCAGGATGTGAGAAAGATTATGTATTCACACATTCAAACAGGTACTGTCTTTTGTTGTGTGTGTAGTCCATTGCAAAACTGACAGAAACCGTAATTACTTTGTCATTGTCCTTCTGAAGCCAATTCGGCCTCTCTCTCTAACTTTGACAACGTTGGGTATTTTATAAATTCTATAGTTGCTAGAAGTCTTCTTATCCTGATTTACCATTCGGTTAGGCTGTATGTTATTTCTATTTATCATAAAATCTTCTCAGATAGGTAAATCAAACTTAGCCACATATCAGTTTTACACATAAGTTTGTGTAATTGGAATCTTTGCCTGAAACATCTATAATCTGGGCGCCATATTAAAATCATCCCTCTTAATCTCTCTTTTCAATGGTACCCCGGTTACTATCAGTAATTTCTGAAAACAGTTTTACATTGCTGTTTGTTTAGTTCAGTCACCAGGAGATTGCTTCCCACATTTCCATTGTTTAGTATAGCTCTCTGATCCCAACGACAGAATTATATAACAATGTGTAGACAGAAACCTCTTTTGTTGGATGTAATTTTCTTCAATGCAAACTAAGCAAGTGTCAGTGTAAACGTATTCTTTATTGAATCATAACCCGAGAGTAACTCAACCCATGGATCTGCAGAAAGCAGAACACCAAAGCAGCATTCCTATGTTGATGAATCCGAACAGGAGGAAAGAAAGGCTTCAAAGCAATCATTTAAATCAAATCAAGTGTGCTATCGCTTTTCAGATGAATTGGAGCTTGTCAGAATACATTGGATTCTACGCAGTAAACACTGTACGAAAAGCAATTCTGAGAAATGTGTATGCAAATTGAAGTCTGAGCATGTAAATGTTGAAGAATTTGCAGTATCTGAACTTCCACACAAGATTTCAGGATTTATTGGAGCCCATGGTTTTGGTAAAAAGAGCTGGTTTCACCAAGGAACAGTTAATGTTTCAACCTGAATTCACCATAGCTTCATGGCTAACATCAATAAAGAAATGAGTCAACAGATTCTATACCTTGTGACCAGCATTAACAAATAAATATGAAGGACATTTTGCAGCCCGGTGGATGATGCATTGCTCTCCTCTACAGATCTTGTCATGCAGGTCATCACAGATTCCTTACAGTGTGGAAACAGGCCATTCAGCCCACTGAATGCAAACCAACCGTCCGAAGAGCATTCCACCCAGACCTACCTGCTGTTCTATCCCTGTAACCCTGCTTTTTCTATGTCTACTCCACTAACCTGCACATCCCTGGACACAATTTAGCATGGCCAATTCACCTAACCTGCACATCTTTGGCCTGTGGGAGAAAAAAGTGAGGTCTGCAGATGCTGGAGATCAGAGATGGAAATGTGTTGCTGGAAAAGCGCAGCAGGTCAGGCAGCATCTAGGGAACAGGAGAATCGACGTTTCAGGCATTAGCCCTTCTTCAGGAATGAGGAAAGTTGGTCCAGCAGGCTAAGATAAAAGATAGGGAGGAGGGACTTGGGGGAGGGGAAAAGATAGGGAGGAGGGACTTGGGGGAGGGGAAAAGATAGGGAGGAGGGACTTGGGGGAGGGGAAAGGTTGGGAGGAGGGACTTGGGGGAGGGGAAAAGATAGGGAGGAGGGACTTGGGGGAGGGGAAAAGATAGGGAGGAGGGACGCTGTCCCTCCTCCCTATCTTTTATCTTAGCCTGCTGGACCAACTTTCCTCATTCCTGAAGAAGGGCTAATGCCCGAAACGTCGATTCTCCTGTTCCCTAGATGCTGCCTGACCTGCTGCGCTTTTCCAGCAACACATTTCCATCTGTGGGAGAAAACCAGAGCACCTGGAGGAAACGCACACAGACACAGGGAGAATATGCAAACTCCATGCAAACAGTTGCCAGAGGCTGGAATCAAACCCAGGTCCCTGGTGTCATGAGGCAGCAGTGCTGGCCAATGAGCCACCGTGTTCTTGTGGCATAGTTGGCGGTGTCCCTGCCACTAGATTTGAGACCCACACCAGGATTGGACAGTCAGCCAAGGTGCCAGCCAAACAGGTTAACCCTTCCAACAGATGGAATTGGCAGGGGGAGATTCCAGTCATGTGATGGGACATCAGAGCATCCATCACCATCCATAGGTGCACGCTGTGACACGCAGACAATGAGTGCATGTTGGCACAGCAACCCAGGCTCCCTGAGGGAATAGCAACACACACTGCCACGAATATTGTCCAATTAACTCCCAGTGGCCAGAAAAATAAAAAGGTTTACCACAACAATGTTTGTGTGCATGTACAGGTCAAATTTCATTTGTAATAGGTAAAACAAATGAGTTGGCTAGCACGGCCAGTAAACATATGGGTATATTGTGTGGGTTGCAAGATGACTCATCAATTTGATGCAAGGACAATCCCCAGAAAGACTGCAAAATTATAATATCTTGTGTGAAAAGAAATCATATGGAAAGGACAAGAAACATGCTCCAGCACTGGCAATGCTAGCAAATAGTGTCTATTTCTAGTAGGCATTAAGAAGGTGGTGAAACATTATTAATGCTCAGCGTTGATAGCGTGGCACTGGAAAAGCACAACAGCTCAGGCAGCATCCGAGGAGTAGGAGAATCGACATTTCAGACAAGTGCCCTTCATCAGGCATCCTCGAATCTGATCTCCAGCATCTGCAGTCCTCACTTTCTCCATTATTAATGCTCAGACCAGCCAGGATCTAAATAAAATGGTACAGCAAGCTTGAGCAGTTGGGTGACCTTAGCTCAGTTGGCAGGACAGCTGGCTTGTGATATACAGTGACACCAACAGTGTTAACCGCTCCTTCTCAACCTCTCCCCTTACCTTAGGTGTGGTTCAACCACCACCAGGTATCTCTCTCTATTGAGAGAACAGGACTATGGTGACTTTATTGGTCCTAATTAATTGATTCAAGGAGCTGAATAGCATCATTTTGAACCTTTGGTAGAGACAAAAGGGAATGAACATTCTCCTCCTGTACCCATACAGGCTCGAGTGGCCATGTTATCTCATCCTTTATCTACATAATAATCTCTAGGGACCGAATGGTCTTCACTAAAATTGATGTGAACAAGCATAAGGAATGTTGGTGACCTTGAGGCATTATTACCAAACTGTTAATCTAGAGACCCAGGTATGGTTCTGGGGACTGAAGTTCACATTCATGGCACATGGTAGAATTTGCATTCAATAAACATCGTGAATTAAGAGTCTAACGATAACAATGAATCCATTGTTGACTGTCAGAAAAGCCCATCTGGTTCACTAATGTCCTTTCGGAAAGGAAGCGGTCATCCTTACCTGGTCTGGCCTACACGTGACTCCTGACCCACAACTATGTGGTTGACTCTTGACTGCCCTCTGGGCAATTCTAAATGCTCGCTCAGCTAATATAACATTGACATCCTGTGAACTAATTTTAAAAAAAATCCCTATGCCCACTTCAGCTCTTTGTATGTCAATATCTGATTCCTTTATCATAAAGGTAAACGTCACACACCCATGAAAATCCACCTCTACGATGGAGGATGCATTGTGCTGTACAGGTGCCTATTTCCAAAGGCCTACTGGCCAAGAAACAAGCCTGAACTTAAGTAATTTCCTGTTACTCATTTACTAACTTGTGCCACCTCTATTCACTCATCACCCAATTCTTGCTGATGTACATTGGCTCCCAGTCCTGCAATGTTTCCATGTTAAATTTCTCACCCCTTTATAAAAGTTCCTTCAGAGCCTCGCATTTTGCGATCTCTGCAACCTACGATTCTCTAAACTCACGATGCCAGTGGTCTCTTGTGCATCACTTGTTCTTTGTCCCACCATACCCCATTAAGACTCTCATTAAACCCTATCTGGACGTATCATAATATCTCTTTAACATAAGTTGAGTGTCGACTATTAATAGTTCTGTGGGATGTTCTGCGGCTTTGAAGGCGCTACGTAATTGTAAGTTGTTGTAGCTTTAGAAAAAGAGGGGGTGAGCGGTCTCTCAGAGACATATGTGAAACATAGTTTCAATGACTGCCAACATCAGAGTTCACATTCTGCAGTGACAGCATTAAATATGTAATATCAATAAGGCAAGTCAATAACTTGCCTTATTAAGTCAATAACCCATTAAGAACCGGTCCTTCCATCAACTCCCGCTTTATAGCAAATGCGACTAAACATAGTTTTGTTGCTGCACGATTCTCTTCCGGATGGCTGAACTTTGGCTTGGCTTACTTTAAGTTACCTCGAGTGGATGAACCTGGGGAGGAGTTACTGGCGGACACTCCGGGAATTGTCAGTTCAGTTCCGCGATCAGAAATCCACTGTGGGTCAACATCTCGCCGTTCAACAAGCACAAACAGTCCTCTCTCCTAAACTGTCTGAATGCGAGCAACCTCACAGCTCCCTTTAACCCTTGTCTCACTGCATGTCTCGATTGTACAGCCAGGAAATTAGCAATAAGAACATCAATCAAAGTCATTGAAAGGTATTCCATTTCAAAACAAAGTTCAAGCAGTGAATAAAATGTGACATTATTCTGAAACAACTTCACCGACTCAACAAGTTAACACTTCTCATTAGCCATTCTACTCACGAGGTTTCGTTTATACAGTGAACCAGGAGGTACAATTGTGAGTCCAGCCACACTTAAATAAGCAAGGAGGAGATGTGGCTAACTACATTATATCAAATAGTCATTGTTCTTTTTGATAAAGGCTGACCCAACATGACATTGCAGCTCTGTGCTCGTTTTCCCCACAAAGGAAAGACCACACAAAAGAAAATTAACAACTTAACCTATTTATCTTCTACTGTTCTGAACACTGGAGACTTGCAGTTTTACTTTCGAGTTTACTTTTACACCCTTTATCGTATTATTATTCCACATACCTTTATGCTCAAATGGTGATCAGTTCTGCTCTTTGGCGCTTGTGATCTGTGAGTCATGTTAAACTGGTTCAGCACCTATTACCACAAAACAACATAAAATCCAATGCATTGTTCTCTTCCAGTATCCTTCCAGTGGTGTACATCCCCTGTCATTTTTCTAGTTGTTCCCTTTTCTGTCAAACTCTAAGAACATGAACACCCCCTCAGGAAAGAGAACAGCAAATAATTCTCAAGGTCTGGAGTTGAACTGTATTGGGAGGAAACTGCAAGGCAGGGAGTTGGATGAACCAGCTCCGGCACTCCTGGCTTCTCTCATTATGTATACTGATGCAACTTCCTCTCCTTATTCTCCAACTTTTCAAACTTTCAATGCAACCTTGCACAGCAGGAAGCCAAAGCTCATCCCTGCCATACAAAAGGGATTGCAGCTTCTTTCATCCATGGTTGCAGTGTGATTTGGATTCTGTTACGTTTTAAAAAGATGACTAACAGCTATTTACATTTGTAATGCATCCTTACTGCAATACATGACTGGGAGACAAGTTCTCTGCGGAGAAAGATTTGCATAAGGTGTTCTAAAGCAGTCCACAGGAGCATAATTTTACGAATGAAAGCTGATCTTATAAGACAGGTGGCCAAATCAAAACAGAACATGTGGGTTAAGGAACTATGTTTAAGTAGGGCAAGAGATAGAGATCATAGAATCCTTATAGTGTGGAAGTGGACTATTCAGCCCATTGAGTCCACACTGCCCCTCCAAAGAGCATCCCACCCAGACCCCATCCCTGTGATCCTGCATTGTCCATGACTAATCCACTATGGGCAATTTAGCATAGCTAATCCAACTAACCTGCACATCTTTGGCCTGTGGGAGGAAACCCCCACTGACACAGAGAGAACATACAAACTTTGTACAGACAGTTGTCCGAGGCTGGAATCGAACCCAGTTCCCTGGTGTTGTGAGGCACCACTGAGCCACAATGCTATCCCTATATGTCTAGCAAGGGAATTCCAAAGCTTAGAGACAAGCCCAAGATAGCCGAAAGCTGGCCGAGAATGATAGCATGCTTAAAATCAGAGATATGCCAGAGGCCAGAATAGGAAGAACATAGAGATTTCTGGGGAATGGAGAGGAATAAAGACAAGGGAGAGGTGAGGCCCTGGATGGATATTAACACAATAGAGAGAATTTTAAAATGCAGATGTTGCTGGATCTGGCGCCAATAAGTCAACGAGTACAGGAATGATTGCTGGATTAGATCTGGACTGAGTTAGACAGCAAGGTTTCAGCTGTATTCAAGTATATGGGGAGCATTAGAACAGCCAGATGAGTTGAGGCAGACTCAGCAACAGGTGAAAGCAGACTGTCGTGGTGGTTGAGTGGTTAGGATTACATCTCAATAAAAAACAGGATCCCAAGGTTGAATAGTTCTGCTCTTCAAAAACGGCAAGGAAGGAGGGAGGGGTTGAGTGACAAGAAAATGAAGATTCTGGTGGGAATTTGGAAGCAAGGGCCAAAGCTGGAATAGTCAGAGATGCCAAATTCTGTAGTCAACTTGCACAGATTAGCAGGCTAAAGCTTAAAACTGAAAATGAGAGATAGACGTTTCTGCAAATGAAATGAAGGAAATCTCCTAAAGCTGCATGGTTTGTCTCAAACTAAGCATGAAACAAGGCATCATGAACTCCACCCATCCAAAGTTTAGACAATTGTGAAACTTGAAAAGGCTCAGAAAAGCTTTACAAGGATGTTGCCAGGGTTGGAGGATTTGAGCTATGGGGGTAGGTTAAATACGTGGGACTGTTTTTCCTAGAGCGTTGGAGGCTGAGGGTTGACCTTATAGAGGTTTATAGAATCATGAGGGGCATGGATAGGGTAAATAGACAACGTCTTTTCGCTGGGGTGGGGGAGTCCAGAACTAGAGGGCATAGGTTTAGGGTGAGAGGGGAAAGATATAAAAGGGACTTAAGGGCCAACTTTTTCATGCAGAGGGTGGTGCTTGTATCGAACAAGCTGCCAGAGGACGTAGTGGAGGCTGTTACAGTTACAGTATATAAAAGGCATCTGGATGGGTATATGAACAGGAAGGGTTTAGAGGGATATGGGCCAAGTGCTGGCAAATGGGACTAGATTGGGTTGGCATATCTGGTTTGCACAGGCGAGTTGAACTGAAGGGTCTGTTTCCAGGCTGTACACCTCTATAATTAATGTTTTTTTAACCTGTAGCATGTGCCAAGAAAACCACTGTTTACTCCTGGGAGATCTTCAAAGATTTTAGTGCCAACAGGGGTAACACATCAGTGGTTAGCACTGCTGCCTCACAGAGCCAGAATCCCAGGTTCAATTCTATCCTCAGGAGATTGTGCAAATTCCACACATTCTCCCCATGTCTGCATGGATTTCCTCTGGGTGCTCTGGTTTCCTCTCACAGTCCAAAGATGTGCAAGTTAGGTGGATTGGCTATGCTAAATTGCCCATAATGTCCAGGGATATGTAGGCTAGGTGGGTCAGCCATGGGAAATGTAGAATAATAGGAATAGGGTTGTGGGGTGAGTCTAGATGGGATGCTCTTCAGACAGTCAGTGTAAACTTGATGGGCCAAATGGCCTGATTCTATGATTCTAATGCCAAAGTGGTTGATACTATTGACTAACGGACATTAAAAAAAGGAGTGAATAATGAGTTAAGAGGAAGAACCACGTATACAGTGAATACCAATTGGTGCATTTGAAAGCTTAATTTTAATCAGTGCTTAAATTCTCAGTTTAATGAAAATAGAAAAGGAATCAGAACTCAAAGAAAAAGTTTATGACAGAGGTATGATGATATGTTAATAGGATTTACTTAAAGACATAATTGATCTTTACATAGCACCTTTTCCAAGCTAACTCAAAGTGCCTGTAGAAAATGAGTTATTGAAAAAGTGTAGTCACTTTATTTTTAGTTAAGTGTGGCAACTAATGTGTTACAGCTACTGGGTCCTGAAGTTCACTTCAGTCCCTCAGTTGATCCAGCAGCAAGGAGATAAATATTTTTACCTACTTAGGCCAATTGGAAAGTGACCCAAGTCCAGCTGGCAAGTTGTCCTGCTTTCACAGATGATAACACACCAACTTTCTAACCTGCAGGAGCTCAGGAAGGTAAAAAATAGAAGCCCTTAAGCAGTCATTAAGTGACCACTTAAGGGGCTTAAGTGGTAGTGGGTTGAGAACTCAATGGATTGCCTTGCTTAAATCTAATTAGTGAAATGGTTAATTTTTCCCCAGCACTAACTCGTCTCATTACTTTTCCTTCTTGTTATCTCCACGGAGGGAAAAGTTGATCCCTTTGTTTTTCGGGTTGTTAAGTAAGACATAAATATTTGATTTGATTTATTATTGTCACATGTACCTGGATACAGTGGAAAGTTTTGTTTTGCATGCAGTACAGACAGGTCATACCATACAAAATGCTTTAGGGTAATAGAACCGAGTGAAGAATACAATATTACAGCTGCAGAGAGAAGGTGCACAGAGATTGAGATCAACATTAAATTTAAAATTTGAGAGGTCCAATCAGAAGTCTAACAACAGTAGGGAAGAAGCTGTACATAGAACATAGAACATAGAACATTACAGCTCAGTACAGGCCCTTTGGCCCTCGGTGTTGCGCCGCCCTGTCATATTAATCCGAAGCCGATCCCAGCTATACTATTCCATGTATGTCCATTTGCCTGTCCAATGACAACTTAAATGCACTTAAATTTGGTGGATCTACTACCGATGCAGGCAAAGCATTCCATACCCTTACTATTCTCTGAGTAAAGAAACTACCTCTGACATCTGTCTTATACCGATCTCCCCTCACTTTAAAGTTGTGTCCCTCGTGTTTGCCGTCCCCATACTTGGAAAAAGGCTCTCCCTGTCCACCCTATCTAACCCTCTGATTATCTTGTATGTCTCTATTAAGTCACCTCTCAACCTTTTTCTCTCTAACGGGAACAGTCTCAAGACCCTCAGCCTTTCCTCGTAAGACATTCCTTCCATACCAGGCAACATCCTAGTAAATCTCCTCTGCATCCTTTCCAAAGCTTCCACATCCTTCTTATAATGCGGTGACCAGAACTGTACACAATACTCCAAGTGTGGCCGTACCAGAGCTTTGTACAGCTACAGCATAACCTCCTGGTTCCGGAACTCAATCCCTCTATTAATAAAGGCCAAACACTGTATGCCTCCTTAACAACCCTGTCAATCTGAGTAGCAACTTTCAAGGACCTGTGTACATGGACACCAAGATCTCTCTGCTTATCTGCACTCCCAAGAATCCTACCATTAGCCCAGTACTTTGCATTCCGATTACTCCGGCCAAAGTGTATCACCTCACAGTTGTCCACATTAAACTCCATTTGCCACCTCTCAGCCCATCTCTGCATCCTATCTATGTCTCTCTGCAACCTACTACATCCTTCGTCACTATCCACAACTCCACCGACCTTAGTGTCGTCCGCAAATTTACTAACCCACCCTTCTAAGCCCTCATCCAGGTCTTTTATAAAATTGGCGAACAGCAGTGGACCCAACACCGACACTTGCGGTACGCCACTAGTAACTGGACACCAAGATGAACATGTTCCATCAACTATAACCCTCTGTTTTCTTTCAGCAAGCCAATTACTGATCCAAACTGCTATGTCTCCCACAATCCCATTCCTCTGCATTTTGTATAATAGCCTACTGTGGGGAACCTAATCGAACGCCTTCCTGAAATCCATATACACCACATCAACCTGTTTGTTCACTTTGTCAAAAAACTCAATAAGATTTGTTAGGCACGACCTACCCTTCACAAAACCATGCTGACTGTCCCTGATCAGATTATTCTTTTCTAGATGGTTATAAATCCTGTCTCTTTTAACCTTTTCCAACACTTTACCAATAACTGAAGTGAGACTCACTGGTCTGTAATTACCAGGGTTGTCTCTTCTACCCTTTTTGAACAAGGGAACCACATTTGCTATCCTCCAGTCCTCAGGCACTATTCCTGTAGACAATGATGATTTGAAGATCAATGCCAAAGGCTCGGCAATCTCTTCCCTTGCTTCCCAGAGGATCCTAGGATAGATCCCATCTGGCCCAGGGGACTTGTCTATTTTCACACTCTGCAGTATTTCTAATACCTCTTCCTTGTGAACCTCAATCTCTTCTAGTCTAGATGCAAGTATCCCTATATCTTCCTCACCAACATTTTCATTTTCTATAGTGAACACTGTACTTGAATCTATTTGTAAGTATATACAAACTTTTATGTCTATTAGCCAATGTAAATATTAGTCAGGACAGTGAGGGAACCTCTCGTTTTAGATTTTTTCAGGATATCTTCTGGACATCTTGGTGGGTGACAGCTTCTCGGTTTAACCATTTATCTGAAAGGTGAAATTTCCGACAGCACAGTGTTCCCACAGTCATGTATTGAGTTGTCAGGTGCTTAGGCCTCCGGAGTAAGCTTTGGGTGTATGGCCTTTCCAAACTAAACCAAGTCTGCTAACCATCTAATCTTGGTTGACACCCATCTTGGTGCTGGCATCATTTGTTTAGAGCAACCCTAATTTGATAATAAAAGTGCTTGTCAGTTTAGAACAACCCTACACTATTTCATGTCATTTATAATTGTTGATAGAAAATGAGCTCATTTCTGCTTTGAAACAAAAAGGCAAAAAAACAGTCTCTTAAGATAAATTAAATTATTGTAATACATTAGCATATGCACTGGCCTTGAACACATAATGTAAACCTATTGCCTCAGCTGATGATGTTGATACACAGAAGCCATTTGTGTTGTAAAGAAATGTGGCCTTCAGGTTTCATTCCCACTAACACATTAACACAGCTTATCATAGTTTGGTCTTCCAATGAAGCCAACAACAATCAGAATCAACACTGAAGAGGCAGAGAAGTTTAGAAAGTGAGATAAAAATAGAACAGCCCAATCAGGCACATTCTCCAAAACTTTCTGCTGTTCTTTGGTTGGAGTCTGTAAACTGATCCCAGCCTGTGTGGCCTTGAAGGATTGTGAGAGTTAGTCTCAAGGGCATGGGGCTAAGTAGGGACCATAAATCAACAGGTACCAGTGTGAGTCATTGTCCAGTACTCTTATACATGTTCAAGTGCATCACATCAGCAGCATGACAGTTCTGCCATTTACAGTGGAATAGCCACTGTGATATTATGCTTACCTCCAAATTCTGATTCCTAATTCACATGATCAAATCTGCTTGTTTCTCTTTCCATAACATTGCCATCTCCATCACCTCTCTCTCAGAGCTACTAAAATCCTTTTATCACCTACAAACTCCATGATCCAATGCTCTTGCATTGTCCATCCTCCAAAAACTCCATTTTGTCCAGATTTCAGTTGTCTACATTTTCTCACAGATTCCCTGCTCAAATATTACGTAAACTTTGTCCATCTGTACTGACTGGCCTTCCCCAAAAAATATCCAAGTTAAATCTTTGACATCAAATCCCACTTTTTTTTTGCATGTCTAATGATGATGGTGAACAGCTCTCATAGCAAAACTTTCAAAACCTTTACAGCCACTAACTTTGCGTATTCCACATTTCAATAGCAGAAACATTTTGGCTTTCCTGGGACACCTTCTCTTGTGCTTCAGAAATCTTTCCTTTTGAAATCTTTCCAAAGCCTATCTTTCCAAGCTACCCTCAAAGTCACTTCCTACAACTTCTGAATCCGTTTTCCTTTATTTTTCCTCATGAAGGCCCTTGGTGCTAGACAACCCCAAACTGTTATCTCTTCAGAACCTTCAGGTATGAGCTGAACAGGAAACACTAGGAGCAGAATGGAGGAAGCAAAGCCCATTTGAAAAAAATAGCAATACGGTAATTGAACGAAAAGTGATTACCTTTCATTTGGAGAAGAACAAGTGTGAAGCATTTAATTAGAACATTATTGATCATGAGCTCATCAAGAAAGAAACAGGATCCTTCAAAAACACTTTCACGAAGACAATATTCCTTTAACGAAAAATACAATGCTCTTACTGTGTCTCTGGCAGATCACAGCACGCTGTTTACTTGTTGCAATTTATTCTAAATGTTCAATATTCTTTTATAATGAAAACAAAACAGACCACAGTCTGTCATGAAGCAGTGTGAACTCCTCCACTCTGATCCAATCGTCACACACTAAACCTGCATCTTTTATCAGACTGTTTGTGAACAGTTTCTACCCATCTCAGATCAAGCTGCACGTATTAATCTCTTGTTTCCCACACACTGTGCAAAGAAGAGCACCATTCCATTCACAGTGAAAACTGCGTCAAGGTTAAATCATATAGCCAAGTGGCCATTGATTCAGACTGTGCACCATCTGACTGGAGCGAAGGAGTAAGTTGCCAGTGTTAGACTGGACCTTTATAGTGCAGATTAGATATCAATTAATATTTCCAGCACTTCCATTTATCTCTCCAAATCGACATACCAGGCATACCAAACCCATCCCTACACACCTGTTAAACTCTGCAGACCCAGCCCCTGTATAACACACCTGTCAACCTTTCCCAAACAATCCCTCACCTAACATGCAACTTAACTTTTATCTCTCCACCCTGCAGGCACTCTGCCTCTATTCATGATGGAAGGCTTTTGCCCGAAACGACAATTTTCCTGTTCTTCGGATGCTGCCTGAACTGCTGTGCTTTTCCATGCACCACTCTAACTTAAATATAGGGTAGGTGAATGGGGCTGGGTGGGTTACTCTTCAGAGGGTCGGTATGGACTTGTTGGGCCGAAGGGCCTGTTTCCATACTATAGGGAATCTAATCATAAAAGAAATCTCAGCACATAGTTCTGACTGGGCAGCCTCAATATTTTGCTACACGTCACTGTAGTGCTGTGCCACATCATTGTTGAGATGCTGCATTCTGTATGCTCTACAATGAAGTGAGGGTCATTTTGATGGAATCAATAGTGATAGCAAGTGTCACTTCCTCAGCAATAATCTGATCACTGGTGCTCAATTCAATTTCTGCCATCTCCTGACTTCATTATGGCCTCAGTCCAAATACAGACAAAAGAGCTAAACCCAACAATGAGGTGAACATGATTGCCCTTGATATTGAGACAGTGTGACTTCAAGAAGCCCTTGTCAAATTGAAGTTAATCAGAATCAAGGGAAATTTCTCCACTGGTTGCAGTCATACCTAGCAACGAGGAAGGATGGTTGGTTTTATTGGAGGTCGATCATTTCAGTCCCAGTATACCAATGCTGCAGTTCCTCAAGGTAGTGTCCTATGCCCGACCATTTTCAACTGCTACAACAATGGTCTTCCCTTCATCATAAGGTCAATAGTGGGGATGTTGGCTAATGATTGCACAATGTTCAGCACCACTCACCACTCCTCAGACACTGACAGTATGTCTCCAGACGCAATAAAATCTGGATAACCTTCAGGCTTGGGATGATAACTGACAAGTATCAGTCACACCACACACGTGCCAGGCATTGTGCATCTCCAGCAAAAGAGAACCTACCTTAGCTTGACATTCAATAGAACTACCATCACTGAATTCCACACTATCAGCATCCAGGAGCTTACCATTGACCAGAATGTTAAATGGACCAGCCAAATTAACAATGTGGTGACAAGAGCAGATCAGACGCCAGAAGTTCTAAAGGTGAGACCTCACCTCCTGTCTATCCCAATGCCTGTCCACAATCTACAGGGTAAAAGTCCAGTCTGTAATGGAATATACTCCACTCCGCTGGATAAGCACAACATAGAAACATAGAACATCGAAAATAGGAACAGTTGTCAGCCATTCAACCCTTCAAGCCTGGCTCCACCATTTAATATGATCATGGCTCATCATCCATTCCACCCTGTTCCTGCTTTTGTCCCACTCTCTTTGAACAACACTTAAGAAGCTCAATACTATCCAGGACAAAGCAGTCTACTTAATTGAAACTTCATTCTCCAGCTTCACCAGTCATACCTTCCACTACTGGTGTATAGTGGCAGCAGTGTACACTATGTACAAGATGCACTATAACAACTCATCAAGGCTCCTTCATGAGAACCTTCCGAAGGCATGACCTCTTCCACCTGCGGGTACAAGGTAAAGGATGCATGGAACATCACCACCTTTAAGTTCCCCCTCAAGCCTCACAGCATCCTGATTTAAATTATAATGCCATTCCTTTTTGTCACTGGGTCAAACTTCTGGAACTCAGTTAGTTAGTGCACTATGGATGTTCCTGCACAACATGACACAATGTTTCAAGAACATATCCCCCACTGTTATGATAAGGAGGGGTGGGCTAGTTTCCTCTTTTTGACCCCCTCAATTGGCCACAGCAAAGATTTCAAATTCTGACTCCAATAAAAATGCATTTTCTTAGTTTACCAGAAATAAAAAAAAAGACAAATACAGTGTTTTCTTGCATGAAAGAAATTGAAATTTAGTTATTTGCTAACCCTGAAAAAAAGTAAAGACAGAACATCAAATACATGTCCACAAACACAGGTATAAAGTTTTAAAAAAGGAAGAGTGCCTACAATAAAATGTAAATTTTCTAAAATTACAATTTAAAGATCCCTAGGGTGTCCTTGAAGTGCTAGATTGTAACCTGGAACCACAGTTTTTTTGGTTGATGTCTTGTATCCTCCAGCAGCAGCAAATATTGTAGATATCTTTGAATTCTAGGTGTAAGAATGTTTCTCTGATTTGCTTTATCATTGAGTTGTGCCCTTTGAGAGCGACTAAGAGAAAACAATTAGATAGAGACCAAGCTCTCTCTTGTTCAATTACCAATCTTTCTGCTGCTCTGCCAAAGCAACAGCTGGTAAATAAAACAGCTCATTCGTGTATTCCCATGTCTGGGCTTATTGTTTTGTGAGCTAGATGATGTGCAAGTTACAGTCTCACCTCCAAAATGTGAAACCTATCCATAATGGTGTAAATCAGATGGAAGATAGAAATCTGACTTGAAATAATTTGTGTAAAAGCAAAACTTGGTTTAAATTGCCTTTGTTATCTCACATTAATTTCACAAAGATGGGTTAACCTGTGGTCAGCTGATTGCTGTGACCATTTTAAGTCACTATTTTTCTGACTTAAAACTATTTTAATGCACAAGGGACTCATATATTAAAATCAGACGACTGATGTTGAAAATCAACATTTATGACGTGGCCTCATTAAAGGCAATTAGGAATAAACATTAAATGCTGGCCTAGCAAGTGATGTCCACATGCTGTGGTAACTCTTTTAAAATTCCAATATGTGAATGAAAGCCTATCAGAGGCCAACACCAAGGTGAATTGTATGTGCACTTTTATTACTTTCCCAGTCTTGACCATAAAATCCCTGCAGTGCGGAAGCAGACCATTCAGCCCGAGTTGGCAATGACCCTCTGAAGAGCAAACCACCCAGACCCACCCTGCTAATCTATAATCCTGTAGGTCCCATGGCTAATCCAGCTAGCCTGCACATGCCTGCACACTATGGGCAAATTAGCATGGACAATCCACCTAACCTGCGCATCTTTGGACTGTGGGAGGAAACCAAAGTACCCAGAGGAGCCCATGCAGACACAGGGAGAACATGCACATTCTACACAGACAGTCACCTGAAGCTGGAATCAAACCCAGGTCCTTGGCACCGTGAGGCAGCAGTGCTAACCACTGAGCCACCGTGCCACCCCTCTGAGAAGACAGAGTTGCTAGCTTTCCTCGATAAGACTCCTTGCCCCAAGAGCAGTCTGATGTTGATTTTCCTCTTAAGTCTTTCACTTAATAGACACGTTCCTGCTCACCAAAGAGAACCCACCCAGCCCCATTCCCCTACTATTCTATATTTATCCCTGACTAATGCACCTAACCTACACATCCCTGACCACCACGGGCAATTTAGCATGGCCAATTTTCATAACCTGCACATCTTTTGTGGGATGAAATCGGAGCACCCGGAGGAAACCCATGCAGACACAGGGAGAATGTGCAAACTCCACACAGACAGTTACCCGAGGCTGGAATTGAACCCAGATCCCTGGTGCTGTGAGGCTGCAGTGCTAACCACTGTGCCGCCCTGGCTAAAACTTTTTATCTTGCATACAGAAAGATAAACACAGGTACACTAAATTTCAAACAATCACAACAATTTATACTACAGGAGAAAAGAAAGGTCTTGAATGGTTGGCCAGTAGACTCTGATTGGCTATGATGTTGCTATGACAAAAGCAATGGGGAATTGTAAACTCACTGAAAGAATCACCCAGAACACCGGGAAGCAGAGGAACAAGCACAAGGAAGCTTCCCAGTTTCCAGTGTAGGATTTGGGGAATAGACAAGGTGGTCACAGATCTAAGGCTAGAAGCTGCCAATCAGTACTTTATTCTGAGAACATTTCTTATCTCTCCTCTGAGAAGTTATTTTTGGGGACAGATTCAGGAGTCAACTGAAACCGGTTTTGTCAGCTAATCATTTGGGACCTACAAAACTGGGTGGGGAGGGTCTCCGTGCCTCGTGACTCTTGTCCACGTTAGTCACATCTGGAGTTCCACAAGCTCTAGAAGGTAATGTGTACGAGGGCACATTTACAATGTTGAAAAGATACTTGGACAAGTACATGAATAGGAAAAGTTTGGAGGGTCATAGGCCAGGAACAGGCAGGTGGGACTAACTCTTCTCTGAAAGACAACACCTTCAGCATGTGCAGCATTCCTTCTGCATTGTACTGTTGGAAGTGAAAAAGTCTATGAGCATGCTACCATTGAGCTAAATTTGACACCACCTTTACAATTTGAATCTTTGGGAAAGGGGCAGAAGAGATCTGTTCAAAAGAGACAGGTTTCTCCTGAACTGGCGGGGGACCAATATCCTGCCAGGGAGATTACTAGTGCTACTCAGGAGCCTATAAACTTGTATGGGGAGTGAGTGGGGGAATCCTAAGCTGTACTGAGAATAGAGAGACAGATGGGATGATTTAGAAGTTAAAGAAAGCAAGTTAATTAGAAAAAAGCAAGTCAGAGAACAAGATAACTCTGAAGAATTAAACTGCATTTATTTCAATGTATGGGTCTTACAGATAAGGCAGGTGAACTCAGGGCATGGTTGGTAACACGGGACTTGGATATCAAAGCTATTACGGAAAAGTGGCTAAGGGAGGGTTAAGACTGTCAGCTCAATGCTGAGGATTTAGATGCTATCGGAAGGATAGAAAGGGAGGCAAGAGAGGATCAGGAGTGGTGTTTTTGGTTCGGGAAAACATTACTGCTGTACTTAGAGAGGATATTCTTGGGTGATCATCCAATGAAGCTATATAGTTGGAACTCAGAATAAGAAGGGGAAGATCAATGGGATTATTAATGGGATTATACTATGGGCCCCTAATGGTCAGTGGGAAACAGAGGAGCACATATGTAGAGACATCTATAAGAATAGTAAGGTTGTAAAGTAGGGAATTTTAACTTTCTGAACATAGATTGGGAATGCCATGGTATTACAGGATTGGATGGGGAGGAATTTGTTAAATGTGTTCAAGAAAATTTTCTTTATCAATAGTTAGATGTATCGACCAAATAAGAAGGAAAACTTTGATAAGGTAGGCCTTATATAAAAGTTAAAGTTCTAAACTGGAGTAAGACCAATTTCGATATGAGACAGGAACTTTCAGAAGTTGATTAGTATAGACAGATTGCAGGTAAAGGGACAAATGACAAGTGGGACACTTTCTAAAGTGAGACAATGAGAGTTCAGAAGTAGCACACTCCTGTTAGAGTTTAGGGTAAGGCTGGTAGGAATAGGGAGCAATGGATGAATAAAGATACTGAAGCTCTCGTCAAGAATGAGGAGGAGGCATAAGTATAGACAATTGGGATCAATTGATTCTCTTTAAGAGTATAAGGGAAATATAGGCATTCTTAAGAGAGAAATCAGGAAGGAAAACTGGGGAAATGAGATAGTCTTGGCAGATGAGGTTAAGGATAATCCAAAGAGATTAAGTACATTAAGAGCAAAAGAGTAACTTGGGAGAGAGTAGAGTCCATTAAAGATCTATAAGGTCATCTATTCGTGGAACCATAGGAGATGAGAGAAATACTAAACAAATATTTTGCATCAGTATTTACTGTGGAGAAAGACATGGAGGCTAAGCAACTCAGGGAAATAAATATTAATGTCTTGAAAACAGTCCACATTACAGAGGAGGAAGTGCTGAAGGTCTTAAAAAACATAAAAGTGGATAAATCTCCAATACCTGATCAGGTATAAAACAGGACGCTGTGGGAAGCTAGGTAAGAAATTGTAGGGGCCCGAGTAGAGATGTTTGTATCATCCCCAGTCATGGGTGAGGTGTCAGAGGCCTGCAGGGTGGCTAATGTTATTTAAGAAAGGGTGCAAGCAGAAGCCTTGGAACTATAGACTGGTGAGTCTGACATCAGTGGTGGGTAACTTGTTGGAGGGGATTCTGAAAGATAGGATTTACATTTGAAGAGGTGAGCACTGATTAGGGATAGTCAACATGGCTTAATGCGTGGAAAATCGTGTTTCACAAACTTGGTTTGAGTTTTTTGAGGACATGACCAAGAAGGTAGATGAGGGCAGAGCGGTAGACGTTGGACTTTTGTAAAGCCTTTCATAAGGTTCTGTATGGTAGACTCTTTACTAAAGTTAGATCACTTGGGATTCAGGGAGAGCTTGCCAATTGATTACAAAATTGGCTTGACAGTAGGAGACAGACGGTGGTGGTGGAGGATTGTTTTTCAGGCAGGAGGCCTGTGACCAGCGGTGTTCCACAGGGATCATTGCTGGGTCTATTGTTATTTGTTATTTATATAAATAATTTGGATGAGAATTTAGGAGGCATGGTTAGTAAGTTTGTGGATGATACCAAAGTTGGTGATATAGTGGACAGTAAAGATGGTTATCTAAGATTACAGTTGAGACATTGGTCCAATGGAGCAAGGAGTGGCAGATGGAGGAGGAGTCGCAGATGGAGTTTAATTTGGATAAATGCAAGGTACTGCATTTTGGTAAAACAAAGCAGGGCAGAACTTACATAGCTAATGGTAGGGTCTCATGGGGAGTGTTGCCAAACAGAGAGACCAAGAGGTTCAGGTACATAGTTCTTTGTAGGTCGCATCATAGGCAGAGTGGTTAAAAAGGCATTTGGCATGTTTATCTTCACTCAGACTATTTCGTTTTAGGAGTTGGACATCATGTTGCAGTTATACAGGACACTAGTGAGGACAATTTTGGAGCACTGTGTCTGGTCATCCTATTATAGGAAAGATATTATTAAATTGGCGAGGGTTAAAAAAGATTCACTAGGATGTTACCTGGACTGGAGGGTTTGAATTGTAAGTGGAGGCTTGATAGGCAGTGACTTCTTTCACTAGAGCATAGGAGATTGAGGGGTGACCTTATAGAGATTTATAAAGTCACAAGGGGTAGAGTTAAGTTGAACAGAAAAGGTATTTGCCCTAGGGTTGGGGAGTTCGAAACTAGAGGGCATATTTTTACAGTGAGAGGAGAAAGATTTAAAAGGGACTTGAGGGGCAACTTGAATAGAAAAGGTTCAGAGGGATTTGGACCAAACGCAGGCAAACGGGACTAGTTTTGGTTTGGAAAACTTAGTTGGCATGGACGAGTTGGATTGAAGGGTCTGTTTCTGTGCTGCATGACTCTATGTGTTGGAGCATATCCCCAGGATTTCCTCAGCAGCATTTTCCAAGTAAGTGATCTCCACCAACTTGAAACAGAAAAGCAGTAGGATATATTGGAAAACCATCATTCCAGGCTGTCCTCCAGTCACACACCATCCTGGTTTGGGCATATACAGTGTATACTGTTTTCATCAGTCGTTCAAAATCCTGGAACTTCCTACCTAAAAATATTGAAGGAACAGTTGAAGAAGGCAATGCATGACTAATTTGAGTTACTGGATTCTGGATCAGTGGTGCTGGAAGAGCACAGCAATTCAGGCAGCATCCGAAGACAGGCAAAATCGACGTTTCGGGCAAAAGCCCTTCATCAGGGCTTTTATTCCTGATGAAGGGCTTTTGCCCGAAACGTCGATTTTGCCTGTCTTCGGATGCTGCCTGAATTGCTGTGCTCTTCCAGCACCACTGATCCAGAATCTGGTTTCCAGCATCTGCAGTCATTGTTTTTACCTAATTTGAGTTACTGCCAGTCTTGGCAACACTGTCCATATCTCATGTATGAAGGAAAAAGCACAAGCCCTGTTTTTGTTTATCATGCACTTTGAAAGAAATTATAATGATAGAAATTCGCACACTCTTAACTGGAGCAAACTGTCCATGTTTTCACGGACTGCCTTACAATGGTAAGCAAGCCATTTAAGGGACGGGGTGAAAATTCTCCTTTTTCCTACTCCTAGGAATCAACTACTTACTTCAGGTCCCATTTTACATCCCTCCATCAAATATTAATGGACAAATTTGTAAACCAACAATGGCTCTGAACCACTTATCATTTTGAATAATCTGAGTTAAATTGGTGTGGGGTCAGGACTTATACTGTATATAGTATTTAGATCTTTATAACTAACCTCTTCAGACATACCTCTGGAGCAGGTGGAACCTGAAGCTTTTTTGGCCTTCTGACTCAGAAGGGCCATAAGACCATTTATTGCTATCTGGTTTAACTCAGGTTTCACAGCAAGTTGTATCTGTCTGATCAACCCACTTGGGTATTTAACAAGTTAAAGGAATGTTACGTTTAAATTTCTGTCCGTGCAAAATAAAACATTATGGAAAAAAAAACAGGCAAGGGAAATATTCCTCTGGGATCATTGAAGCAATTTTGTTAAGTTTCTATTTTGGAGGAGGAAAGGACAAGTAGAGTGAATTAGTGTGTAAATAATGTACAGATCTATCCGATATGTCAGCTGACTGCTCTGTACAGAATCTTGGAGCAGGCCCAAAGCTGGGAGACATAAAAGTCTTTTTGGTTCTGAGATAAAGGCTTCGATTGTACTCTTTGATCTGCCGTTTTGTTCACTTAGTCTTTTGGGAAAGACATTCAGACAAGCTGCACAGATTCAGAAATTCCTCCCCTTAGTTCCACATAGTTTACTCTATTACTTCTGCTTTTTGATTAGCATTGTCATTCTGACAAGAATCTGAAGGCATCAAACATCAAGTTAGGCTCAGAAACCTGATAAAAATATGTTTTGAAATCATGCTGAACGATTGTAATCTTGCACTGATTAGTTTATGGGATTTGGGAATTTTCCTAATTGGTGGTTAATTTAGAACTAACGTCTTAATTTTTTTTTGGAACTTTAACGCTCATTAGATACAATTTTATGCTTCAAAAGAACAAAGATGCATTACGCATTTTTAGTCTCATTTTATTTACCCAAGTCCCTCTTGAAAGTTACTATTGAATCTGCTGCAGTCACCCTTCAGGCAGTACATTCCAGATCATAACCCCCCAAAAAAGTACAATATGCAAAATTAATCTAACACAATAGTTAAAATTAAACATACTGATTTACTGATAAATATCAGGTGCCTCAGGCTACTCCACTTTTTTTAACAAGAGCGAGGTCAAGAACACATATCTGAAGGGAGTTTGTATTTTAAACACTTTAAACATATTACAACATATTACAAAACCAATTTTCAGCCATGTACTGCAGCTAAAAACTGACCAACCTTGGCAAAATAAATTTGTACCGATTTTGGGCAATTGTGTAATTGTTTTCATCTGTTCTTGCGCTTGTCCATTTCACCTTTAAATATAAAACCAAAAGTTTGTATCAACTTAATTACCAGTCATCATTAAAAGTGTCCAGCTTCCAAAGACCTGGTATGCTATATAATTTACAATGCTCAAGAAACAGTTGCAGCCAATTCCTGTAAAACTACATATGTGCCGCATTCCTCAGTTGGGGAAGGATTTCACTGTTTTGCAGAAATTAATCATTTTGTTCATATTTCAGGATAAGCATTCTTTATCAAGCTGTGAATCTTGCTCCCCTTTTCAGAGCTGTCTCATAATGTGATGAATACCTTTGAGAAGGACAGTAGGTGAGCTGAACTGCATATTTTCATATAAAGACTCCTGCAACAAGAATAAAACCTTTTGATTGCTTTTGAACACAGATTTAACCTCAACAGACCCTCTGTGAATGAAGAGTCAACCTCCATTAGATGCATTCACTTCCAGGAGCAAGCTGGGTATTATGGTTGAAACATGGTCCCATCTCTGTAAATGGGAACACACAAAAACCGTCACCTTAGCTCACAAGAGGTGGGGATACAGCTTTATTGCTCAGGACAAAATCAGTTCCCTTGTCTTTTTAAATGGTGATTTGAACAATGGTAGCGCTTTGTGGATGAAAGGATTATTCTCTTTTTATATGACTGGCAGATTCAGAGATCATTTTGGGGTTAGTTCGAAATGTATCAATTGACCTGAAGTAAGTCACACATGGCTTATCATCCGTTTGAGTGTTGGTATGTATGGTACTCTAATATTGGCAAGCGGGGGAAGGTCTGCAGAGGTGCAGTAATAGTGGCCCTGCTGCTGGGCTAATAATTCTCTAGTTCAAGTCCCACTCACTCCAGAGATGCGTAACAATGTTTCTGAAGGGATTGATTAGAAAATGCCTACTTTCATGTTGGAAGACTGTTGCGGTACAGTGGCAGTGTCCCTACCTATGGGCCAGAAGACTTGGCTTCAAGTTCCACCTATTCCTTAAGTGTGTAATAACATCTCTGAACAAGTCAATTAGAAAATATTATCAACTGACCACTAGATGGCCCCTGATGGAAGTAAGCAGTTTGCAGCAATTACATTTCATTACATCCTCTTGCGTTAAAAGTATTTCCTTCCATTGCAATTTATCAAAACGCCTGAAAGTGAATTCAATTGCTTATTAACAAACCAGTACTTGTGTTTACCCAGGAGCACAAATCTAATTTTGATATCAGCTCACTAGCAGATTCACATTTTCCCATTTTATCACAAAGTAGCATCAAGAAGAAATCCTGATTGATTTTTCTTCTCTCTAACCCAAGGATGTGAAAGAGTCCAATTTCAGCCATTGAATGCAACACTATTTCTCAGTGCAACTAAACATTTATAAAATACTGGTGCGACTTCAGCTGGAGGACTGTGGGCCTTCTCAGCACCACATTTAGGAATGATATCAAGACCTTTGAAAGGTTTCAGAAGAGGTTTACCCAGATGTTACTGGCAATGTAGGATATCAGTTATGTGAAAAGACTGAAGAAATTGGGATTATCCTCCTTAGAACATCAGAGGAGGTTTAATGGGTATTCAAAATAATGTAGAATTTTACTGGAATAAATAGTTTGGATTACAGTATGGATCAAACCCAGTGAACATTAGCAAAAAGGCAAGGGGGAAGGCAATGACAATTTTTTCCTGTACTGTGTTATTGAGGTGCAGAATTCTCTGCTTGCAAGGGTAATATTAGCAGATTCAAAAGTAATTTTCAAATGAAGGATAGAAAATTACAGGGCTAATGGCAAACAAGTAGATAGCTGTTTCAAAACTGATAGTATAGGAGCTTTGGGCCAAACTGTCTCCTTCAGCACTTTATGATTCTACAATCTAAATAAAGGAACTTGACACTTAACGTCTCCAATAATAAGACAGCCTGTATCAATGACAACAGCAATGTTTTGTGAAGTAACTAAACAGCTGGAATCTACATAGTCATTCAGGACACAGGTAATAAATCTCCATGCATCAAACAGCCCTTGAACCCTGCACAGGTTTACAGCTCTATTATCATATGCTACCACACTCATTTGAAACTGATAGCACACAACAGATGGCAATCCACTTGGAGCTCACAGAGTTACAAGCATTGACCCTACTCTCACTGTACACAAATTTGAGCAGCTGATTATCACATTAATGTTTCTCAACTTCGAAGAAAGATGGATGTATTTAAATGTTCACAGAATATTGCATTTCTCTCCAAGAATATACAGAGAACTCAGTTGAAAATTAGTAGAACCCATGTGGTGAAGAAAGAGCCTGAGAGACTTGACATTTGCTGCCTGTATCAGCACTTGAATGAATTATGGAATAATGGCTACAGCACAGAAGGAGGCCACTTACTCCACGATGTCATTACTGGGTCTTCGATGGAGAAATTTGCCTTTGTGCCACTTCCCTCTTTTCTCCTCGTAGCCCTGCATATTCTTCCCTTTCAGGTAATAATCTAATTCAGTCTTGATTGAATTTGCCTCCAAAACACTTTCAGGCACTGCATTCCAGATCCTAGTGACTTGTCATGTGGTTTCATGTCCAGACATAAGAGTTTGGGTTGGAGACCGAATGTTCAAGGAGAAGGCAAGGCCAAGAATTCTGTTCAGGATTTGGCTTCTTTAGAACTCTGTTTATTATAGAGCAATACAAAATACAACTACATATACACAATCAACTGTGCCACACCAGGTTCTAATCTTGCTGTTGAAATAGGAAGGAAAAGAGTTCTTTTCAGGCTTAGGCTTTTTCAGAACTCTGTTTACTGCGTATTAACATAAATACAACTATACACATTAAGGTGAGTTATACCATTCTCTAACCTTACTGTTAGACTATCCTCTCCACGTGTTTCTCCCTGAGAATCCCATTTGTCTCTGAATCAATGTTTCTTATACTGTTTTACATATACCTGTATCTTGATTTTGTACATATTTATACCTATGTCCCAATTTATAAAGCTCAGAATGCTGTGAGCCTTTTTAATCATGCTTGAAAAATGTGGTGCTGGAAAAACAAAGCAGGCCAGGCAGCATCCCCACCCCTATCAGCGTTCCGGAGAGACCATTCCCTCCGCAACTCCCTCATCAGGTCCATACCCCCCCACCAACCCAATCTCCACTCCCGGCATCTTCCCCTGCAACCGCAAGAAGTGCAAAACTTGCGCCCACAACTCCCCTCTCACCTCCCTCCAAGGCCCCAGTGGATCCTTCCATATCAGTCACAAATTCACCTGCACCTCCACACACATCATTTACTGTATCCGTTGCACCCGACGTGGTCTCCTCTACATTGGGGAGACAGGCCGCCTACTTGCGGAACATTTCAGGGAACACCTCTGGGACACTTGCACCAACCAAATCAACTATCCCGTGGCCGAACACTTTAACTCCCCCTCCCACTCTGCCAAGGATATGCAGGTCGTTGGCCTCCTCCATCACCAGACCCTGACTACACAACGCCTGGAGGAAGAGCGCCTCATCTTCCACATAGGAACCCTCCAACCACACGGGATGAATGTAGATTTCTCCAGCTTCCTCATTTCCCCTCCCCCCACCTTATCTCAGTCCCAACCCCCGGATTCAGCACCGCCCTCTTGACCTGCAATCTTCTTCCCAACCTCTCCGCCCCCACCCCCTCTCCGGCCTATCACCCTCACCCTCACCTCCTTCCACCTATCGTATTCCCAGCGCCCCTCCCCCAAATTCCCTACCCCCTACCTTTTATCTCAGCCCGCTTAGCACACCAGCCTCATTTCTGAAGAAGGGCTTATGCCCGAAACGTTGATTCTCCTGCTCCTCGGATGCTGCCTGGCCTGCTGTGTTTTTCCAGCACCACATTTTTCAACTCTGGTCTCCAGCATCTGCAGTCCTCACTTTCTCCTTTTTAATCATGCTGTCAAGCTCTCTTGTCACCTTCAGATATTCCAGTGTCCAGATAGTCAGAGACTGAATGTATCCTGAATAATGTACATGGGGAATTCCTGGGACTTCTCAAAGTACTGACTGTGAGAGAACTTCCCCAGGAAGTTTAAATGTTTAATGAGCAAGTACCCGATGTCTGGAAATCTTTGAGAATGATTCTAACTCTGGCTTAGAAGTGTAGACTTTGGAGGCTACTGAACTGAATTTTTGTCCAGGAAGTTTTACCTGGATGAAAACCACTTCTAACTCCTGAATAACTATTCAAGTGGGACCACCCATCCCCCACCAATTCATCCCAACTACCACTTGCCTGCCAACTATACCCAACTACACTACAAACTGGAACAACTGTTTCCACATCACCTGACTAACTACCCAACATAACTAGATCACTCCCATCAACCCAACATTACTACCTCCCAATTTGCCTCAATTAAACACCTAACACATAACTCGTCTCCTGCACCTTTACGTAACTATCCCTGAACTGATGACTACACCTCACCACATGACTACATCCCCTGACCCAACTTGACTCAACCCACCCAACCTGATCCAAGATCCCAGCCCACTACCAAACTATCCACTAAAGCAAACCGACAATACACTCCACCACTAGACTAGGAACCCAAACCTCCAACACCTCCCAAACATCCAAACCCCCACCCACAATCCAACTTAACTCTCTCACTCATCCTCTGCCCATCAATGCCCATCTATCTACTACCCTACTCCCTCACACACTTGCCACCCTATTTCCCTATCCACTTGACTCACTAACCAGGCCACTGCCTCATCTACCTATCACTCTACTTATTTACCCACTGGCCCTCCGACAACTCTCAACCACCTGTCACTCTAACCATCACCCACCCACCCATCCAGCATCCACCTACCCACTCATATATGCCACACTTCACCCATTTACTGACATCCTTCTGCCCTTACCCACTTGCCTTCTCTGTTTAACTATAGTGCTATTAGGAAGGCAGTTCCTGGATTTTGATAAGCAAAGGTAATATAGTTCAAAGCCAGGATGGTGTGTGGCTGTAGGGAAACCTGAGAATATTGGTGCTCCCATGCATTTGTTGCCTTTGTCCTTTGAGGTGGTGCAATTGTCAAGTTTTCAAGGTGCCGTCCTTGTGACATTCTACATTATCCTTTTGAAGATCTAACTACCTTCCTTACATATTACAATGCTTCCAAGTTTTGTGTCATTCATCCACTATCACCATTCCCTCTAAAATGCATCTAGTGTGGTCGTGCACTAGTTCAGAACTTTCTATGCACAAGACAAATGGATTGCATGCAAAAATGATGGCTTTAGCACATGAGCATGTGGGGTTACGTAGAAGCCTTAAAAGGACTACATATTCCAATAAACAGACTCTGCACAACACTAGGAAATTAGTGGCTACATTGTCCAGTGCTCACTAACCTATAGTTTCTCCATGTTAAGCAGTGTACTGATTTATTTTTCTCCCATTTATCTTTTGTCTTAACTCCCTATCCTCATAGTCTCCTTGCACCCACATTCTCCCCAATCACAGGTCTACTACCCATATCTCTCCACACGCCAAATTCAACACAAACTTAAATATTCAAACTCAGATATATCAATGCCACTGACTAACATTCTCTAATGTTTACTGGGAGGGATAATTCCACACAGTTATTGCTTCTGAGCATTGATGCATTAATGAGAATCTTCTCTCATTATGCATTAGCATTCCGAACCAGCAAAAATGTGCTCCAAAATGACGTCCAACAGCATGAGTTTCGTTGTGGTACCAGCTGAGGTAGACATAGGACTTATTCCTAAACCTGCCCTTGGGAATAAAAGGTTCCAAGAAGCACAGTTCAGGATGAAGCATCAGCAATGAGCCAAGGAGTACTTTCACCAAAAGCAAACATTTCCTATATTAAACTCATAACAAATATGCAACTTTTCATTTTTATTTAAAAAAATACAAATAATGTATTTACCTCTGCTGATAAACTTGGGTCACGCTATTTGTTTTCTGCAATTGATTTTGACATTTGCTTCCTACTAAACAATCATTTTTACTTCAACTTCTCAATCTTTGAAATGTTTCTCAATGTCAATTATTGCACCCTACACTGAGCAGGTTAATACAAGAGTCGTACAGCTAACAAATTGTAAATGAATATTTCCCACGGGGTAATGAAGCACAGATTGACGCAGCATCTTATGTTTTTTTCTGTCTGAGACAATTATTCCATGAAGTGTACTACAAATACAAAAGACTTTTCACAGCGCCGCTAAATCAGTCTTTGTGCTGACACAATTTACGCAGAGTTTAATGAGCTGAACTAGACTCTCTACTTACCTGCAATCCAAAGAGACTGGCTCTACCCTTGGAATCAACTGAAATATGAACGTTTATCTGACCAAAGAAAAGGCAAAACTTAAGCCACCATTCTGGAATATTTTCTGAAAGGAAATATTCCTGACACTGGTAGCTCTGAACAAGATCCAAATTCCTTGGTAACCTTTGGACCAGTCACTGTTCACAAACTTTCATTAAACAAGCAACAACATCCGGTTGTGGGTAATTACAGCTATGGCACTTTAATCGTGAATGTTTATGAAATTGATATCATTTCCTTTTCAATTCCAACTAAGACAGAAACAAACATTTGTATTCACAAAGCACCATTAAAGCAATCAAACATCTCAAGGTACTTCACAGGAACGATATCAAACAAAAAAAAGCCACATAAAGAGATGTTACGTCAACTGTCTGGAATCTCAGTTTAAAGCAATTTGTTTTAAGGAGTGTCTTTTAGAGAGTGCAAGGTGAATGATGGATATGCAGACATTATGGCCCAGGGTAACCTATTGGTGGAATAAAGGAAATTGGGGATGCGTAAGAGGCCAGATTTTGGAGGAATGCAGAAATCTCAGAGCCTTTTTGAACTGGAAGAGATTTAGAGTTAGGAGATACTATCATTGAGGTAAAATAAAACATTATTATAAATTTTTATCTTTAGATAAAACAGAAGTGGAATCTAACTCCCTTGGTCATCCATGAGTCCAAATAAATCTCAACATACTGCTGACCCAGAATGAGCTAAATGAGCCCCAGATTCATTCTTTGCTTTGGTAGCTATTTCTGACGGAATAAATGAGTGTATGCAAATTGGAAAGTCAGCCGAGATTCTCCCTCCTGATCACTCACCAAAAACACTTATTGGTAAGGACAGAACTTGGCTCAGCCATGCTGATTTACACAATCAGACTGCCTACTGACCTTATCATTGTACGTCAAGAATGAAGAATGGACAGTTTGGAACAATACAGGGCTGCACTGGTAACATTTCTCCTGCAGGAGCCAATAGATTATCAAAGGATTTGCAGACTGAAAAGGTCTGGTTGAAAATTATCCAAATGCCAGTGGATTTCCAATGCTCATTTGCAGCTTGCAAGCCACGTCAGTTTACAAAGACTTGGGAAGTCTGCATTAACATTTAAAGAGAGAAGAGGAGGAAATCTGAAGTACAATCATGGTTACATTTATATAGCAACTTTAATGTCAGTAAGATCCCTGAAAGTTGAAAAGTGTGGTGCTGGAAAAACACAGCAGGCCAGGCAGCATCCGAGGAGCAGGAGAATCGACGTTTCGGGCATAAGCCTTTCTTCAGGAATGAGGCTGGTGTGCCAAGCGGGCTGAGATAAAAGGTAGGGGGGAGGGAATTTGGGGGAGGGGCGCTGGGAATACGATAGGTGGAAGGAGGTGAGGGTGAGGGTGATAGGCCGGAGAGGGGGTGGGGGCAGAGAGGTCGGGAAGAAGATTGCAGGTCAAGATGGCAGTGCTGAATCCAGGGGTTGGGACTGAGATAAGGTGGGGGGAGGGGAAATGAGGAAGCTGGAGAAATCTACATTCATCCCGTGGTTGAAGAAGTAGGCCCGGAGGCGAGGCAGCGGAAGAAATGCTCGATTTCTAGCCGTGTGTCAAACTCATTGATCCGGGAGTGTAGGGGGATGAAGGTGAGGCCTCTGCTGAGGACTGATCGTTCATCCTCAGAGAGGGGGAGGTCTGGAGGGATGGTGAAAATACAGCAGGGCTGGGAGCTGGGACCCTGGTGTGGGGCTGGAGCTGGGAGTTAGGGTGGAGTTAGTTGTGGGGGCGGAGTTAGTCGTGGGGGTGGAGTTGGTCGTGGGGGCGGAGTTGGTTGTTGAAGAAGTAGGCGCGGAGGCGAAGGCGGCGGAAGAAATGCTCGGTGTCTAGCCACGTGTCAAACTCATTGATCCAGGAGTGTAGGGGGATGAAGGTGAGGCCTCTGCAAAAGATCCCTGAAAGGCACTTTACACTCATCTTGACCAAATCTGATACTGAACTATAAGGGGAGATGGCCAAGAGCTTGGTCAACTGTAAGTTTTAAGTTGCATCTTAAAGGAGGCCTGAAAGGATGAGAGGCTTGGAGATTCAATGAACAAATTCTGAAGCCACCAGTAGTGGACCAAAGGTAATCAGCAATAACAGAATTAGGAGAGTGCAAAATCTACAGATTGGAAGGTTAACAGCAATAGTTGTGCTGAGGCCATAGAGAGCTTTGAAAACGAGATTGAAAATTAAGAATTTGCTGGACTGGGAGTCAGTATAGAGAAGGGTTTATGCCAGTCAATGAGTTAAAAATGGTTCATTGTCATCAGATCCAGAGCTCATCAAATTTACATCTAGTTCCATCCACTGAAACCAAAATGAGAATTTGCAATGCAAATTATGACTTGACTCGATGCCAATGCTTTTGCTCCAGTGACTTCAGGTTCAAATTTCTGCAACAATAGAAAGCATTCTGAAGGAAACCTGAGTGGAAACTAAAATAAAGCATACTTTCAGCTCAACAAAAATGCCCACTAGTGGATCAGATCACAGCATTCAATCCACCGTGACCTCATCTCCTTTTCCTCTGCTCCATTAATTTGCTTTAGTGTGCTTCTTAATCCTGCTCTGGCTGAAATCAATTAACTCAGTGACAAATTCAACTTTGGATCCACCTAGACTTCTTGGGTCAGGTACATGTTGCACTCACCAACTGGGGGCTGTGTTGGACCCAAACAGGCTGCTATATTTTTTTTTAATTCATTCCCAGGATGTGGATGTCGCTAGCTAAGCCAGCATTTATTGCCCATTCCTATTTGCCCAAAGGGCACTTAAGAGTCAACCACATTGCTGTGGGTTTGGAGTCACTTAGGCCAGAACAGGTAAGGATGGCAATTTTCTTCTCTGAAGGACATTAGTGGACGAGATGGGTTTTACCTGACAAATCAACACTGGATTCATGGTCATCATTAGACACTCAATTCCAGATTAGATTACTTACAGTGTGGAAACAGGCCCTTCGGCCCAACAAGTCCATACCAACCCGCCGAAGCGCAACCCACCCAGACCCATTCCCCTATATTTATCCCTTCACCTAACACTACGGGCAATTTAGCATGGCCAATTCACTTAACCTGCACATTTTTGGACTGTGGGAGGAAACCGGAGCACCCAGAGGAAACCCATGCAGAAATGGGAAGAATGTGCAAACTCCACACAGACAGTCGCCTGAGGCAGAAATTGAACCCAGGTCTCTGGCGCTGTGAGGCAGCAGTGCTAACCACTATGCCACTGTGCCACCCACGGTGAATTCAAATTCCAGCATCTGCTGTGGCAGGATTTGAACTAAAGTCCCCAGAACATTACCTGGGTCTCTGAATGAACAGTCCAGTGACAATACCACTAGGCCATTGCCTTCCCTAATTTCCTACGTGATAACATTCACTGCACTCCAAAGAGTGCTTTATTGGCTGACAGACTCTTTAGGATATCTGAAGCCTGTCATGTGCTACAGAACACTGGATCTAAAACATTAAACCTGCTTGCTCTCTACAGATGCTGCCAGACCTGCTGAGTTTTCAAAGAAGTATTTGTTTCTCAGTGCATTTGTTTCTCTGTCCATGGATGACATTGAGTTTCATCAGTTCTTTCTGTTTTAATACAAATGCTGCATTAATTTCTGAAGACATCTATCCACATTCCTCTCTTGTTATGCTCTGAAGATGATGGTTATATTGCATTTATATGTCAAACAATAATGAGGAGGAGGAACCACATGCCTTTTTTGCTGCTTTTTCTTATATCTGTGGAGATAGAAATTTTGAAATGCACACATTCCTTTGGGTGTGTAGGACGAGTACTATAAGATCCAGGCATTTGAATGGCTTTACATTACAATAACATTGAGCCCCAGAATGTATTTAAAACCTTGCCAGCCAAGATCATTGGCATTGAGGTCAGTTTCAATGTCACCCCACACAGTTTCAATCCATATCCATCCAGTAACCCTGGGGGATTGGAGAATCACACACAGAGTAACAGTTGCCTGTGCAGCTCAAAGCCAAAAGGAATCATCCACGTCAAGAAAAGGAAGGTAGGATTGACAACTCAACCATTGTAGGCACAACCATTTCACAACTTTTGCATCATACCAAAAAGGAACAGAAATAATCCACTTGACTCTAAGGCCTCTCGGACTGGCTTGCTTTCGGTATTCTATTGACTTGGGTGAAAGGAGACCCCTCTCCTTACCTGTTGAGTTTTCAGAGCAATTGCCCCCTCCAGCCACTTCCAAGATCTATTTCCTCAGTGGTAACTTGCCGAGAAACTGGAAAAAAACACAAGCAGTTATATTTAGGTAAATATAAAAGAAATGTCACCACATGTGGATATTCAAATATGGATACACTTTAACTTGAGGAAAAACAGGATTAATAGAATCAATTTATTATTGACAATAAAAGCTGGTTATTTGGCTCTTCAATTATTTTCTGACAACCTTGTTACCTTCCTGCTTATTGTATTATCTTGCTTCACCCCCAGTAGGTTCCCCCAGTAATGTTCTTGTGTATAATATCATTTTTAAATGCACTGATGATCAAACAGATCTCCTTAATGCTTATAAGGTGTGGCAGAGTCTCACAAAGATGGTTTTTACAGTCTCAGGAGATTTGGGTAGTAATGGCCAAAATAAATTAAATGCTTCTTCTAGCAATGAGGGAGATGCAGAAAACAGAGGCATTCAAGCTAAACACGGCCATAGAATGGCTCAAAAAGGTGTAATAGGTTTACCAGCACCTCAGACATCCCACCCTCCTGTCCTCCCCTTTGACTTTCCCCACGAGACTTCTGCCTCCCCCCAGGATTCTACCTTCACCACCTCGTAGGTCTCTGTACCCATCGTACCAATCCCCATCACGTCTCTAAGTAACCCCCACTATCAAGTTCTCCAATCCCTCATCTGACAGTAGGGGCCCGAATCCTGAGATCTTAAAATTATAAATTCTCAAGGAATTATGCCCATCCCACTGAAAAAAAAACATTTCTGAGCCATTTTCCTTATCAGAATCGCTCTGGGACTGCAGCCCACTTCCCACAACTGGGAGTATCCCCTGCAGCCTCCTCTGGTCTATTCCTAGCCTGATCTGAAGCCATGCCTGTCAACTAGGCTGGCCTTCGTCAGTAATATCACACACAGTTAAAACTCCATCTTCTATTTGGGGGGAGATTAGCATCGGGATTCAGGAGAATCTACTAGAGTCATAGAGTCACAGAGATGTACAGCATGGAAACAGACCCTTCGGTCCAACCCGTCCATGCCGACCAGATATCCCAACCCAATCTAGTCCTACCTGCCAGCACCCGGCCCATATACCTCCAAATGCCTCTTAAATGTTGCAATTGTACCAGCCTCCACCACTTCCTCTGGCAGCTCATTCCATACACGTACCACCCTCTGTCTGAAAAAGTTGCCCGATAGGTCTCTTTTATATCTTTCCCCTCTCACCCTAAACCTATGCCCTCTAGTTCTGGACTCCCCGACACTAGGGGAAAGACTTTGCCTATTTACCCTACCCATGCCCCTCATAATTTTGTAAACCTCTATAAGGTCACCCCTCAGCCTCCAACGCTCCAGGGAAAACAGCCCCAGCCTGTTCAGCCTCTCCCTATAGCTCAAATCCTCCAAACCTGGCAACATCCTTGTAAATCTTTTTTGAACCCTTTCAAGTTGCACAACATCTTTCTGATAGGAAGGAGACCAGAATTGACGCAATTTTCCAACAGTGGCCTAACCAATGTCCTGCACAGCCACAACATGGCCTCCCAACTCCTGTTCTCAATACTCTGACCAATAAAGGAAAGCAAACCAAACGTCTTCTTCACTATCCTAATTACCTGAGACTCCACTTTCAAAGAACTATGAACCTGCACTCCAAGATCTCTTTGATCAGCAACACTCCCAAGGACCTTACCATTAAGTGTATAAGTCCTGCTAAGATTTGCTTTCCCAAAATGCAGCACCTCGCATTTATCTAAATTAAACTCCATCTGCCACTTCTCAGCCCATTGGTCCATCTGGTCCAGATTCTGTTGTAATCTGAGGTAACCCTCTTCGCTGTCCACTGCACCTCCAATTTTGGTATCATCTGCAAACTTACTAACTGTACCTCTTATGCTCGCATCCAAATCGTTTATGTAAATGACAAAAAGTAGAGGGCCTAGCACCGATCCTTGTGGCACTCCACTGGTCACAGGCCTCCAGTCTGAAAAACAACCCTCCACCACCACCCTCTGTCTTCTCCCTTTGAGCCAGTTCTGCATCAAAATGGCTAGTTCTCCCTTTATCCCGTGAGATCTAACCTTGCTAATCAGGCTCTCAAAGGGAACCTTGTCGAACGCCATACTGAAGTCCATATAGACCACATGTACCGCTCTGCCCTCATCAATCCTCTTTGTTACTTTCTCAAAAGCCTCAATCAAGTTTGTGAGACATGATTTCCCATGTACAAAGCCATATTGACTATCCCTAATCAGTCCTTGCCTTTCCAAATACATGTGCATCCTGTCCCTCAGAATTCCCTCCAACAACTTGCCCATCACCGACGTCAAGCTCACTGGTCTATAGTTCCCTGGCTTGTCCTTACCACCCTTCTTAAACAGTGGCACCATGTTTGCCAACTTCCAGTCTTCCGGAACCTCACGTGTGACTATCGATGATACAAATATCTCAGCAAGAGGCCCAGCAATCACTTCTCTAGCTTCCCACAGAGTTCTCAGGTACACCTGATCAGGTCCTGTGGATTTATCCACCTTTATGCATTTCAAGACATCCAGCACTTCCTCCGCTATAATTTGGACATTTTACAAGATGTCACCATCTATTTCCCTACAGTCTATATCTTCCATACCTTTTTCCAGAGTAAATACTGATGCAAAATACTCATTTAGTATCTCCCCCATTTTCTGTGGCTCCACACAAAGGCCGCCTTGCTGATCTTTGAGGGGCCCTAGTCTCTCCCTGGTTACCTTTTTGTCCTTAATGTATTTGTAAAAACTTTTTGGATTCTCCTTAATTCTATTTGCCAAAGCTATCTCATGTCCCCTTTTTTCCCTCCTGATTTCCCTCTTAAGTATACTCCTACTTCCTTTATACTCTTCTAAGGATTCACTCGATCTATCCTGTCTATACCTTCCATATGCTTCCTTCTTTTTCTTAACCAAACCTTCAATTTCTTTAGTCATCCAGCATTTCCTATACCTACCAGCCTTCCCTTTCACCCTGACAGGAATATACTTTCTCTGGATTCTTGATATCTCATTTATGAAGGCTTCCCATTTTCCAACTGTCCCTTTACCTGCGAACATCTCCCCCCAGTCAGCTTTCGAAAGTTCTTGCCTAATACCATCAAAATTGGCCTTTCTCCAATTTAGAACTTCAACTTTTAGATCTGGTCTATCCTTTTCCATCTTTATTTTAAATCTAATAGAATTATGGTCGCTGGCCACAAAGTGCTCCCCCACTGATACCTCAGTCACCTGCCCTGCCTTATTTCCTAAGAGTAGATCAAGTTTTGCACCTTCTCTAGTAGGTACATCCACATACTGAATCAGAAAATTGTCTTGTACACACTTAACAAATTCCTCTCTATCTAAACCCATAACACTATGGCAGTCCCAGTCTATGTTTGGAAAGTTAAAATCCCCTATCATAAAACCACCCTATTTTTCTAACAGATAGCTGAGATCTCATTACAAGTTTGTTTCTCAATTTCTCTCTGACTATTAGGGGGTCTATAATACAATCCCAGTAAGGTGATCATCCCTTTCTTATTTCTCAGTTCCATCCTGGATGTATTTCCATTAATATCCTCCCTCAGCACAGCTGTAATACTATCCTTTATCAAAAACGCCACTCTCCCTCCTCTCTTGCCTCCCTTTCTATCCTTCCTGTAGCATTTGTATCCTGAACATTAAGCTGCCAGTCCTGCCCATCGCTGAGCCATGTTTCTGTAATTGCTGTGATATCCCAGTCCCATGTTCCTAACCATGCCCTGAATTCATCTGCCTTCCCTGTTAGACCCCTTGCATTGAAATAAATGCAATTTAATTTATTAGTCCTACCTTGTCCCAGACTGTTTGACTCGCTTCTGTTCTCAACTGTACCAGTCTCAGATTGATCTCTTTCCTCACTATCTCCCTAAGTCCCACCTTCCCCCCCTCCCCACAACCTTACTAGATTAAATCCTCCTGAGCAGTTCTAGCAAATTTCCCTGCCAGTATATTAGTCCCCTTCCAATTTAGGTGCTCAGAGGGTCAGGTTTAAAAGCCAGCCCACAGAATGAGTGCAATCCCAACACTGATGAAAACAACAGTGTTCTGCTTTTGACCAGGCCAACATTTAATTTTCAATTGCCATTATCAAACCAGGTTATCTCGCTGTTTATCTCATTGTTGTTGTGGGATGTTGGTTTTTGTGTGGAATCCTGGTTTGTGCATATTGTCCACTGTGGTTGTCTACTCAATGTCAGCAACCACATTTCAAAAATACTGCAGTGACTACAGAGCACGATGGATTTCCTGATATCCATAAAGCCACTTTAACCTTTTTTAATCTCTATAATCCTACAAACCTCCGTGATCTCTTACTCCACCAACTCTGACCTTTTGCACATCTCTGATTTCAATTACTGCACAATTAGATTAGATTACCTACAGCCCAACAAGTCCACCCAGACCCTCCGAAGAGCAACCCACCCAGACCCATTCCCCTACACCTGACACTACAGGCAATTTAGCATGGTCAATTCACCTAACCTGCATATCTTTGGACTGTGGGAGGAAACCCACAGGGAGAATGTGCAATTCCCAAGGCGGGAATTGAACCCAGGTCTCTGGCGCTGTGAGGCAGCAGTGCTAACCACTGTGCCATCGTGCCGCCTTGATGCTTGTATTTCAACTATCTAGATCCTAAGCTTTGGAATTTCTTCCGTAAACCTCTGTCCGTCTCTCTCCTCCTTCATGATGCCTTTTGAGACCTACCTCTTTGTCTAAGATTTTGTTTACTTGTCGTGATTACCCCTTCTGTGCTTCAGTGATTGAAAATGTTTTTGGTTTCATTGATAACACGTTTGGGAAATGCCTTGGCCTGCTTTGATACATTTAAGGTTGGATATAAATTCAGGTTTGCAGGCTCACTGTGCCAGGTAGTAAACTAGATTATTGCAGGTCAATTTTGCATGAGTGTGTGGAGCCTCTGAACAGCCATTCTGGTGTCATACAAGACTCTGGAGCTTAAGTCGCTTGTAGTTATCTCCAATTTCAATGCTCCTGCTCCCTCTCCTTCATAGAAATTTGTGCTGGAAAATTCGTATGGATAGTTATTGAATAAGAAGAAAACCAGCTATGTCGCCGTTTCCTCCAAAGTTGAACACACTGCCAATATTCTCTGTCTGATGTCACATATGAATAAATGGCTACATATGGTAGACAAAGCAGGACTCTCTGTGCTTTGGAACCATAACCCACTCCAAGTGTCTTTTTCAATGTTGCATAAGATTACGGCTCAGAGAGAGCTGATGTTCATATTACGCTGAGCTCTACCTACTCTGTTAATGTCACACACAGTCTGTACATGGAGATAGTGAGTTCAAGTCCTCATATGGAGCATTTGTATTCCCAAGAATCCTAATAGTTATGCTGACATGTAATGTGGTTTTACTTATTTCCATCGTGCAATAAACCATCTTGTGAAGTAAGAACAATACTTGTTCTGTTAAAAACTCTATGACAGTACATCCTCTACCACTGATCACTGGACAAGTATCAGATCATGGGCAAAAGAGGACTGATGGCAGTGAACAAGTTCACTGGTCAAAGGTGATGTGAGGGGCAAGTTTTTTTCATACAGAGAGTGGTAGGAGTCTGGAATGCGCTGCCAGGGTTAGTAGTGGAGGCAGATACATTATGGGCATTTAAGGGAATCTTAGATAAGCACGTGAATAGGAAAGGAATGGAGGGATATGGACCAATGGCAGGCTGAAGGGATTAATTTATTTTGGTTTCATGTTCAGCACAATCAAAGGGCCTGTCCCTGTGCTGTACTGTTCTATGTTCTAACCTTTACTCCAAACCACATACTGGCAGAGGTGGTAGATATCACAAGGTGCCAGCAATGTTCCCTCTCGGCTATGCAACTGGGAAGCTGCACACACAAATCGACATGCCAAGCCATTGCCTATACTTCTGGAAGCTGCTGCTATGCACGAGCCTTTGAGGTTCATGCAATAACAAGAAAAACAACAGAGGACCAGTAGTGGGCTTCAAAGTAATACCACAAGGAGAGAAAGAGGAGGAAAGAAAATGACTGAAAGAAAAAGAGAGACAGACAAAAAGAAAGTAAAACAGCACTCTGGGCTTGAAAGGCCTAACAGACAGCATTGCTTTGGAAGAAACTTGACTGTAATAACCTCATGGCCAGCACTCAGTGTCCAAGCTCAAATAACTTCAGAGTGCAACCCAGGTAACACCAGAGAGTATCTAGTGAAACAAACACATTAGGAGCAGCAACATCAAAGAATGAGCAGAAAGAAGTGGGTGAAATAAATAGAAAATTATTTATTTCAGGTAAAATTTAGCATGCAATACTTACATTATTAGACAAAACCCATGTAAATTCAGTTCCTACCTGGTTACTTGTCGAATCTGAAGTAAAGTTTTGAACATAAACATGGATATTAAAGAATGGTATCAATAAAAATAAGTGTCCGTAAAACTATCAGATTGTCATAAAAACCAAACTGCTTCATTGTTATGGAAGGAAGCCTGTCATCCGTGTCTGAACTGGACTTTGTGACTCCCATGCCACACCAAATTGGCTGACTCTTAGCTGCCTTTTTAAGTGCCCTAGCAGACTACTCACTTGTATCTAAGCATTAATTTCTCAGGGAATACAGGATGAAAAGTAAATGCTGTCATTGTGAGAGGAGCTCAGATTCAAAGTATGAATTAAAAAGAACAATTTTTGTTTCCATAGGTAATTTATTATGCTGCTTACTCAGCGGATTCTCTCAGTTTAGGAGGTCTTGCTTGCATCCTCACTGAATTAGCAAATAAGTGATCTATGAGATGCCTGGGACTCTCCGGCTTTGAACTGGTTAAGAAGCCACTAGACACCCTGCATGAGGAGATGAGCTTCACTTGTTCCAATCCTGTCAGACATTCCCAGGGGCGTACTGGACTGAGGCTTTTAAATGAAAATTTGATGCAAAATGTATTAGGTTATGGGGGGAAAGCAGCATGGTAGGATGAATTGGGAAACTCCTTTGAAATAAATAGTACAGCCATGCTGGACTGAATGGCCTCTATTTGTGCTGTAGATTCAAAAGGCTGTTTTGCCATTTGATAAGATCATGGCTTAACTAATGCAGCCTCAACTCTGCCTTTCTACATAGTCCCTATACTCACTGACTCCTTTGTCAATCAAAAATCTATCCAATTCAGCCTTCAAAATATTCAATGACCCTGCCTCCACTACTAAAAGTAAGTGATTTAGAGTCATAGAGATGTACGTCACGGAAACAGAGCATTCAGTCTGACTTGTCCATGCTGACCAGATATCCTAAATTAATTTACTTCCATATCCCTCTCAACCCTCTCTATTCATATGGCCATCCAGATGCCTCTAAATATTGTAATTGTATCAGCCTCCACCACTTCCTCTGGCAGTTCATTCCACACACGCACCACCCTCTGCATGAAAATGTTGCCCTTTAGGTCTTTTTAAACCTCCCCCTTCTCACCTTTAAACTTGGCTGTCTAGTTTTAGACTCCCTTACCCTGGGGAAAAGATATTGTCTATTCACTCTATCCATGCCCTTCATGATTTTATAAACCTCTATAAAGTCACCCCTCAACCTCCAATGCTCCAGGGAAAATACGCCAGCCCATTCAGCCTCTCCCTATAGCTCAAGCCCTCCAAGCCTGGCAGCATCCTTGTAAATCTTTTCTGAATGGATGGGAAATGGAAATCAGTGTGTCCATGAGTTTCCAGTCCTCAATGACCAGGTATTAATGTGGCTGCTTCCAGTCTATATGCTCAAAATTAACTTGGCCATCTCAGTGATTTCGTATTGTTTTTGAACATTTAAGAAAAAAACTTGCTTCTTTGAGGAGAACAGTATCTCAAGAACTTAGGTTTAACGAGGTGGAGTTACGAGGTGTAAGGTGCATTCTCTGGATGATTACAATCTTTTAAGTAACATAAACATTTGTTCCACCACCGCTTGGAATATTTACTGTATTCCATTCCATATAACAATAAATAAATCAAATGATCAAACAGTTATTTCCCAAAACAGTGTTGTTGCTGGGGTGAGGTTTTTCAGTACCTCCAATACTTGGTCCATGAAGGTGTTCTATAGGTGAACAAACAACTTCCTTTTATGGGTTGATTCTAGTCAAGGTGGTAAAACCTTAAAATGAGACCTAAGCCATTTAGGCCTAAAAGTAGAAAATTTTCATACAAGTGTAGAAATCCAGACTTTCGAAGAGTCTTAAACACTGATCACAGATGCACAATGTCACAGAATATTATATGAGTACTGAAAAGAATGCACTAAAATCATTATCATGTTTATAGGATTCATCTAGTGGCTGTTTTAGTGAAACCATTAACCACTTTAAAGTGTACAATTTGTTATTAATATTGTGTAGTGCAACTTTAACCCAAAACCAGATCATTCTCTTAAATCAAAGAGCTGCAAAATCACAGACAGCCGAAAATTGACTTCATAACTGTTTAACAAGAAGTAAGGCATAAAGCTACAGAGTAATATCAATAAGCATTCATTTTCTGTGGTTTCAAACAGCGCAGCTATAGCTCATAAACAATTACAGCACACTGCAGTCCCAGATGCCAAACAACCTGTGCTCTACATTGGCCCCTCGTGCCCCAAATTGATCATTCTTTCCCTTGCATATTTTATCTTGCACAGGCTCGTCCATCCTATCTATGGATGGAATCCTCCAGTATCAGTCTATGTTCAGCACTGGCCATGAAGGTCAGTGTCACATCTGCTTAGAGGTGGGTGGGCCTCACATAATCACATGGTTCTGAGCTCATTACACATGCATACACAAGTGGCTCAGACTAGTTGGCAGGAGGTGCTGCCACCTTTCGTGATGTTGTTGTCTGGTTCACTTAGTATTGATATGTCAGACTTGACTAGTCCATGAGACTGCTCTCTCAAGTTTGGCTTTCATCTCCAAATATTTGTAAGAGGGATTTTGCAGGTCAACAGGGTTGTATTTACTATTTTGAGTGCATTTGTCATTGCCAGCTGGTCCATCAGGTTTAAATCTCTTTTTAAAAGTTTCTAGGACTTGATGCAATTGAGCTGACAGTCAACTAACTACATTGCACTGGGTCTGGAGCCACCTGTAGGCCTGACCTGGTAAGGACAGCAAATTTCCTTCCCTGGATGGCATTCGTGAATCCAATGCATTTTTACGATAATTGGCAATGGTTTTACGCTGATTATCAGATTTCTCATTCCAGACCTTTTATTGAATTCAAATTCCACCATCTGCCCAAATGAGATTCAAATTCAGATCTACAAAACCCTAGTAACTATAGGACGGTGAGTCTCACTTCTGTTGTAGGCAAAATCATAGAAAGAATTGTAAGGGATAGAATTTATGAACATCTGGATAGGAATAATGTGATCAAGGATAGTCAGCATGGTTTTGTGAAGGGCAGGTCATGCCTCACAAACCTTATTGAATTCTTTGAGAAGGTGACTAAGGAGGTGGACGAGGGGAAAGCGGTAGATGTGGTGTATATGGATTTTAGTAAGGCATTTGATAAGGTTCCCCATGGTAGACTACTGCAAAAAATACGGAGGTATGGCATTGAGGGTGAGTTGGAGGTTTGGATTAGGAGTTGGCTGGCTGGAAGAAGACAGAGGGTAGTAGTTGATGGCAAAGGTTCATCTTGGAGTGCCGTCACTAGCGGTGTTCCGCAAGGATCTGTTTTGGGACCATTGCTGTTTGTCATTTTTATAAATGACCTGGAAGAGGGGTTAGAAGGTTGGGTGAGCAAGTTTGCGGATGATACGAAAGTCGGAGGAGTGAGGATGGATGTGGCAGGTTACAGTGGGATATAGATAAGCTGCAGAACTGGGCAGAAAGGTGGCAAATGGAGTTCAATGTAGCTAAGTGTGAGGTGATTCACTTTGGTAAGAGTAACAAAAAGATGGGGTACTGGGCTAATGGTCGGATACTTGGTAGTGTGGATGAGCAGAGGGATCTTGGTGTCCATGTACACAGATCTTTGAAAGTTGCCACCCAGGTAAATAGTGCGGTGAAGAAGGCATATGGCGTACTGGCTTTTATTGGTAGAGGTCATGTTGCAGTTGTATAAGACTCTGGTGCGGCCACATCTGGTGTATTGTGTGCAGTTTTGGTCGCCATACTATCGGAAGGATGTGGAGACACTGGAACGGGTGCAGAGGAGGTTTACCAGGATGTTGCCTGGTATGGTAGAAAGATCGTATGAGGAAAGGCTGAGGCACTTGGGGTTGTTTTCATTGGAGAAAAGAAGGTTTAGGGGTGACTTGATAGAGGTGTACAAGATGATTAGGGGTTTAGATAGGGTCGACAGTGAGAATCTTTTCCACGTATGGAGTCAGCTATTACAAGGGGGCATAGCTTTAAATTAAGGGGGGGTAGGTATAGGACAGATGTTAGGGGTAGGTTCTTTACTCAGCGAGTCGTGAGTTCATGGAATGCCCTGCCAGTAGCAGTGGTGGACTCTCCCTCATTATGGGCATTTAAGCGGGCATTGGATAGGCATATGGAGGACAGTGGGCTAGTGTAGGTTAGGTGGACTTGGATCGGCGCAACATCGAGGGCCGAAGGGCCTGTACTGCGCTGTATTCTTCTATGTTCTATTACCATGGTCTCCAGCCGACAAGACCACCCCCATTCCTGAAGGTAGCCCAACTTTCTACACCATGTAACCCAATCCCAAACTCTCCATTTAGCTGCAGCATTCTCCCACATCCTCCACTATTATTTATGCTTCATCTTCAACCTAATTTCTTCTGTTTAACCCCCGGATTCTGGATTTCCTCCATAAACCCACTCAACTTCACACTTCCCTCTTTTCCCTCAAAGCATAACTCTTTGGCCAAACGTTTGGACATTCCTCCTCACAGCACCACCTTCGGCTCAGCATTCATTTTATTCTCTTACATCTTTGTGGCCTGCCTTGGGCCATCTGTCTACAACACAGCTGCTAGCTTAATGCAAGTTGTTGTTGCAAATTTGTCAAACGTACCACACAATCACACTTGCAATTGTGATTACCAAATCGGAGGAGTAGAACACAATTAATAGCGATCTGAAACTTTATAAGTGTCTTTGAGAGTGATTCAGAAGTAGAGACATGATGAATTTAGTTTGATATCAGGGTCCCAACTGATAATACAAAGTTTATTTGGGTTACATGTAACCTTGCCACCAGTGACCAACAAATTCTAACCACCAAAAATAAGTTAATTCCAGTAGTTCCATCTGAGCCGGAATAAAATACAATTAGTGCAGTTCCTATGTTTACAAAGTCATTATATACGAATAAACACACGGAAAACCACGTTCTTTTCCAGAATTTCAAAACCTCTAAATGGCATTACAAATCTCAGGTGGTGATGTTAATTGCTGTTTACAGATTTCATTTTTCCAGTAATGGCAACTTTTTTTTTAGTGTTTGCCAGACTGTGGAATGTGATTGCAAAACAAAGAAAATCTTGCAGGGTACTCAATCCTGCGTTAGCTTACATAGCATACCTTGACAGAGGCTTTCCTCTTGAACAGCGTTGGTTTCTCAGAACTTAGCCTTCATCATTTCATGATACCAAGAACAGGGATCAGCTACAGGGGAAGGCAAGCATTGTTCACAAAAGAAAGAGCATCCTTCAGTGGGCAGGAGATGACAGGAAGTAGTGTCAAGACCAGGATGTCCCTGGTACAATTTCTGACCTATTTTACCAAGCACCATTCCCAGAAAAATTCAGTTCTCTGCGGATATCCTCCCAAAGTCTGGTATGTTTTCTGCCTGTGCCACCTTTGAAATGCCACTGATAATCACTGGCATTCTGAAGTTGCCCTGCTCATTGACAGTCAGAATTAGAACAAAAGGGAAAGATGGCACCATGTTTCATCGACAGAGACCTGGTGGTTCTCGAGGAGAGGAACAAAGGAGAGGTTATCTTACATAAGGTGGATCCTTATGCTACTGGACCCTGCCTGCCTGATTGGAGGTCACTGCCCGGGCAAATGCCATCTCCAGGGTGCACAGGAATGACTAGCAGTGTTGTAAGAAGCACAATGAGTGATAAATGAGTGCTATTCTGGTTGGCAATCATTAACTAGTGGTGTGCCTCAGGGATCAGTGTTGGGACCACAATTATTCACAATTTACATAGATGGGCTTGGAGTTGCGGACCACTGTAGTGTGTCAAGGTTTGCAGATGACACTAAGATGAGTGGCGGAGCCAAGTGTGCAGAGGATTGTGAAACTTTGCAGAGGTACATAGATACTGTGAGTGAGTGGGCAAACGTCTGGCAGATGGAATACAATGTTAATAAATGTGAAGTCATCCATTTTGGTAGGAGTAATAGTAAAAATAACTACTACTTGAATGGTAAAAACATTGCAGCATGCTGCTATGCTAGGGACTTGGATGTCCTTGTGCATGAATCACAGAAGGTTGGTCTGGAGGTACAACAAGGAATTAGGAAGGCAAATAGAATTTTGTGCTTCATTGCTAAAGGGATTGAATTTAAAAGCAGGGACGTCATGTTGCAGCTGTATAGGGTGCTGATGAGGCCACATCTGGAGTGCAGTTTTGGTCTCCTTACTTGAGAAAGGATATACTGGCACTGGAGGGGGTGCAATAAGGTTCACTAGGTTGATGAGTTGCGTGAATTGGCTTATGAGGAGAGACTGAGTAGATGGGATTACATTCATTGGAACTCAGAAGAATGGGGGGGGGGGGTGGAATCTTACAGAAACATATGCAATTATGGAGGGAACAGTCAAGATAGATGTAGAGAAGATGTTTTCAATGGCAGGTGAAAGTAGGACAAGAGGCCTCAAAATTAGGGGGAGCAGATTGGGACTGAATTTAGAAGGAACTTCTTCACCCAGACAGTTGTTAATCTATGGAATCCCTTGCCCAGAGAAGTAATTAACACTACTTCACTAAAGTTTTTAAAGCTAAGGTAGCTATTTTTTTGAACAATAAAGTAATGAAGGGTTACGGTGAGAGGGCGGGTAAGTGGAGCTGAGTCCTTGAAAAGATCAGCCATGATCTTATTGAATGGCGGAGCAGGCTCGAAGGGCCTGATGGTCTACTCCTGCTCCTAGTTCTTATGTTCTTCTGTGCTCTGCCAGGATAAGTACCACACTCTTCTTTATGCCATCACACCCTCAGTTTGACAGTGCACCCACCTTCCACCAAGGCTCATGCCCCACCAGACTCACTGTTGCCTGAAAAACACTGCTTCATGCTCTTTTTCCCCTCAGACACCTACCCTGCATTCCCTCAATGTCGCCTCCTCAATTGCTCGGAACACCTTACACCTATCCCCTACACATATCAGGACTACAGTCACCCACTGTCATCTCATTTATTTTGCCTCTTTCTTATCATTACTGGAGAAAATAGCTCACAACAGGGCAGACAGAGTTCATATGGAGAATAACAACCACGTCCTCACCCCTTATAGGGGGGCAAATCCTGGCCCTCGCTAGAAAAGCTGGGAGGACAACTGCAGCGATGCTAAGGCACACAGCAATGGGGCTTGGTGAAGCCTTTGCCTATCTCTTCATTTAACATCACTCATGTTCGACTCTGTCTGTGCACAAACATATAGCTATCCAAGAGCTGCCCCATAGTAGCTCTGCCAGGGAGGTGCAACATGCAGAGACAGGGAGTAGCTGGCCTGCTTGCCTCTGTGCTCTACCTTTCACACTGTTCTGGGGCCAATGTTATTCTCCTTTAAAAGCCCTTTCTGAATGGTGTGTGCTGGAGCCACCTCCCTCGAGTCACTTCCCTGCCCACTCTGAGTGTGCTAGCAGCCATTTAATCTCTCAATGTGCACTAGCTGATTCCAGCCCAATGGCAAGCGACAGTGAGTGCTCCTCTTCCAGTAGCTTCCAGCCTCAGCCTGACTGTGTCAGTGAGCCCTCAAATATCCACATGTCTGCCTTCCTCGTCACCCATTCCACCAGGCCCACAGACTTCCCACGTGCCCAAGGCCCCAGCCAAATTTTACTGTGATGAAAGGTGCTATATAAATGCAATTTGTTGTTGAAATAGGGCAGCCATGCCTATGTTGGCTGCTACAGTCAAACTGCTCATATCAGGACAAGATACTGACTCTTCTGCGTCAATTTGTAGCGTGTTTTATCACGGAATGAAGTGAGAAACTTCAAGGGAAAAGGAGAGCAAACAGACTTCACTTGAACCCAAAAGAATGCACATAACAGCTCTCTGTCCCAGACAGACTATCATTTAAATTCATATCCACCTCATTAGCTGTTTCCAGTTAGAGAGAATTAAGAATTATATGATGATTTACTTCCCTTATCAAAATGCACAGCTGTACAGAGAAAGAGTGGGAATGTTGGTCTGTGTGGAAGAATCTGATTTGAAAAACAGAAACAACTTGGCATTTTCAGAATGGTCTGTCTGTCTGCTTTTCTGTTCCAGCACATTCCTGTGATGATGTATTTGAATCAGAGCAATGAGCATGTTGCTTCTCCAACCGTGCTTATCCAGCTTTATACAGGGGGGACAACACTCTGGCTACCAATCAATCCAGACTACATAGGTTCTGTTCTTGCTTCCTTCAGCTTGATTGTTGTTTTGGTTTCTACATTCTCTTCCCTAGTGGAAGAATTGATGGGCTGAATAAAAATCCGATATAGCGGCAGTGCTATTCTTTTTGCATCTTCCCTTAGAGGCCAGTGTAACGAAATGGAAGGTTTTGTGGACCGGTTTATTGAATAAACACTTCATGCATAGCCACAGCCATCTTCTGACCACCCTATCCGATGCTCAGTCCCGCACAACAGGAAGGTTTTATGGGCATGCACAACCCAGGCAACAGATGAGGCTTAACCACCATCAACAATCAGAGAACACCATGTCACCAAACCTCAATCCAGAACCACAGCATCAACCTCCACTCATTGGTGTGACCTGGAGCAGGAATTAAGCCCTGATCCTTCTGATTCTGAGGGAGGAGTGCCACCACTAGACTGCCAATTAGAATCACAATTTGCAACGTGTAGGCCAAGCCCAGTGTTTCTCATACAGCAGTTCAAGAAATAATGTAGGAAATGTGTATCCAAACCTGAACGTGTAAAAGCTGCTGGACTGGCACACAAACCCAAACTAGATCACTCACAGCCTTGAAGCAGGCCTTGCCATACCGTGATAACATCTCCACATCTGGTACCAAAAGATCCAGGTTCAACTCTAATTGCTAAGATTTGTCAGCAACAGAAGCCACATTCATAAAGTATTTCAATAGATTGATACTAAAACAGAAACAAAACACGGTGGATGCCAGAAATATGAAATAAAAATCAGAAGCGGCAGAGGAACCTTGGCAAGTCTGTGGAAAGAGAAATGGAGTTAACATTTCAAGTCCAGTATTACACTTTATTGGGGTTGGCTCTGATTCTAAAGAAGAGTCATTCTGAACAAGAAACAGATACTGGCAGACCTCCTGAGCTTGTCCTACATTTTCTGTTTTTATTTTATCCTGGGAATCCTTCCATTCACTTCCCATTATCACCCGAGGAGGAGAAAAACAGCGTGAAAATATATTTAAAAACTACAAGCCCAGATTGTTTTACCTCCAAATAATCACCTTTAGATGATGGAGGGTGAAGGTTTATTGAGGGGTTGGCAGTGGTGTCACTGTGATGTCACTGGATGGGAGATCCACAAAGTCTCAGGCCAGTGCTCTGAGACATCGGTTTAAATCCCAATGCAGTAGCTTGTGGAATTTAAGTTAATTTAATAGAATCGGGAATTGAAAGCTAGGCTAGGTAATAGTGACTGTGGAACCTCCATTTCTTGTTGTAAAAACCCATCTGGTTCACCTCCCTTTGGAAAGGAGATTAGCCATCCTTACCTGGTCTGGTCCACATCCACAGCAATGTGGTTGACTCTGAAACACCCTGCTCCCTGAAAAGGCTCGAGACAAAATAAAAAACTGCAGATGCTGGAATCCAAGGTAGACAAGCAGGAGGTTGGAAGAACACAGCAAGCCAAGCAGCACCAGGAGGTGGAGAAATTGACGTTTTGGGTATAACCCTTCTTCAGGACTGGGGATGGGTATAAGGGGAGCTGCAGAAAAATGGGGGGGGGGGGGGGATTTTGGGTGGTGAGGTGGGGATAGGTGAACACTTTCCCTTCCCACTCTCTTTCCAAGATGATCATCCTTGGTCTCCTCTATTGCCACACGAATCAGACGGCAAATTGGAGGAACAATCTTCTGCCTGGGCATCCTACAGCCTGGAGGACTCTACATTGCAAATAACCTCCCTTCTCATCCCCCACTCCCTTCCCAGCCCCATTCCCTCCGTTCCATTCCTCTTATCGACCTTTCCTCCCAGCCACCAACTGGATTCATTCCTCCCATTGACCAACCAGGTTGTACCCTCTACCTGTGTTCATCTATCCCCATCCCCTTTATCTGCAGCTGCCATTACACCAACCCCCAGTCCTGAAAAAGGGATTACACTCAAATCGTTGACTTCTCCACTTCCTGATGCTGCCTGGCTTGCTGTATACTTCCAGCCCCCTGCTTGTCTACTCTGAAATGGCTCAGCAAGACATTCAATTTAAGAGCAAATAGGTCAGGCAACAAATATTGGCCTTTCCAGTGGTGCAAATATCCCATGAAGGAATAAAGTGGGGAAACAAATCCTTATCATCCTTAACCAGCCTGGTCATTTGGTTCCAGTCTCATAACAATGTTGTTCACACTCAGTAACCCTCTGATCAACCACTCCATTGTATCAAGCTCAGGGCAACTAAGGGTAGCAGTAAGTGCCAGTCCTACCAACTACGAGCTGCTCACTCATTAATGCAAAGTCCATTCATTCAAATTTCCACACTCCCTAATTCATCCTGCCTCTCATGAAACTGGAGACTCCCACTGAGCATGTTTCTCGCAGATCTGGCAGTTCTCTATTCCCTTATTCCATTGTTCCTGTGTGAGACCAGACTGCAAGTCCATAAGCTCCAAAAATCAAAGACTTGAATTCTATAAGCAGCTATTCATTTTCAAAGTTAATAACACTGTGCATAATATAAAGCAAACATACTAACCATTGTTTACGCATAAAGCATCTATCAAATGTCAGTCTTTATTCAAATACAAAGCATCTTGCCAGCGTAGGTACATGAATTAATAGCAGTGGATTATTGGGTATAAACAACACAGTAACAGACACACAGCATATTCTCTGAAATGATTCGTAAGTTGCCGTCCTGTCTCCCTGATGTAGAGGATGCACCTGATGTGGTCAATGTCATCCACTGTATCCATTGCACCCGATGTGGTCTCCTCGACATCGGGGAGACAGGACACCAACTTCCAGATCATTTCAGGGAACATCTCTGGGATACCTGCACCAACCAACCCCACCGCCCCGTGGCTGAACACTTTAACTCCCCCTCACACTCCTCCAAGGACATGCAGGCCTACTCCATCGCCAAACCCTAACCACCCGATGCCTGGAGGAAGAACGCCTCATCTTCTACCTTGGGACCCTGCAACTACATGGGATTAATGTGGATTTCACCAGTTTCCTACAAGCCTCCAACCTGGCACTGCCCTCTTGACCTGTCCATTGTCTTTCCCATCTATCCACTCCCCCCTCCTCTCCGACCTATTACCTTCTCCCTCACCTTCTTTTATCTATTGCATTTTCAGCTACTTTACCACCTCCCCCCCACCCCAGCCCTACCCCACCCCCGGTCCACAAGGCTCATTCCTGATGAAGGGCTTATGCCCAAAACGTCGATTCTCCTGCTCTCAGATGCTGCCTGCCCTGCTGTCCTTTTCCAGCACCACACTCTCGACCCAAAGCACTACATAGCCAACTATATACTTTTGTGGTTGTAATCACTAATTTAATGTAGAGACTTAGGCGATATCTGAATCCAAAGCCAATATTTCCCTACCCAAAACCCAATTGATGCCTCTTCTACAGACAGCAACAAATTGAGGTCCAAACTCTATATGGGTCCCTTCCACTCTGGTTAGAGTATTTTGCCTCTCAACCATCACTCCCAGCACATCAGACATCCTGATATTCATTCATGAACAGCAAGAGTGCACGTTGGGAGCAAACCGTTGAACTAGTGGTTTGCATGACTGCTGTGCATCTCATAGTGCATTACCACTAATGGGGTATTTCTTGCACAGTGCAGTCTTGACCCTGTTTCAATGTAGGAAACAGGGCAGTCAGCTTGCACACCACAACCTCCCAGAAACAGTAAATGTGGTCAGGACAGGTAATCTGTTTTAGTAATTTTTATTGAGAGATAAATATTACTCAAAATTCCAGGTATAAGTGCTTAGCACTTTTTTAAAATCTTGGTATGGGATCTTTCACATCCAGCAGCAAGGCCAGATTGGGTCACAATGTCACATCTTATCTGAATGACAGTGCAGCACCCATACTGTACTCCACTGGAATTAATGGTGAAATTGTTTTTTTGTCCGAACAGGTTACACATTAGCCGCTGGTATCAAACATAAATGAAGAGGTTATATTGTCCGGATACTCAGTGACCCCGGGCTCATGTTAGTTTGGTTGCAGCCACTCTGCACTATGTTTTTTCAAAACAAAACTCTCTGCCATAAAAACACTGTAGCCAAACTCACAAACACACAATTAAACACTGAACAGTCTAAGTCAGAGATGGATTTTTGTTGCGGGAGGTTGTTAAGGGATAGGGAGATAAAGCAGATAAATTGGGTTGTCACACAGAACTGCCCAAAAGAATGGCAGAGCAAGCTTGAGGGTGGAATGGCTTTACCCATATTCCTGCATTCCAAGTTAATGCTTTTAAAGTATCATATTTGTTCATTATCAAAAATAGATATTGTCAAGAGCAGGTTTAGGATTTCAATCACACTGCCTCAGGTTTGATTGTAATTACTTCCGCAAGAATTCAACTTATCCAAGTCTCACGCTTCAGCTACTGATCAATTGTCCACAATTTGACAATGGACTTGCACACTGATGAACTGGGAGACATTAAACCAGCCAGATCCCAGGGGTGGTGCCTAGTCAACAGTGAGTTAACAGATCATAGCTGAACAGGGTAATAATTGTGTGATAGTTTACTGAAGAACGTCTTAAATTAAGAAAGGGACAGGGTGGGGAAAGGATTTGAGAAAAATCATAACCAGGGCATTCTTCCCCCAATCACTGTTCAGTAATCCTGCTGAGGGGTGGCATGCAGGTACAAGCTTGTCTGTGATGCCTCTGCAGTTGAATTGTCACAGCAAAGTATTGATGGACAAGAAATTATCTGTGAAATTGTAACTCACCAAACAGTTAACTTTGAGTGGATGAGCAGAGGAGAAAAATTGATAAAAGAAACTGATTAAACACAAATATGATTAACTCATGACCATTTCACCTCCAATTTTCTTTTTAAGAGTTGATTCCCTGCAGTATGGAAACAAGCTCTTCAGCCCAACAAGCTCACACCGACCCTCCGAAGAGTAACTACCCAGACCCAGTCCTCTAGCCTATACTTACCCCTGACTAATGCACCTAAGACTATGCGTTATGTAGCATGGCAAATTCACCTGACCTGCACATCTCTGGATTGTGGGAGGAAACCGGAGCAAACCCACACAGACACGGGGAGAATGTGGAAACTCCACACAGACAGTCACCCGAGATGGGCATTGAACCCAAGTCCCTGGTGCTGTGAGGCAGCAGTGCTACCACTGAGCCACTATGCCGCCTGTCATAATTTTCTAATGGGAGCACTTCCTACTTCGAACTGATGATTCGCCAAAATATTCCTTAACCTCAAGCGATTCCTTGCTAACAACCATAAATGTATTATAACTGTGAAATAAATTAATAGTCTATTAATCATCTTGATACTGAATTGTACTCTCCCATTCATGCATAGCCTAGAGTTTTCAACAGGACTCAGTCCATTTATCGAGAGAAGTTTGAAACATTTACAAAATGGGGAAAACACTGATTGTTCCCATGTAGAATCAAATTTCTGGTGCATTGTACACACAACTGTATCTATGTTAATGGAAGATTCACAAAAGCAAAACTACTTCCAATATTAGAATTGCATTACATTAACCGTGCAGATTAAATCCGGTGTCTATGAGTAGGAAGTGATTAAATAACAGTTAGTACATGGGATACAAATGCAATCCTGTGAAAAGTTGGTTATTAACTCCGCACTTACCATTTGAAGAAAGGAAGTACAGTCATCAGTCCCATTGAATACCATGTTTGCAGGTCCTAGCTCAAATAACCACAGCTTCTATTGAAAGAAATTATTGTTCAGCCCTTCTTAGACATATCCTTCTAAGAAGCAAAGAGACTGAACTATTGTTAGCGCTGAACACATGCCCTAACTCAATGAAAATAGACACCCTCGCCTCAGAGAACAATCCTTCGCAGTTCCATGCATTCTCCTCCTGCACCTGTGTTGAATGAACCCTGTAATTATCTTCAAATTTTGTGGTGGAGCTCTGAAGACAGCCTCTGCTGGATGAAACACAAACTGAGGACTTATAAATTAGAACAATGTCACACTATAGGTCGGTGTCTTATGTACGGAGAAAACATAAAATAACCTTACTCTATATCAGACTCCATAGGTGTCTGTGATTCTACATCAAACGGAATACATTGGTGACATTTTCACAACCATAACAAAGTAAATTCAACAGTTTAAGTAAAGGTCATTCACTTTTCTTTCATGATTTGATTCTGATAGTCTGACAACAACTTAAAGACATTTTAAAAAATGTTTTATCGAGCTCATTTATTTACTCAACATCAACATTCTGAAAGGTAACAAAGGAAAATAGCTGCCAAAACATTAACTAACAGTTGGCCCTGATCAGGCAGTATTGTAATTATTTATTAAACAGACATCTTATTCATATTTGGCAAACAATTTTTGATACCAGAAGGAGAAAGTTCTAAAGAGGTAGAAGCAATTTTCTTCATAATAACTTTGCACTAAAGCAACCAGATGCACTTTGAACTGACTTAAGTTTTGCGATTGTAAGTTAACAGAAAAATGGCTGTCACACTGTGCTCTTTCAGAAGGAAACCAAAACAAAGGGAAAAGAAAATTGCATTTATATAGCACCTTATATATATTCTATGAGGGAAAAACAATAAAATGCAATAATTCGTGGAAATAAATGTACTGATGATATTGGAGCAGTGGTCTGAGGTCCAGGCAGTCCCCAGGTTACAAATGGGTTCCACTCTTGCACATCGATTTGGATGCAAATCGGAACATGATGCAGCACAACACTAAGTACGAAGAAACATTTGTCTGTTGGACCTTTAAAATTTAAATTAATACATCCCTGAATGGGATCACAGTCATAAGTGCAAGTGTTGTAAGTCAGACATTCGTAAATCAGGAAACCCCTGTATACATAACAGGTCAGACCAGTTTGCATCATCACAAGTTTTACTAGATTATCCTTTGGGATATTGTTGATTGTAGAATAAACATGGATCAAGATATTGAGAGAATTCTCCTACCCTTATTTGAAATGGTGTTGTGCAAGCTTCAGGAGACCTCGGGGCACAGACAGAACTTAGAGTTAACATTTCATCCAAAACACAGCACCTCCAACTAGGGGATGGCACAGTGGCTCAGTGGTTAGCACAGCTGCCTCAGAGACGCAGATTCAATTCCACCCTTGGGCAATTGTCTATATGGAGTTTGCACATTCTCCCAGTGTCTGTGTGGGTTTCCTTCAGGTGCTCCAGTTTCCTCCCACAGTCTAAAGATGTGCAGGTTAGGTGGATTGGCAATGCTAAATTACCCACTGTGTACAAGGATGTTCAGACGAGATGGATTAGCTATGGGAAATGCAAGATTACAGGGACAGAATTGGGGGGTGTGGAGGGGGGGGTCGTTAATGCGCTTTGGAGGGCCAGTGTGGACTCGATGGGCCGAATAAACTATTTCCACACTGTACAGATTCTAACTCAGTGCTGAACTTTAATATCAGCTTGGGTCATGTTCCTAAGCCTCTAAGGTTGGCTTTGAAACCAAAACCATCTAGCTCACAGGCAAGAGTATTACCAGTGAGCCACTGCTGAAATGAAACATATTCAAACTTCTTTGAATGATCAGAGACAATTTTGCAATAAGCATGATAGGCACAAGCCTAAAATAGTCAGAGCGAGCTCCATTTAGATAGTCATTGAGTTGACATCCATCTGTTCTATGCATCGTAATTAGCACTGTAACAATTCCTTACTTGATAATGGCCTTCTTGCAAATGTTTCTCATATGAAAACTCTGGTTGAGGAAGTCTAAGTGAATGGGCAGTGGTGTCAAAAGACTTTCAGGCAGACGATAGTATTCTTGCTATACACACACAGTGCCTTTATTATTTGCAATGCAAGGGACAACAGTCGCCCTTGACCAGACAGGCCCCTTTTGGTGGTTGCAATCACAATTTTATATACAAGTTGGCATTAATCACATATCAGTTTCTTCTTATTGACCAATTACATATTGATTTTCAAGCCTTGGCAACACATTAGAACAATTATATTCTGCTCTGGTTATGCCTCACTTAAGATGAGGTCTTTTGCCTTAGACTCCCACCGCAGAGGTTAAACGTGGCTCACACCTTCCTCTGCTTAAAATGGAGCAAGTTGCAGTTTGCTACATGTCAAACTGCTTAACATCTAGCTTTTACATGGAACAAATTGTTGCTCCACACATATCTTGATTTCAACCTGTCTTGTTTAAATTGTCTTTGTTTTATTTTAACCACTTCCACAGTGGGATGGGGTCAGGAGAGCAAAGGGCTGAGGAGGAAGGCAGAATTTTTTAAAGTGTCTGGCACTTGCAAGATCCAGAAACAACTAAGGGTCAGATGTTCCAGTTGGTGACAGGAATGAGGAAACGTGTTTTGTTCCATACTGAGATCCCACCTCTGTCTCAATGTTGGTTTCACTGAGTCAGGGATTAAGGACCCTCGAGGCAGACCTAAAGCCCAGTTAATTGTCAATGGCAGGGGAGGGGCAGAAATTGAGCACCAGAGAAATGGGCCATGTTTTGTCCCAAATTGGAAACCATTGATGCATGAGTGCATGGTCTTAAAAAAATTGAGAAGAACTTAATCTTAAAGTGATCTGGAACCCTGGAAATGGCAGGGAGGTTTGGTTTGGTTCCTGACATTCTATGAATGATCAGTGATATGAAAACTTTTTTTTACATTAAATACAATAGCTACAGGGACTGACACCCTCCTCCCATCCCCACTCCTTTCCTGCTAAACTATGGCTTTTTAGTTTCACAAAGCTCATTATGAAAACCCATCCCTGCAGAAATCTGGTGAGATCACAAAGCGAGCTCCTAAATAGATTCCTGATGACCTCAGGCAAAAGTGAGGGCTGCAGATGCTAAAAATCAGAGTTTAGATCAGAGTGGTGCTGGAAAAGCATAGCAGACCAAGCAGCATCCGAGAAGCAGGAAAATCGACATTTTAGGCAAAAGTCCTTCATCAGAGCAAAAGCCCTAACATCTGCTCCATTCCTGATGAAGGGCTTTTGCCCAAAACTGCGATTTTCCTGCTCCTCGGATGCTGCCTGGCCTGTTGTGTTTTTCCAGCACCACTCTGATCTAAACTCCTGAAGACCTCAACCTGCCCCAAAAAATGAGGCGGGAGATTTTGACGTTCTGGCCGCTCACCCACCTATGTTCTTGAGAAAACCAGCAGAGTTGAGAGCCAAGGTGACAGACAGTCACGGAGTCTGGAGATCCCATTGTTTTGCCATCCCATCTCTGCTCCATGCTGGCCTGCGGTGGGAAAGTCCAGCCCTTATTTCTGCTAATGCCATCCATCCTTCGGCTCAAAGTCACCCAGTAAAAAAAAATTACAAACCTTTTTTTTAAAATCCCAGAGGGCAAAAAAACTAGAAATTGCGAAGTGGAACATTCAAAGACAAATATTATTTAAAACAGCTAGGAAATGTCCTCTTAATATATTTGAATGGCATTTACCCATCCATTAAAACAGAAGACAGGGAGAAGACAGAGCAAATGATTAATCATTCAGCAACTAATATTCCCAACAGTTCACCTACGGCTAAATTCCTGTTCCCAGGGAGACAATAATTCAACTTACACATAACAAGAAATGATTTCTGTAATATTGAAAATAGTACTGAGTGGTGCCTGAATTTTTCAACTTCTGTTCAGCTGCCTTAGCCTGCAAGCTGATTCTTCTTTTTTTATTAAATTGTGACACAGTTTTAATATCATAAATCCTTCAAAGTTCACAAGAATATCTTGCTTGTCAATTATTTCTATTGCTGTTGTAAGCAGTTTTTGTTAAGGGCAGCAAGCTGTATTCAAGCGTATTTGATTCTGCTCAGGACACTCTTTCTGTGCCAGATCGACAGTCCTCTATATATTTTCTGGTTTGGTTCAGTGGTTCAGTTCATTCAGGAACTGTCCTTTATCCAATGTTTTTGGTTTCCAACCAATAACCTTCTTTACACAGGTCTTAGTCCTAGCCACTGTTTTGCTCACAACATTCCTGTTTATTCTTATTTTCCTGCAGGATTTTTTAAAAAAAGTATTGGATATAGATATTGCTGGCAAGGGCAGAATCTATTACCCATCTATAAATTCCCATGAGGAGGGAGTGGTATGCAGTTGAACTACTAGAGTTTTGGTGGAAGTTCACCAGCAGGGCAATTCTCAAATGTTAAGCTTGCAACAGTGAAGAGATGGTGACATAGTTCCAAGTCAGGACAATGTGAGGCTTGGCAGGGAACTTGGTGATTTTTCCACATGTCTGCTGTCCTTGCCCTTCTTGGTGGTAGATTGTGGGTTTGGAAGGAGCTGTTGAAGACGCCTTTTTGAAATCATTCTACACTGTTGTCAGCATGCAGCACAGATGAAGGGATTGAATGTTGAAGGTGGTCAATGAGGTGCCAATCATGTGGGCAGTTTTGCCCTAGATAGTGTTGAGCTTCTTGAATACTGTTGGGGCTCTGCTCATCCAGGCAAGTAAAGAATATTCCACCACACCCCTGGCATGTCTTGGAGATGATAGAGAAGTTTTCGGGGGTCAGGTGGTGAGTAAGTCATCTCAGAAATCCCAGCCTTTAATCTGTTCTTGTAGCCTGTATTTATATGATTAGATTCCCTACGGTGTAGAAACAGGCCCTTCGGCCCAACCAGTCCACACCGACCCTCCAAAGAGTAACCCACCCAGACCCATTTCCCTCTGACTAATGCACCTAACACTATGGGCAATTTAGCATGGCCAATTCACCTGACTTGCACATCTTTGGACTGTGGGAGGAAACCGGAGCACCCAGAGGAAATCCACACAGACACAGGGAGAATGTGCAAACTCCACACAGTCGCCTGAGGCTGGAATCAAACCTGGGACCCTGGTGCTGTGAGGCAGCAGTGCTAACCACTGAGCCACCGTGTCGCTGAGTTAACTCAGTGTCTTGTCAATGGTAACACCCAGAACGTAGATAATCCTGGATTCTGTCACAATAAAACAATTGGATGTCATAGGGTAACTAATATATTCCCTATTATTGGACATAGTCTTTGCCTGTCACTTTGCCTGACTTGTTCTTATCCTCAGCCCAAATGCCATTTAGGGGCCAGATATTATTGTTACTGAGGTGAATAGTTCAAATTGGAGATTTCTCAGCTTACCAGACTCATTGTCAAAAGTTTCATTGAATCAGGAGGAGGCAGTGGTTATGAGATAGAAACAGACTTGCTGACTCCAGAAGTAGAGTTTAAGTGGCTGTGGTGGCAGGGGTGTGCTAGTTAGAAGGTCTACATTAGTTGTCTGGGATACCATAACAGTTGTTTCAGAAGCAGTTAGACAGTCTAGGTCACAGATGTCATCACCCACTTCCCACCCCTCATATCTTCCAATGTCATCTCCATGTCAACTCAATGCCCTCACCCATCCCATATGGCAATTCTCACTCTACATGCTAACTCCATAGACACTCACCCAATATCTGCCATGGGCTGACCTCACCAGCCATGTGAAATTTTTAAAAATAAGCTTTTAATTCATGAATGCAGTTCTTACTCCTACACACTGCATAATGAAAAAAAAACAACCCTAATTCAGTAAATCTGATCACAGTATTTTTAAAATCTTAATTGGATTTGTTTAGATCCTACATTAAAACCAGAAAATCCTTTAACAGCCTCTTTAAATTGTCAATCTAAACATAAAATCAGAGACAACTGCTGAGTTAACTGTGTCTTTTTAAATTCAGCCAAGCATTCATAATGACATAATAAATGTCAACAGAGAGTTCTAATGAAACTTCGCAAACAGATGCTACTTTTTTATCTATTCTGTAAATCAGATAAGTTTTTTTTAAATTTGACAGCTGTAGATTTTTTTTAAAGCTTAAAAGCCGGGAATTTAAAAAGTACATCAAATCATTATTATTTTACAGAACTTATCTGTACTTCAATAGTTTTTCCATCTACTCCATTAATTTATGACTCCCTCATTTTCCATTAAGACCCTTGCAAAGACTACAATGAAGTCTAATTGGACGTAGCAACGGATTAAAATAGCTCTGCTGAGTCCTGTACTTTTCCCCAGTCACAAAATTTGGACCAGTTGGTAATGGAACCAAGACCTTTACCCATAGGGTTCCACTTGCTATTTCCCAGCTGCAAGCCAATATTAGCACAGAGTGCCTAAGGAGTTGCAAACAATATTGACAGAGAGCAATCATTAGTGAACACCCTATTTCCGACTTTACTATGGAAAGAAGGTCATTGATGAAGCAGCTGAATATGATTGAGCCGAGGACATTACCTGAAGGAATTCCCACAGAGATGTTGTGGGATGGAAATGATTGACCTCCAACAACCACAACCAATTTCTTCTGTGTTAAACATAACTCCAGCCATTGAAAAGATTTCCCCAATTCCAATTTCCTTCAATTTTACTGGGGTCTTTTGTTGCTGCTTTTGGTTGAATGCCTCCTTGTTGTCAAGAGACATCACTCTCACCTAATCTCTTAACTTCAGTTCTTTTGTCCTTGCTCACACCAAGCTATCATGAGGTCAGAAACTGAGCAATCCTGGCAGAATCCAAACTCAGCATCAGTGAGCAGATAAGTTCTGCTTGGAAACACTGTTAATGACACATTACTTCATTTCATTTATGCAGTTTTACTTGTCCAGATTAGAATTGCCATGCTTTTTGTGTACACTACATACCTGGGCAATTTTTCGTATTGTTGGGTAGATACAAGTGTTGGAACAGTATTGGAACAGCTTGGCTAGGGGTATGTTTAGTTTTGAAGCACAAGCCTCAGTACTATTACTGGGATATTGACAAGTCCCACAGCCTTTGCAATGTCCAACCCTTTCAGCCATTTCTTGACATTACATAGAGTGAATTAAATTGGCTGAAAACTGGCATCTGGATCTTGGGGATTTTCAGAGGAGACCAAGATGGCTTATTCACTCATCACTTCTGATTAATAATGATATTGTTAGATTTTGACTAAGGTTTCTCAAATTAAATTCTTTTGTCCTTCCGCACTTTCTGATTTGGTTATGACTTTTAAAAATCATTCATTATTTTGACCTCATTAATTACCTAATAACAATTAAAATCTCACTTCTGCTATTTGTGATTTCCTCTCATGTTTATTTTCTCTTCAATATTCCTTAAAATTCAATATCACAATTTCATTATGGACTTCAATCTTCTCTTATATTTGGGGTCAGTTCCTCCAATTTCTCTCTTATGATCCTGGGTTAGACACAGGAAATGGCCTATAATCTGCGAGGCAATTCCTTCCTTACTTTTAAGTCCATTCACACAGAGTTCTTGGTAATCTCTATTTTATCACCATATGATTAAAGCGTCTCTCAAGTTTCTCTTCTTATCCCTTATCAACAGCAAAGCTGCTGGTCTACAAGCTCTTTTTATAGTGTCATTGCATTGATATCAAAAATTGCTGAGGTGCTAGCCTTGGCTGAGTGGGGAACACTCGAGCTCAAAGTCAGAATGGATGCAAGACGCATTGAAAAAAAATGAGTGTATTTTATGGATTTCGACTCCTTTGCAGTGCTAAGTGTGTGCTTCACTGTTGGAGGTGCCGTCTTACAGAAAGAGATATAAAACTGAGTCCCCATCAAAAGAACAACATAACATCCAATGACATTATTCAATGAAAAGCAATGAACTTCTGAGCAAAAGCTAACTTTAAACATTGCCACTAAAAAGGCAGGTTACCTGGTCATTAATTTCATCGCAGTTTGCGGCATTTTGGTGTGTGTCAATTGGCTGTTACACTCCATTACATTACAGCACAGGCTGTATTTCAAAAGTATTTTAACTACTGCAAAGGTCTGTGGGAGGTCCCCAGGTCTTGAAAGACATTGTATAAACACCAATTCTATACAAACTTTGGAAATCCTCATTTCTCGTTGTCTTTCTCCTTAAAATCCTGAAGATTTTAAAAGCTAATCTTTGTACTGCTGAATCACACTTTTCTGATTATCTGCAACTCCTCATTTTTAACACTGATGGGTCTTAATCTTTCAAAATGTACTATAAGTTTGAGAAAATCATTACACCGCTGTCAATATTTTCATTTAATCAGTGTGTATTTAAGTTATACTGTAATTTTGGAAAATGTCCTTTACTCCATCTCAACACTGTAGGCAAGGTATAATCTTGGAACAGCTTTCCTTTGCATCTTTTTAATAGATTTCCTATATAAAACAGCCATCTTGTGAAATCTGAGTCTTTTTCATATGGGGACTAGTTCTAGATTAAGGGTAGCTTGCCATTGAGAACTGAAAAGGGGTGACACAGTGGCTCAGTGGTTAGCACTGCTGCCTTACAGGACTAGAAACCCAGGTTCGATTCCAGTCTTGGGTGACTGTCTGTATGGAGTTTGCACATTTTCCCCCGTGTCTGGGTGGGTTTTCTCCAGGTGCTCCGGTTTCCTCCAACAGTCCAAAGATGTGCAGGTTAGGTGAATTTAGCCATGCTAAATTTCCCATAGTGTTAGGTCCATTCGTCAGAGGGAAATGGCTCTGTGTGGGTTACTCTTCAGAGGGTCGGTGTAGACTTGTTGGGCTGAAGGACCTGTTTCCACACTGTAGGGAATCTAATCTGAACTGAGGTTGACCAAAGAGATTTAATGCAACTCTCTATTGTCAACATTCCAGAGGGTAAAAGCCAGGATGATTTCAGGGTGCACATTATAAAAGCCCAGTTGCTAGCATTGAATAGTGACAACTTAACCTAGCCAGATATCATGCTCTACATACACATACATTTTAAGCATGGTAAAAGGGAAGATTTGTAATGATATTTTGCTGATATTGCTAGGTACTTGTGGCAATGTAGATTTTCCATGGTTCTTTATCATACTGTGAACAAATGTAGCAAAACAAGGGTACATTAACAGGGTTTCTGTCTCTCCAAAACATCAGGTTTCAGAAATTCTCCTCTGCCTTTAGTTGGGGTGAGTTTTATAAAGAATGCAGTCTTTTCATAAGATAGTACATTTTCAAATGCAACTTATGTTATTTAACACATGGTAGTAAGGAGTAGCTGACTTGGGGATATATTCACTGTTTATTTTTGTATTTAATTTTATACACCATCATTTACTTCTACATACTGCTGTGCTCCTCTTTATTTAGTCTGGACAAACTAACCAACGTAGAGAATGTTCATGTGTTGGGACTATGTGCAGAACCTGACCCTGATTGGGATATCTGCAATGTTCCCAGAGTTGGGCAATTGACAGGCTGCTTTTGTGACATCTATATAACTAGGGACACTGGGCAAGCTCCAAAGACAGGAGGGTCAACAGGGGTGGCCAGGGTTGTGAGTGGCCAACAGTCCCATTGCAAAGGTTTTATGTTGTTGATCGAGGTGGGAGATTGTGATGGTGTCCCAAAATGGAAGAACTCTTTGAAGAGTCCAGAACTAGTTAAAATAAAGTTAGCCTTAGCACCCAAATCATCATTTTGGAAGAAACAGCACACACATACACACACACACACACACCAACAATTGTCACCTCACACCTCTCAAAGTTAAAGTTTGGGGGAGGAAGGGGGGGTCAATTAGAGTCAGAGAGTCATAGAGATGTGCAGCACAGAAACAGACCCTTCAGTCCACTCATCAAGGCTCACCGGATATCCCAACCTAATCTAGTCCCATTTGCCAGCAGTTGGATCATATCCCTCTAAACCCTTCCTACTCATATATCTATTGAGATGCCTTTTAAATGCTATAATTGTACCAGCCTCCACCACATCCTCTGGCAGCTCATTCTATACATGTACACCGTCTGCGTGAAAAAGTTGCTCCTTAGGTCCCTTTTAAATATTTTTCCCTCTCACCCTAAACCTATGCCCTCTAGTTCTAGATACTCCACCCCAGGGAAAAGACCTTGTCTATTTACCCTATCCATGCCCTCATGATTTTATAAACCTCAATAGGGCTACCCCTCAGCATCAGATGCTCAAGGGAACACAGTCCTAGCCTATTCAACCTCTCCCTGTAGCTCAAATCCTCCAAACCTGACAAATCGTTGGAAATCTTTTCTGAAGCCTTTCAAGTTTCACAACATCTTTCCGATAGGAAGGAGACCAGAATTACACACAATATTCCAAAAGTGGCCAAACCATTATTCTGTACAACCACAACATGACCTCCCAACTCCTATACTCAATGCTCTTACCACTAAAGGAGAATGTTCCATCAGCAAGCGTCTGGTCTTTCACATTAGCTGGGTGTCTGTCTACCATCAGGAAATTCCCATAATCAATATCATTAATTTTCTGTCATGGGGACAATTGATTACCACTAACCAGGTACCTGTCAGCATCAATCTTACCCTATCTCCTGTTAGATCATTTGGAGACACGAACACATCAAATATACAATGGAATGGACAACATCCAAAATTTCCTCACCATCTTGCTTCTGTGTAGTTGATTAAATTCTATCCCACTTGTCCCTGTGTAGAACCATGGGCCATGCTACAAAGCATGTGCGAAATTTGGCATTACTTTCATGAATTGCTTTGTGTTAAGTTGTGGAAACAAGTGAGACATGTAGCCTTGAATGCCAAGAGATCAATCAATTCCAGAGAAGAAAGCAAAAGCCTGTACTTAAGCACAGGTCTTTAAGGATTATGGACGATACCCAAATCCAAAGCTCCCACCTCCATTTCTGACAGATCACATTTTCCCCTATTCGGGGAACAGCACAAGATATGACACATGGGAGCAGGAGAAGCTCAGCAGAGTTTTTGAATTCTGTACTGAGTTCAAACAGATCTCATTTTCACAATAACAAATGTTTTGACCTGTAGTATGAGAAATACAAAACTTTAAAATAGTTATATATTTCTTGAAATGTAGGTTAGTTTTATAGAACTGTCAAGCTATTGAGATCATTATTTGGAGGTGCTAGTGTTGAACTGGGGTGTACAAAGTTAAAAATCACACCACACCAGGTTATAGTCCAACAGGTTTAATTGAAAGCACTAGCTTTCGGAGCGCTCTCCTTCATCAGGTGGTTATCAATTAAACCTGTTGGACTATAACCTGGCAGTGTGATTTTTAAAATTGAGATCATTGCAATCTCCAGCCCTTTAAAATATACAACAAATACTGCATGTGTCAGCAGCAGTTGAAAAAAGTTTGTTCCAGCCATTCTAGTAGCTGTTTATTGACATTAGCCAGGGCTATCATTATGTCCTTATTAATATATATATATATATGTCTACAATTTCCACTCTCGAACCAGCATGGTGGCTCACTGGTTAGCACTGCTGCCTCATAGCACAAGGGACCCCTGGATTTGATACCAGCCTTGGGCAACAGTTTGAAGTTTGCACATTCTCCCCTTGTCTGTCTGGGTTTCCTCCAGGTGCTCCAGTTTCCTCCCACAGTCCAAAGACGTGTAGGTTAGCTGGAATGCCCATGGGAAATTTCTCATTTTTTTCCCAGGATGTGCAGGCTAGATGGGTTAGCAATGGGAAATGTGGGACTACAGGAATGGGGTGGGTCTGGGTGGGACGCTGTTCAGAGAGTCGGTGTGGACTCGATGTGCCAAATGGCCCATTTCCACACTATAGGGCTTCAATGATTATTGTGCTTTAAGTCAAGAATATAAAGTTCACAAATTTATTTGACAGTTCAAAAATGTTATTAAAGAATCAGGTGCCTTTGATGTGAAATTATGAATACAACTCAGCTTATTAAGTGATCAGGTGTCTGAGGAGGTTTAAATATTTTGTACAGGCTTTCATGAATGTCAGCCAAACCTTTTAGCCACAAGGTAGGCAGTAATTGATATTTCAAACCTTATTCCATTTCAATATGGCTGATGTCTGTCCAGTAGGAAAACATGTTTGAGTTGGAATGTAGGCTACATGAACAAAGAACGTCTGAGTAGGTTTCTATGAATTAGAATTCAGTTAGTATAGGGGCGAGAAGCATGCCTGGGAGTTGGAATGAATGGGAACTACATTGATATGTGTGCTACAAGGGACATTTTGGTGTGGATAGAGTGCATGCTTGCAGAAAGCAACTGTACAAGGTGTTGATGAGACCATACTTGGAGCACTATGAGCAGTTTTTGACTCTTTATGAAAGCAAAAATATTATTTCATTGGAAGCAATTCAGAGCAGATTCACTAAGATGATCCCTGGTATGAGGGGGGTTGTCTTATGAGCAAAGGTGAAACAGGTTAGGGATCTACTCACTGTCGTTTAGCAGAATGAGAGGTGATCTCATTGAAACGTACAGGATTCTTAACAGACTGGGCAGTGCAAATGCTGAGAGGATGTTTATCCTCATGGAAGAGTCTAGGATCAGAGGGCATGACCTCAGAATAAAGAGACATCAATTTAAGACTGAGATGAGGAGGAATTTCTTCTCTTAGACGATTGAAAGTCTTGGGAACTCTTTCCACAGAGAGCTGTACGGGCACAGTTCTTGTGTATATATAATGCTAAGAAAATAGATTCTTGATCAGTAGTGAAATCAAGGATTATGGGGGGAATGGACAGGAAAATGGTAGTGAAGAATATCAGATCAGCCACTGAATGGCAGAGCAGGCTCAAGGGGCTGAATGGCCTACCCCATTGCTATTTCTTATGATATTAGGATCTTATGGATTTTTATAGAGAATTTGAGGTAGATGTGTGGGGCACGGATTTACTCGAGTTGGTAATGGAATGAGCACAGCAAGAGGGGTAGATGGGCGACGACTAGAGGGTCTAATATTTAACAGAACAATTGGAATGAATTCCCAGATGTGGTCCTAACAAACAGCAAAACAAAGATCCCATCATTCTTCCTAAGGTCCTCCCAAGATGGGCACAGCAAGACTTGCCTCACATATATTAACTTGGCCAGAGTATTGTGTATGGTTATCTCAGGAAAGATATTACAGACATACAGGGAGTGTGACAAAGTCTCCCCAGATCTGTTTCCAGGATGGTGGAACAGTCCTATGATGAGAGCTTGGGCAATTGGGCTTGGATTGTCTAAGAGTTTTGAAGAATAACAGGAGATCTTAATAAAACTCACAAAATACTTAGAAAGAGCAACAGCATAGTTAAGATGCAGATAAAATGTTTCCTGGGTTGGGGTGTCCAGAACTAATGGGCACAATCTTAAAAGAGAAGAGATCACCCTTAGGTCTTAGATTAGGCAAGTTTTTTTTATTTACACAGAACGTTGTAAATTTTTGGAATTCTCTACCAAACGAAGGTCAGCCTCTGAGTATATATAAGATAGATTGATAAATTTCTAATCACCAGAGGGGATATTGTTATGAAGCTAGAATGGGTAGAAAGCATTGAATATTGACTCATCATTTTGAATGGTGGTTCAGGCTGGTGCAAGGGTTGACTGGCCTACTCCAAGACAAATGTTCCGATTTTCTAACTCCTACAATCCAACTTGAGAGCAGGAATTCAGAGCATAAATCTGATCCCGTATGTGTATAAAAACAGATAATGTTAGAGAATTGCAGCTGATCCAGCAGCATCTATGAAAAGAGCTCAGAAGAGTCACATCAGATTTGAAACATTACCTCTGTCTCCCTCTCCACAGATGCTGCCAGACTTGCTGAGTTTCTTCAGTATTCACTGTTTTTGTTTTCATTTCAGAAGTCCATGGTCCACAATATTTTGCTGTTATCTCTTAAATCCACAGATATGTTTCCTTGCAGGCAACACTGTAAAGCAATCAGAAGTGCCAAGTCTTGTCACTTTTCACATCTTTGAATGAAACCTATTATAAAGCCCCTAACACGGCAGAGTAGTTAATTCATTGCAAACTGATGATCAACTCCAAAAGCTTTCTGATTTATATTCTTTGATTTGCAATCTTCACAGGTGTGGTTAAATTTCAGCACTGTATCTGTTCACCACTCATAACCTAAGGAAACTTTTCTTCTGGCAAAATGCTGATACAGGACTGTCTATACTAACACTCAACTTAGAGCTTTCTTTGCTGATAACTTTAGTGCATGTTGTGAAACTTGAAAGGGTTCAGAAAAGATTTACAAGGGTATTGCCAGGGTTGGAGGATTTGAGCTATAGGGAGAGGCTGAACAGGCTGGGGCTGTTTTCCCTGGAGCATCGGAGGCTGAGGGGTGAGCTTATTGAGGTTTACAAAACTATGAGGGGCATGGATAGGATAAATAGACAAAGTCTTTTCCCTGGGGTTGGGGGAGTCCAGAACTAGAGGGCATAGGTTTAGGGTGAGAGGGGAAAGATATAAAAGAGACCTAAGGAGCAACTTTTTCACACAGAGGGTGGTACGGGTATGGAATCAGCTGCCAAAGGAAGTGGTGGAGGCTGGTACAATTGCAACATTTAAGAGGCATTTGGATGGATATATGAATAGGAAGGGTTTGGAGGGATATGGGCCAGGTGCTGGCAGGTGGGACTAGATTGGGTTGGGATATCTGGTCGGCATGGACGGGTTGGACCGAAGAGTCTATTTCCATGCTGTATATCTCTATGACTCTAAATCCAGCTATATATAATTTCCTTGTCCTCCATGCCTAATAATGGAGGACAAGGAAATTGTTGCTATGGTAATCCCCTTTTTTAACACAGGCTGGTAACCTCACTGACAAAACCTGGAGGAGTGTACAGATTCATTGGGGAGTACCATTTCAGTCATATCTGGAATGAGTACTCTGTTGTTTGTCAGTATTTAATGACTGGAGCTCAGATCTCCGATCGACCAGGATTGTCTCAGTGGAAGTTCAAACTGCTAACCTTCTAGATCAAGAGCTGAGAATGGCAGCAGTAAGCCAAGACTTCCAAGGCTTCCATTGTAATTCATCCCCAGTGTCAAAACAAAAACCACACAGACAAAAAGTGCATTCCCAGAACAGCTGCCCCAGATGAAAAACCCTTTAATTTAAAGACTTTTGAGCAAATTAGAGACTTGCACAAGTATCTGAAGCATCTCAAAGTGTGCCAAAGGGAATGAAGCCAAGGAAGATTTACAAAGTCAACCTACATTTATATGTAGTTTACAGGCTTTGGTCCTGAAAAATGAAAACTCAAATAATAGGTGGTGGCTGACTTCATTCTTGTAAGTTCTAACGCTGAACAGTGAATTATATAAACAAAAAGAAGTATGTGTTAGCAGGGACTGGGTGGCGCAGTACATTTAAAATTGGATCCTTTTATCTGGCACGCTCTTTGCTGGAAGCAATCACAATCAGACAGGATATAGCATCCTCTCCCTGGAGACGAGCTAAGTTAAATGACTTCCTTATAAATTCATTGCAAGCAATTTTAATAAGATGAACTTGCATACAGAACACCTTTCATGACCTCAGGATATGCTAAAAAACCTTACAACCAGTGAAGTATTTTTCAAAGTAAAGCCTCAGAAATTCCAGGCTATGGTCAGCACAGACACTGTGGGCCGAAGGGGCTGTTCCTGTGCTGTACTCTTCTATGTTCTATGACACCGTGTACAGGTGAAGTTTATTAACTGAACACTATGAACTCCACTGCTCTTTTCATATAGTGACATTGGAAAGACTTAAATAACTTCCCTCACGGTCAGTTTGGTGGTGATAGGGAAATTAATCAGACAGGAGATTGGAGTGTGGTATCTGCATCACCTTCCCACTGTCACACCAGTTAGGTCTGTGCCAGGCAGACCCATAGACAATCTTCCCACACTGCTGCCAATTAAGGCCCTAACATTGGCAGCTAATGCCTATGTAAGAGCTTTATCCCCCAAACCTCCACAACTGGTATTAAAGCAGCATCAGGTGAGAGCTCAGCAAGCAGTTGTCATGACAACAAACATGTATGGGACTGCATATGGGCTCCCAGAATCAAGTTGAATTGAATTTATTGACACATGTGCAGAGGCACAGTGAAAAACTTTGACTTGTGAGCAATACAAGCAGATCACATAGTTAAATAGCATAGATAAGTAAGTAGTAGGTAAACAGCAGCAAAAACAAAAAAAAAGTGAAGCAGAGCTTTCATTCAAAAGGCACTCAATGCCCAATCGGGAGACCCAGAATCATGAACTGGTGCATTTTGATAGCTGCCACCCTCTACCCGTGCTGCCAACAACCTCCCCCCTCCCCATCCCTTGCTGACTGACTCCCGACCAACATCACTTACCTGTGACCTGGGATCCAGGAAAATCCCTAGGTCTTGTGGGTGTGCAGTACCAGCAACAGCCACTGCCTCCCTTGTGGCGCTGTCACTTAGTACAGCCACTGGTCTTTGACTTCTCTTCAGAGTCCTTGGTCTCAGGAAACCTAATGTGTGACACATTGTCCCTAAAAGAGGCAAGTTCTAGCTCTCACTGAATCTTCAGATAGTGGGTGAGAACCCCATTAGTTCCAATAAATGGTATCTTTTATGTCGACCTGGGAGAGCAAATAGAACCTGGCTTTGATATCTCAGATGAAGGAAAACAACCTCCCCCCCAGCCCCTACTCAATAATGCAGCACATCACTGGAATGTGAACCTGGATTACGGACACAAGCCTCAAAATCATCGTGCTCAGTGGCAGGAGGATTACCAACTCAGTGATAGCTTCTGCTTCTACAATTTGGCTTCAGCATCAAAGATTAATATTCATATTTCATCAACATTAATGTCAGTAGCACTAGCTAAACCAGATATGACTGGTTGAAAGGTTTCCTGATAATGTAAGCAATCTAAAGATTGGGAGGTCATGTTGCCGTTGTACAGGACATTGGTTAGGCCACTTTTGGAATACTGTGTTCAATTCTGGTCTCCCTGTTATAGGAAGGATGTTGTGAAACTTGAAAGGGTACAGAAAAAATTTACAAGAATGTTGCCAGGGCTGGAGGGTTCGAGCTATAGGGAGAGGCTGAATACTCTGGGGCTATTTTCTCTGGCATGTCGAAGGCTGAAGGGTGACCTTATAAGTGTTTATAAAATCATGAGGGGCTTGGATAGGATAAATAGACAAAGTCTTTTTCCCGGGGTGAGGGAATCCAGAACTAGAGGGCATAGGTTTAGGGTGAGTGGGGAAAGATTTAAAAGAGACTTAAGAGGCAATTTTTTCACACAGAGGGTGGTATATATATGGAATGAATTGCCCAGAGGAAGTGGTGAATGCTGGTACAATTACATCAGTTAAAAGTCCTCTGGGTGGGTATATGAATAGGAAGGGTTTAGAGGGATATGAGTCAGGTGCTGATAAATGGGACTAGATTCTTATAGGATATCTGGTTGGCATGGACAAGTTGGACCAAAGAGTCTGTTTCCGTGATGTACATATCTTTGACTCTACAAATACTGAAGCCACAATTGGATGAGTAAATGTTTATTAAGCCATCTATCTAAATACTGTTGTTGCAATAAAACCGTTGCTGAGGTTGAAAGATCAAAAATACCTGTCCACCATTTTGAATAATGTGCTAATTGTAAAGACGGGGTGTTTATATTTTTATGTATTTTTAATTGTAGACTGATATTAGAAAAGACAGAAGGATTCCTGAAGGATTGTTGCATGTTTTGAAGGCAAGTAACCTGAAGCTCATTGTAAGTACTGTTTGCACAGCTGCTTATTCCCTTAGCTGGTTGAAGTTGGATTGCAATGAGCTGGAGACCCAAAGGCTTGTTCACATATGTTGGGACAAGTCGCTGATTAGTCTTTGAATTAGTGACCAGTTATTCATGATAAAGGCCTTCTGCCTGCCAACAGCTACGCAATTGGTTCTCAGGTAGCTTAACAGCTTGGGCCTGTGAACAAGATTGGGAGAAACCTTCAGACCTCCATCTGCTCAGAAGCTCTCTCTGTTCTCTGCTGTCAAAGCAGCTTTAAGCCTGAAGTAAAGTCACTTAGTTTTCCTCCAGCAGTTGCTGTAAGCAGGGACTTTTAATTAAAATTAAATGCAGCCACCCCATGCCTCTTGCAAATCAATGAAAGCAACTGGCAAAAGAAGATCAAGAAACAATGTTCTGATCAATGCAAGAACTGCTTCAGCAGATGCTGTGGACAGAAACCACGGAAATGTATTCCCAGTTTTCCTTCCATCCGTAATACTCCCACTTCTTTCCTGTCTGTGTCTGCACATGAGTATAAGGGTGAGTTTAGAAGGGCTTAGGGTTTTAACTCATTAGGTCATCTACTAATGGTTTTTAATTGTTTATCAGTAGCTAGACTCCATTTGCTTGTAATAAATAATTATTGTTAAATACAGAAACCTGCTCCATACTGTCAACCTGGGTGTAAAAACTAGATAAACTGAGGAACTTTGCATACTTCAAAAAAATATTACTCTTTGGGATAACTTTGGAAATAACAGAGGCTTGGTTTTCATCATGTCACTTCAATGAGACATTACACTGACCAATGGAACTCATGGTGAATGTACAAGTAGAGTTATTGGCTCTTTTCTAAAGGAGATTTTGGAAATATAGGTTGAAGACATGATGGCCATATGTCCCATCATCTTGTCTGGACAACATTCACACTCCTTTCAGTATAATATACTTGAAAAATGCTTGTTAATGGGCCTAAAGGCCTGATTACGATGAAGAGTTAGATAATTAAAGCACACCCATCAAACATTAGTCCACTTTTACCCCATCAGCATCTTTTAATGTGTGACAAAATCAACACATTTGATAAGTATGAAAATCAAGTGTTTTTTTCCACAATGAAACCTTCGTCCTTTTCGTGCCGTCATGCAGTACAGCTGAGTACTAACACAAAAGGACCATTATGAGCAGAATTATAAAACTCATGCACATTTCATGAAGGTTCAGCGATCTCAAAATGAAAGCAAAATTTGAATAGCAAAGTAGTTTGAAGGAATAAAGGCATACCTCATCCAATTGGCTACAGTTATTGAGGGCATCGCCTGAGACACTTCCCTTACATTCTCCAATTTCTGAACACTTTGTCACATTTTCCCACACTCGTAACATGCAAACAGACTGAGACAGTAAAAGTACAGTCGCTGGCATTTTTCTCTCTCACCCTCTTAAATAGTCACACTAAATAACCAACAAGCTCATAGCAGGCTGTATTAGGGCCAGGCACAGGCAACATGAAGCCATCCAGCCTAATACAAGCGGTCTTCCAACCTAATCAGTTAAAGCAATGACCAAAGTAGCGATAAAGTGTCAATTTACAATGCAATTCATTATTGTGGTCTACTTCTAATTTGAATTGTAAAAGTGCAACAAGTGTTGTTGAACCAAATTCAGAATTCACGGGATCTTGTGCGCTGATTATACCTAGGGTTCCTCCCAACCCATAGGACCTTCTGCCATTCCAATTGTGGAAGTATCTTGGAAAGATCATGAATTGCTCTTTCATTAGTTTCTCCTCCTTCACCGTGAATCATGGTTTTGTTCAACTCACCTGAATTCACAAATTCCAACCTCTATTCCCAAGTTACTGATTCATTTCTTCACATTAGCAAATGTCTGAGTCGAAACCAGACAGTGCACAACTTTGAAATCATATTTCATCCTAATCTAAGTCTCTGACTAACATAATCATGACATCAGTAAGACTTCTACCTCCATAATCTTGCCCAATTTCACCTCCTGATGCTGCTCATTCATGCCTTTATTACTTCAACACTTGGCCATTTCAAAACACACCTGGCTGATTTCTCACAATTTTTTATCCTCTGTAAACATGAGGTTGTCCAAAACTCAGCTGCCTGCATCCTAACATACATTAAGCCCCATTCCTGCAGTAGTCTTCAACGGTATGTTTTGTTGTCAGTAATATCAATTTTGAAACAATCTTATTATAATTTAGAGTGTGCTTCACACAAGTACCCTAGGTTGATTCTCCAGTGCATGGCTGATGGAACACTATACAGATAGTCGAGCTGTTTAACAGAGGTGATGCTAAGCCAAGGCTCCAACTTTCTTCGGAGGGGAATACACATAAAAGAGCAAGGAGAGACCAAAATGTCATCTCTAACTCAATGAGATGATGTCCGCCAAGAGTTCTTGTGCCATTGAGTATATCCGGTTGCTTTTCTCTGGGCTCTTCCAGCCCAGCCTAAAAGTTAAATTGGGCTTTTCTGTTTTAATGTATGTCCTGAAAAGAAAATCGATGAGTAAGGCTTCGGAAATCCATGTCGGCTAATCTCCCCTGTATGTCACTCAAGAAGCTTATCAAAAAGCTTGTATTTGCACAACAACATTTGCATAGTAAAATTTCTTGAGTCATGGAAGCATTACCAAGCAAAACGTAACACATAAAGGGGATATTAGGATAAACAACCAAAAGACTGGTCAGAGGTAGGCTTCAACGGAGCATATTAATGGAGGCCAGAGGTAGAGAAATTTAAAGAAGCTATTCCAGTACTTAAGGCAGAGGCAGCAGAAGGCACAGCGAACAATGTTGCCGTGAAGGCAATTGAGACCTGCATGAAGCTAGAATGGGAGGTGTGGGAATTCTCAGAGACTGTATGCCACAACTGAGTTAGGAACTGCCCTGGGGCTGAACACAAGAAATAGAGAGACCCTTTTAATCACATTGCAACCTTGGATGCTCGGGAAGAGAAGGGGCAGAGGATTAAAACACCAATAATATAAAAGTTAGCAGCTGCCTATTTTAAAAAAGATATATATATTTCTGTATGATTGAAGCACTGCTTCATACATTTGACAAACAGAACCCTCCGGCATCTGCCGTAGTCAAAATTATTGAAAAATATTTTGGTTTGGGTTCTCATCTTGTTGAAGCCTGTTTCAGAATTTGCGGTGATGATATTTTACAGTTCACTCAGAGTTTCAGCTGCTGCAGGAAGAAGAACTTTAACGTGAAAGCTGTCGTCTAGAGCTCTGGCTAGTGATGGGAGAGGGTCCAGTGTTCTTTCATTGCCTGGCTGACCATCTGCTGTTCTTGTTACTTGCCACTGGCATGTGAAAGAAGGATTTACAAGTAGATACTCAACCTGGCTTGGACAAGTTATAGAAAAATATAAAAACAGGGATAATGGATTTTAACTTGTCCTACATTGACTGGAATTCACATAGAGCCAGGGACTTGGATGGGGGAGGGAGATTTGTTAGTTGTGACCAGGACGGTTTTTTAAAACAAAATGTAAATAGTCCAACTTGGAAAAGGGCCATACTACTTAGTGGGTGGCACAGTGGCACAGTGCCAGAGACCTTGGTTCAATTCCCGCCTCAGGCGACTGACCGTGTGGAGTTTGCACATTCTCCTCGTGCAAACTTCCACTGTCCAAAAATGTGCAGGTTAGGTGAATTGGCCATGCTAAATTGCCCGTAGTGTTAGGTGAAGAGGTAAATGTAGGGGAATGGGTCTGGGTGGGTGGCGGGTCGGTGTGGATTTGTTGGGCCGAAGGGCCTGTTTCCACACTGTAAGTAATCTAGCCCTGGTGTTAGGGAATGAGCTCAGACAGAAATTTCAATGGGGGAAGCGTTTCAGGAACAGTGACTATAATTCTGAAAATTTTAAGATACTTATGATAAGGATAAGAGTAGTCCTCATTTTAAAGTATTATATTGGGAGAAGTCTAACTACCACAATAATAGGTAGGAATTAGGGATTGTAGACCGGGGGTGGGTGTTTGAGGGTAAATCCACATCAGGCACATGGGAATCTTTTAATTACTAATTGATTAGCATTCAAGACCTGCATGTGCATGTGAAAACGAAGGATAAGGATGACTACATTCAGAAACCTTGGATGACAAGAGAAATTGAGAGCTTAGTCAAAAAGTAAAAGGAGGGATACATAAGGTTGAGGAAACTGAAGACAGATACAGCACTTGAAAAATACAAAGAAAGCAGGAAAGAAAGTAAACAAGGAATTAGAAGGGCTAAAGAGGCCATGAAGTCTCTATGGCAAACAGGGTTAAGGAAAATCCCAAGGTGTTTTATACATATGAAATCATACTCAGGGTAGCTAGGGAAAGCATAAGTTCATTCAAGGACAAAGGAGGGAATTTATGCATGGAACCATAGGAAGTGGGTGAGAGCCTTAATACCTTGCATTAATATTCACCAGGGAGAAGGACATGGTGAACGGGGGGGGTCTCGGGAGGTGTATGCTGTTATTCTATGGCAAGTCAATATAAAAAAGGAGCAGGTGGTGTGTGTTTTTAAAGCATTAAGGCAGACAAGTCTCCAGGACCTGATGGGATCTATCCTGGAATGCTGATTCCAATAGGTAGATGGAGTTGGAGGTAATGGTGATAGGTCAGAGGGTGGAGTAGGTCCGTCCTAGTCCCAACCCCCTCCTATTTATCCCACCACCCCCTTGGCTCACAGTCTCATTCCTGATGAAGGGCTTTTACGCGAGATGTCAATTCTCCTGCTCCTCAGATGCAGCCTGACCTGCTGTGCTTTTCCAGCACCACACTCTTGACTCTGATCTCCAGCATCTGCAGTCCTCACTTTCGCCTAGATTGGACGGTCAGTCTGTTTACTGCTTCCCTGGCTCTATCCCTCCAAAATATTTTCTGGGGAGGAAGAAATGGGATGGAGGGGAATCAATTTGCGAATAATTGATCTTGTTGAGCACATAGTATTAATGCTTGTTAATGGAGGCCAATGGGAATTTCTATTTGTGAGCACCAAGCATTCAGAAGTGCCTGCAAAACCCTTCCCCAGTGATTCCCCCATTGTAGATTCTGTCATGTTTGTGTATGCCCAAGGAACTATCAGGATGACCAGAACCTGCTGAACCAGCATCTGTACAATGACGATGAATGGAAGAGATATTTCAAGCAACGAATGATGGGGTCTCTGACTCATTTTTTAAAACATATATTTTAATTAAAAAAGGAATCTTTTTCCTTTTGAATATTACAACAAATACAAAACCAAACAATACAAAGTTTTATGAGGAAAGGCTGAGAGACATGAACCTGTTCTGATTGGCAAGAAGAAGGCTAAGAGGGGATTTGATAGAGACATACAAGATGATCAGAGGACTAGATAGGGTAGACAGTGAAAGTCTTTTTCTGAAGATGATGACGTCAGCATGTACGAGAGGGCATAACTACAAATTGAGTGGTGATAGATTTAAGACAGATGTCAGAGGTTCTTTACACAGAGAGTGGTAAGGGCGTGGAATGCCCTATCTGCTAATGTAGTCAACTCAGCCACATTAGCGAGATTTAAACCATCCTTAGATAAGCACATGGATGATTTTGGGATAGTGTAGGGGACGAGCTGAGAATAGTTCACAGGTCGGCGCAACATCGAGGGCCGAAGGGCCTATTCTGCGCTATATTGTTCTATGTTCTATGTTCTAAACCAAACTTTAAAAACAAATCTACTAATTACATAAATAAATAATAACTAATAACTAAGCTAAAAAAGGAAAATCTTAGCAATAATAATAATGATAATAACCATAACACAGCTCAGCAAACCAAAGCAATAGCCCTCGATCATTCAATGCATAAGTTTATACATATTCATATGTTCATAATTCCTCCCCTCTGGATACAGATTCATTACGTAGATTTGCTATGGCTATATAAAGGATCTTATTAATATGGAGGACAAATCTGTACCCAGGTAGTCCAAAAAGGGCCGCCACCTCTTATAGAAATTCTCAGTTTTATGGTGCACCATACTCATCAGAAAGTCCAAGGGGATGTGCTCCATGATTAGCTTATGCCAGCCCGACAGCTGGGGGATTTTCCGATACCCACCCTAATAGAATGTTCTTTCTGGCACAAAAAGTGAGGATGCTGAAAAGCCTTTTTTGTGTGCATCTAATAAAAGTGAACTAACAAAGCCAAGAAGAGGAGATACCAGGTCCATCTCCACCTCCGTCCCCAGGGCCTCCTCTATTTCGCCTACAGCAGTGCTCCAGTATGCCCGAGTCTGTGGCAGGACCATCGACAATGAGTAAACGTGCCCATGCTCACGTTACATTTACAAGACATTGGAGATGCTTCCATTTTAAATTTAGCCAGGCAGTCTGGGGCCAGATGGACCCTGTGGAGAGTCTTCAATTGAAAGTCATGGATCCTGTTGCAAATTGAGATCCTTCTTGCATTTCCCAGACATCCTCCCATATTTCAGAAGAGACCTCAACATCCAACTCCCTCTCCCACACCTTACAGAGCTTTTCAATCTCATCCAAGGGATCCTCTCCTGATAGATGATAAACGTTGTTAACAAATAATGCAGCCTCAGCGCTCAACACCCTTTTCTTCATGTCAAACCTATAAGGATCAGTTAGAAGTGTGGTCTCTTTTTGTATGAAGTTTCTAATTTGAAAGAAGTCCCTACTGAGCAATTCATATTTCCGAGCCAACTGGTCAAAGGACATCAATATGTCCCCTTTGAATAAATCACTCAGGCAAGACGTGCTCCAGCTGCCTATGGTTAAACTCAGAATCCATCATCCCTGGCTGAAAGCCCAGCATACCAACTATGGGTGTCAAAAATGATGTTTTGGCAATATTGCCCTCACCCTGATGCATTGCCTGCCACACCTTGACAGTACTGATGACAATTGGGCTATGGCAATATTCCTTAACTGTTCTTATTTTGTCCAAGAACAGCAGGCCAATAAGAGGGTATCTTGCCTGAGATGCTTTGATGTCCAACCAAAGTGAGTGAGGGTCCCCTCGCCCCAGTCACTCATGAAAGATAGCAATGAGCTTAATTGATAGTTTTTGATATCTGGGAAACCCACTCCTCCCAGTCTGTAAGGTAACTGCAATTTAGTCCATTTAATAAGGGATCGCTTGCGATATCAGATAAAAGAACTGAATCAGCAGTTCATTCTTCTAAATATTGTTTAGTAAAAAGCTGAGGAAGCATTCGCATAGGATACAACAGGCAGGGCAGAATGTTCATTTTAATGAAGGCTATCCGACCTAACCAAGACATCGGAAGCACCTCCAATCTATGAAGGTCCTGCTTAATTCTGTGGAATAAATGGGCAAAATTGGCTTTAAATAGTCAATCAAAAATGGGAATAATAAATATTCCTAAGTAGAGAAAGCCCTCCTGCAACCATCTAAAGGGGAACCAAAATCTGTCCTCAGGATCAGGCACTCTTGGGAGACCAGAGGCATGGCCTCTGACTTCGCAAAATTGATCTTATAACGAGAGAAGCCACCAAATAGATTGATGCAATGTATAAGGTGTGGCACGGAGACTGTTGGGTTTGATAAGAAGACAAGAACGTCATCCACATACAGAGCGATCTTGTGTGCCTTCATCTCCACTTCTGCAGCGGTTATATTGGGATCCCTACATAGTGCCTCCGCCAGCGGTTCGATCACCAATGTGAAAAGCAATGGTGACATCGGACAGCCCTGTAGACTCCCCCTACAAATATTAAAATTGCTTGACCGTACACCATTGGTGAGGACCGTGGCAAAAGGATCACTATACAAAGCCTCCACCCACCTGATGCAGGTCTCTCCCAGGCCAAACCGCTTCAAAGTATGAAAAAGATATGGCCACTCGACCCGGTCAAATGCCTTTTCCACAGCTAAGGAGATCACCAATCCCTGTACCAATCACTGTTGACATACTTGGATCATGTTACGTAATCTCCTGACATTATCCATCGATCTGTGACCTTTTATGAACCTTGTCTGGTCCTCCTTAATGATGGAGGGCAGTACAGTTTCTAGCCTTAATGCCAGTGCCTTGGATAGGATTTTGAGTCGACATTCAGGAGTGAAGTGAGCCTACAAGGAAGCACAATCCTGCAGGGCCTTCCCTTTTTTAAGAATGAGAGAGATGTTCACCTCTCTTAGAGATGGTGGGAGGAGGCCACAACAATGTGAGTCATTCAACATACTAAGCATCGGCCCTGACAATATACTTATAAACTCCTTATAGAACTCAGGGAGCCCGTCAGGACCCAGCACCTTTCCATTCTGGAACTGCCTCACAGCCTCCTGCACCTCTTGCTCGACATTGGGGCATTGAGGAGAGACTCTTGTTCAGGGGTCACTCCAGAAAGGTCCAAATTCTTTAAAAAAAGACTCCATCCTAACCCTTCCACTCTCACATCTTTCAGATTGGTATAATTCAGAGTAAAATTTCTGGAATGCTGCATTAATACTTTTAGAATAATAGGTCAAATTTCCAGTGTCCTCTCTGATCGAAGTAATGGCTTGGGGAGCACTCCTTTTCCTAGTAAGGTATACTAGGTACTTGTCCAGCTTACACCCATGCTCAAACTGCCTTTGATTGCAAATGTAAGTTCCCTCCATGTGAGCATGGAGTTCAGTGTAGACCGAAGAGCCACGATCCTCTGCAGTTTAACCAGTGAGGTCCTGTTAACATGTGCCTTTTCAGTTACTTTCAGATGCACCTCAAGCAAGCGTTGCTGCTCGCCCATCTGTCACTTCTTACTGGCTCAATAGGAAATAACCAACCCCCAGCATAGGCTTTAGCTGTTTCCCAAAGAGTGGATGGGTGACTGGCAGAGCCTGAATTAGTATCTAAGAAAGCCCTGAACTCAGTAGAAAATAATTCAATAAACTTGCTATCCTTAAGGATGAAGGAGTCCAGTTGCCAGTGCCTCGAGCCTACCACCATATCCTTACTCTGAACCATTAAATATACTGGGGCGTGACCGGAAATAGTGATTTTACCTATTGTACATGACACTGCCGAGCCCAGATGCGCTGTGGGGGTCAGAAAAAGATCAATCTTGGTATGGCATTTATGTGGGTTCAAGAAGAATATGAAGTCCCTGCCTGTGGGGTGAAGGTGCCTCCAAACATCTACTAATCCCAATTCAGCACACAATTCCCTTAATAGTTTAGATCGCAAAGAAGATATCAGCGGGCCTTCATGCAATCTGTCTACTGTAGGGTCTGTGAGACATTGAAATCCTCTCCTCTGATAATATGTTGAGATGCAAGGTTAACCAGTCTAGAAAGTGCGTCTGTCAAGAAATTAAGGGGGTGGGTCAGGGGACGGTAGACATTTAAGATCCCATATTCTTCCCCATGTATCAAAGCTTTAAGGATTACAAATCTCCCGTGTGTGTCTTTAATGCACTCTAATAACTTAAATGGGAGATTTTTTCTCACTAAAATGGCCAAGCCTCTACTCTTCATGTTGAAAGATGAAAAATAAACCTGGTCATACCCATTCTGTTGCACCTTCAAATGCTCTGCGTCATCCAATTGTGTTTCTTGTAATAAGACAATGTCTCTCTTTTAAGGCTAGAAAGTACCTTCTTCCTCTTGACAGGTGAATGACTCCCCTTAATATTCCAGGTACACCACCTAAACACATCTTTAGCCATAACCTTCTATAGCAACGTTTAGACTCCAGAGAGGAAGAACCCAAAATACAGATCGCTGAGCTTTAATGCAAAAGACTCCACAAAACCCAAAAACTATACATTTTACAATAACTACAGCAAATAAATCTACAAAACTTACAAAAACTATTTCCAACAAAAACAGAACAAAAAAAAATCGCCAAAGGCATTGATTGGAGACATTTACCCCCCCCATTTGAAGGGGGTACCTACACATCCTACAACCCAACCAACCATCCCAACCACCCTCTCAACTCCTACCAGGTAGGGTCGCACCACATACATCGACCACCCAATAGAGAACAAAAAACACCCAAGAGCAAGGTTAGTGCTATAGACAAGTAAACTAAAAATATATGTCACCCATCTCTTAACATAACTTAGAGATTGCTGATAAATACTCTATCCATCCCAAACATCATTTCTTGCAACTTATTACCAGAAAGAAGACTCCACCAAGTCCATTTAAAGAAGAGCAAATTTGAACAGTTCTGTCCTCTACGCCTATTCAGCCGTTCGACTTAAGTCAATGTGTCCACAAAGTTCTTTACTTTCCCCGGCAAGTCAACAAATGTATGGATCCATTATGATTGATCCAAAGCACTGCTGGATATCTTAAAGAATACTGGATCCCAAGCTCTCTCAATCTCCTCTTGATGCCATCGTAGAACAAGGAGAAAGTGAGGACTGCAGATGCTTGAGATCAGAGTCAAGAGCTGAATGTGGTCCGGAGTCCAGGTGGGATCAGACAGTTCTGTAGGCAGACACTGAGGAAGGAGATGTGGGTGTGGTCGCACATCAGATTCGTGATGAAAGGCTTATGCCTGAAACGTCGATTCTCCTGCTACCTGAATGCTGCCTGACCTGCAATGCTTTTCCAGCAACACGTCATCGTAGGACTTCCTTTCCTGGACCACAGTCACCGAGAAGTCTTGATAAAAACATGACCCTGGAGCTGCCAATACCAAGGCCCTCGAATCCCTCCCTTGGGCTTGAGAGGCTTCCATTACCCTCTGCTTGTCTTTATAATGATGGAACTTTACCAGGACAGGGCTGGACACTGATCCGCACCTGGCTTTCATGCCGCTCTTTCAATTGTTATCTTTCCCATCTCAATCTCCAAATGAGGAATTCTGGGAACGACTTCTCGAAGAACACCACCAATCGCTCACCTTCGGTCCCCTTTAGTATGCCAACAACACACAGGTTCTTTCTTCTGCCCCATTTTTGAGATCATCTACAAGATCCAACAGACCCCAGACCTGTGTTTCCAGGGCTTCAATCCAACTCTTGGAGGAGTCAGTCTCTGCCTCTACACCTGCAGCCCAGCACTCGAGCTCATCGGTCCTTTTTCCCAAGTCTTGCAGCATAGCAGATACAGGAGCCAGCTTCTCTTTGATTTTTTTTCCAAGATCTGCCTCCTCAGACCCTTGTGAGATTTGGCCAGCTCCTCAACCAGGGTCTGGTGAGTAAGCAAGCCTGCTACTTCAGAGCGCTGGGCCGTGGCCCTGCCCTGGTCAAGCTTCCTTCTTTTTCCGGCATTCTCCAGCTTCAAGGACAAAGGTAAGTAGACTTTTTCTTTTTTCTAGCTCCTTTACTGCATTTTTACTCACAATAAAGTGTTTGGGATGGGTTCTCGTTCTGTCGGGCTGGTGTTGTAGCACGGAGCCCAGCAAACACGATCCTAACAGGACGCCGCCATCTTGGATACCCCCTCGGACTCATTTTTACATTCTAAAGGATAATCAAGCCTCAGCCCTGAGGGGATGCCAATCTGTAAGGAAGTACTTGAAATGTTACCGAAGGGCATCAAGACTAACCATACACAGATTTACTGTCTGGGTCAAAAAGAGACTGGTATTCTTTTATTGTTCATTCTGACAGATGGTCAAAGTAAATGAAGTACAACAAGGTTACGGAAAATAGTCAACTAACCATCTAATATCAAGGGATTCAACAAAATTATTAAAGCACAAATGTTACTGCTCAAAGGTTGCTTCAGCATAGAGACAGATCTTTCAGTCTTACAGATCTATCCAGTCATGAAGCTCCTGACTACATCTTCTTGCTTCATTTGTCTCCATTACTATATCATTCTATTCCTTTCTCCCTTGTGTACTTATCTTGTTTCCCTTTAAATAGATCCATGCCATAAACCCGAATGATTCATATTTACATTGTGTATTATCACAAGCTCTTGATGTCCCAAAGCACTTCACATCTAATCAAATACTTCTGAAGCCTAGTTGCTGTTGCAATGTTGGGTATATTTTGTTTGAATCACTCCACATAACACTCAGCTCCACAATCAGAGCTCTCTTTTCAGCAAAAGAGTTTCACCTGAATTTTGGATTGGATTTAGTCCTGACAGGGAAGAATGCTTAAGGACACCAAAGCTACATTCAAGAGAATCAGTTAGCTCAGTTTCATGGATGGCTGGGGTTGGTGATGCAGACTGATGCCAATGGTGCAGGTTCAATTCCTGCAACAATTGACATGACCATGAAGGATTCTCCTTCCTGAACTGTCATATCGCCTAAAGCATGGTGACCCTCAGGGGGGTTAAACTACCACCAGTGATTACTCTCTAATAAGAGAATACCCTTCTGGTCTGGTGTGACTTTACCTTTCATCAATGATTTGTGTAACTGGTACAAGGGAAAGTTTATGGAAATTGAGTAATGTGAAAAGAGGCAAGACCAGGAACTAACAGATGGTGGTGTAGCTATAATGTAATTCAGCGAGTAATCTCGAAGCCAAATGCAATGCTCTGTGGCAGAACCTCAATTCAATGAATGAATCTGGATTTGAAAGGAAACCTCAGTAAATGTGACCAGGAACATCACTGTTTGTGGTATAAACCCAACTTGTTCATTAATAATATAATCCTAATGCAGAATGATATCAGACATCATTAACTGGTTTGGCTTACATGTGACTCCAAGCCACCAGCTAGATGATTGACTCTTGATGGACCATGAAAGGTCCCATCAAATACTTGAGTTAAAATGCAAATGAGGTGGGCAAACTTCACCTCATAGCAAAAAAACACCACCAGGGAAGGTCTTAGTTACACAAAGTCAACAATGGTTGGATCTTCCAATGGTCAGGTCATTGTTTCTGCAGTCTAGATCGACATTCCACAGCAGGATCCTCCAGAATACCTGACATAACAAGCAGAAAGGGATGGCTCAGGAAATTGATGACTCCATTGGGCAATTCCCTTGGTCCTCTAAAAGTATCCACTGAAATTTGAGAATTTGGAGAGCTCCATTGCAATTCATTAAATAGTTACTCAGGGAAAGGTGGACTATGAGAAAATCCTCATCTGGCCGGAGTAATCATTCAACTGACAGTCCAATTTACCTCCCACACCCTCAAGTACAGCTAAAACCCATTCAGACCCTAACCACTGATACCCACCCTTTCCACTTGGGACCACCCGCTCCACCTAGAATCTCCCTCCTTCAGACTGCACTCCCAGACAAGTAGATTTTTTTTTGTTCACTCAAGGGACATGAATATCACTGGCTGGTCAGTATACTTAGTTGCCCTTGACAATGAGGTGGTGAGCTGCCTTCTTGGACTGCTGCTGTCTATGTGCTGTAGATTGACCCACAGTGTTCTGAGGGAGGGAATTCCAGGATTTTAACCCAACATCACTGACAGAATTGTGATATATTTCCAAGTCAAGATAGTGAGTGGCTTGGAGTGGAACTTGCAGGTCATGGTATTCACATATATTTGCTGCCTTTGTCATTCTAGATGGAAGTGGTCGTGGATTTTGAAGATGCTGTCCAACAGTTTTCTGTGAATTACTGCAGTGCATAGCAAGTTTTGATAAGATTTGTAGCTCAGGTGGAGGTTCTGGATGTAGGTTTGCTCGCTGAGCTGGAAGGTACATTTCCAGACATTTCGGCACCATACTAGGTAACATCTTCAGTGGGCCTCCAGGTGAAGTACTGCTGATAATTTCTGCTTTCTATTTATATTTTTGGGTTTCTTTGGGTTGGTAATGTCATTTCCCGTTCTTTTTCTCAGGGGGTGGTAGATGGGGTCTAACTCGATGTGTTTGTTAATACAGTTCCAGTTGGAATGCCATGCTTCCAGGAATTTTCGTGTGTGTCTCTGTTTGGCTTGACCTAGGATGGATGTGTTGTCCCAGTCAAAGTGATGTCCTTCCTTATCTATCTGTAAGGATACTAGTGAGAGAGGGTCATGTCGTTTTGTGGCTAGTTGATGTTCATCATGTATCCTGGTGGCTAGTTTTCTGCCTGTTTGTCCAATGTAGTGTTTGTTACAGTTCTTGCATGGTATTTTGTAAATGACATTAGTTTTGCTTGTTGTCTGTATAGCCACCAGGATATATGAACATCAACTAGCCACAAAACGACATGACCCTCACTCACTAGTATCCTTGCATGCAGATAAGGAAGGACACCACTTCGACTGGGACAACACATCCATCCTAGGATAAGCCAAACAAAGACACGCACGAGAATTCCTAGAAGCATGGCATTCCAACCGGAACTCTATCAACAAACACATCGAGTTAGACCCCATCTACCACCCCCTGAGAAAAAGAACAGGAAATGACATCACCACAGGAAATGACATCACCAACCCAAAGAAACCCAAACATATAAATAGAAAGCAGGAATTATCAACAATGCTTTGCCAGGAGGCCAACTGAAGATGTTACCTAGTAGGGTGATGAAACATCTGAAAATGAACCTTCCAACTTAGCGAGCAAACCTATATCCAGAATTGCAGTGCATCATACAGATATTATACACTGTTGCTCCTGAGCATTGTAGTTAAAGGGGATAGATGCTTGTGGATGTGGCACCAAGCAAGCAGATTACTTTTTCCTGAATGATGTCAAGTTCCTTCAGTGTTGTTCGAGCTGCACCATCCAGGCAAGTGGGGAGTATTGCATCACAATCCTGACTTGAGTCTTGGAGATGGTGGACAGGAGGTGTGTTACTTGCTACAGTATTCCTGGGTTCTGACCTATACTTGTAGCCTCAGTATTTATAGAGTTATAGAGATGCACAGCATGGAAACAGACCCTTTGGTCCAACTCGTCCATGCTGACCAGATATCCTAACCTAATGTAGTAGCATTTGCCAGTACTTGGTCCATATCCCTCTAAACGCTTCCTGATCATACACCCATCCAGATGCCTTTTAAATGTTGTAGTGTACCACCCAACACCACTTCCTCTGGCAGCTCATTGCATTCATGAACCTCCCCTTAGGTCCCTTTTAAATCTTTCCCCTCTCACCCTAAAACTATGCCCTATAATCCTGGACTCCCCCATCCCAGAGAAAACACCTTGTCTATTTACTCTATCCATGCCCCTCATGATTTTATAAGCCTCTATAAGGTTACCCTCTCAGCCCAATGCTCCAGGGAAAACAGTCCCAGCCTATTCAGCCAATCCCTATACCTCAAATCCTCCAACCCTGGCAACAGTGGAGAAAGTGAAGATTGCAGATGCTGGAGTTCAATCAAGAGTATGGAAAAGCACAGCAGGTCAGGCAGCATCTGAGGAGCAGGAGAATCAACATTTCAGGCATAAGCCCTTCATCAGGAATGAGGTTGAGCGCCTGGGGGGGTCTGAGAGATAAATGGGAAGGCGGGGGTGGGGCTAGTGGGGAAGGTAGCTGTGAATGCAATAGGTAGATGAAGGTGGGGGAGGAGAGAAAAGTGAAGTGGTTAGATGGGAAAGACAATGGACAGGTCAAGAGGACAGTGCTGAGTTGGAGGTTTGGGACTGGTATTTGGTGAAGGGAGGGGAAATGAGGAAGCTGGTGAAATCCACATTAATCCTGTTTGGTTGCAGGGTGCCAAGGCGGAAGATGAGGCATTCTTCCTCCATGCATCGGGTGGTTAGGGTTTGGCAATGGAGAAGGCCCAGGACCTGCTTGTGCTTGGTGGAGGCCTGTCAACATCCTTGTAAATCTTTTCTGAACCGTTTTGAGTTTCACAACATCCTTCCGATAGGAGGGAGACCAGAATTGCACAGAATATTCCAAAAGTGACCTAACCAATGTCTGGTGAGTTCAAGTTAGTTCCTAATCAATGGTAATGCCCAGGATATTGATCGTGGGAGGGATAGTGATGGTAACATCATTGAATGTCAGGAGTAGAGGGGTATGCAGTGGTGGTCACGTGGTCTCTTATTGAAGACGATTATTACCTGGCATTGGTGTGGTACAAATCTTACTCGCCACTTGTCCAGATTTTATAACATAATTATTTCAGCTTTGCCATGCAATACAATTGCGGTTTTTGGTAAGCATAGATGCTTCAGAATTGGAGCTGCAAGTTACTGCCACTCCATAGCCCTTCAAGACTGTTCTGTCATTTGATTTGATCATGGCTGATCCATTAACTCTCTTTATCTATTGCTTAAATCTATCTTAATATCCTTGCCTCACAAAAAATGTAACAATCTCGTGAATGTACGATGCAAAGTTAAACCAGAATCAAGGGGTAGTAATTCACGATGTAAAATCAGACAAATAGAGAAGAGTTTGGTTTGATTAATGTTTCAGGTGCAAAGAGAAACTTTTAAAAGCTGAAGACGTGAGATGTATTGAAAAGTTTCTGTAAAAAGGTTGAAATTATCATGGTCGTCCATGGAAGACTGACTAAATGGCATTTCCTAGTTCTATGTTTTCTTTTGATTTTCCGAATTATCTCCAATAAAATTAATCTGAGTCAGCATGATTAAAAAGGGTCATATGTTGCAACACGAAGATAAATTAATTGTCCATACTTGTAATACTGGAATTTATGTCAGAGTTACATCAAAAGTCATCCACTGATTTTCCCGCTGCTCAAATTAAGAGACAAAAATATGACAAATAGCCTGTAGAAATGTAAGCTAAATGTGAATGCACTGAATATCATTAAAATTAAAACAAATCTTAACTAAACAAATGTGGGTGGCAACTTCCTGGTCAAGTCTAAATTCCACAAGGAATTACAAGCTGGAGAAAAGTCATTAAGGATAACAGTCATCAAGGAAACCCAAATTTCAGACCAACATCAATGGAAATCTTGATTTCCAGAAATTTGGAAAATTTTAAGTTTTAGTATTAAATACGTTTAAGTTTTAAACTCAAGATATAATTTGGAAATGCTTGATTATCATTTAGCAGTCAGGGACTAATAAAAATGTGGCCCTATGTGGAAGGAGTACTAATTCAAAATGCACAATCTACTGCCTGGAAGTTATTGTTCAGAGACAGGATAACATTCAGCGTAACACTCAGGATGCACAATATTCTCAATCGGCATTTGAGGCTAAATGAGTCTAAGCTCCATTCTTGCACATTGATCATCCTCTCACAGCACTGTATCCCCATGTCTCTGCTTCTGCAGTGATCAACTTATTTTGATGCGTATGGAGTTGAGTGCTCTCAATCGGATGCTGGTACCAGTGAAATAAGTAGCACCAATGAGAGTTGAGTAAATGAGCATTTTAAAAGCAGACAAATGGAGATGGGGTGGAGATGAGCATTACAGAGATGGAAGTCAGCTGTCTTGATTTTCTGTATCAAAACACAGCTCAAAGTCAAGGATGGCTACCAAGGATTTAAGTCGCCTGAATGTGCCTCAGCAGCCGGGGGAAATATAAAACCAGCAGCTACAGAATTTCTCTCCATCCCAGCTGGAGTGCATTTGGGACCAACCATTGTTTTTCTTCCCATGTTGGAAGTCATGACACTGTGGGTTGAACCTGCCTTCAAGCACAGAACTCAATTATGAAGGAGTATCCAAAAGGAACAGTAGTCAATTATAGAAGCATATAACATCAACATGGCAAATGAATTTCAGAGCAGGACCGAACCTTTGCCAGTCAGTCATCACTTGACCAGTTCTGAACCACTGAGAGCGCCCCAAAATGCAGACATCTCATCGGGTTGAGTTACTTACGTGCACAGTTACACCACCTAACTTTCACTAACAAATTAAATTGGCTTTTATATGTCAGAATTCAATATGTGGCAAGTCTACAAAATAATTTGAAAATATAATAAAGAATTATTGCAATTGGCTTGGAAAGACTAATAGGTTCCTTCCCTGGTCAAAAAATTAACTAATTAAAACAGAAACAAAATGCCTCTAAGTGTGTGGTGACCATATTAGCTAGAGACTAACACACCATTCTCACCGTCAGGACAACTCACAATGTCATGCGCCTATCAGCTGATGAAGCACCAAAACAGCGTTTGTCAGTGAGTTTCTTACTGGGCAATGGCAAGTTACTAATTACGACCTTAAGACCATAAGATATAGGAGTAGAGTTAGGCCATTCAGCCTATCGAGTATACTCCACCATTCAATCAAGGTTAATAGGTTTCTCAACCCCATTCTCCTGCCTTCTCCCCATACCCTTTGGTCCCCTTTCTAATCAAGACCCTAGCGATCTCTGTCTTAAATACACTTAATGACTTGGCCTCCACAGCCTTCTATGACAATGAATTCCAGAGTCATCACCCTCTGACTGAAGAAATTCCTCCTCATCTCAATTCTAAAGGGTCGTCCGTTCACTCTGAGGCCTTGACCTCGGGTCCTAGTCTCTCCTACTCGCGGAATCATCACCTACACACCCACTCCATCCAGGTCACGCGGTGTTCTGTAAGTTTCAATCAGACTCTCTCCTCCCCATCCACCCCATCTCCCCTCATCCTTCAAAACTCCATTGAGCACAGACCCAGAGACCTCAAAACCACTCCTCATCTGACAAGCCCTTCATTCCTGGGATCATTCTTATAAACCTCTTCTGGATCCCCTCCAGTGCCAGCACATCCTTCCTTAGAGAGAGGAATTGAGGGGAAGGTATCTTAAACATCTTATTAATGGACCAGGTTCCTATCTTACCAGACAACACCAAACAAGTTAAATATTAAGAATTCTCGAGATGGGAATCAGAGCAGGTACCTGATGATTTCAGTTCTCAGGACACGCCACACATGCCACATGCCCAGAGACATTGATATCTGACATGTGCCAGCCTTGAAGAATACGCATGGAACACCTCCAATTCACTTACAGAACACTTCTGCACTTCAATGCTCCACCTCAGGCTGCACCAGTAACTCTCATTGTAATGCTAAAGCATGACAGCGAGGACACTGTGTATATAGCCTGGACAAGGCTGCATCTCAGAACTGTTCAATCATTGTCTTAGTTCTCACTCACTCTGACCCTATCTGAGTGTTCATGGTACTGCATTTCCTTGCCTTGCCTTTTTGCAATTGCCCCTCAGCCAGATACCAAGCTCATGTTACTTCTGTCTTGCCTACTTGTTTAACATTGACACAAAGGCAGGAAACTTTGTCATAGGTTGTCAGTGGGCCTCGGTCAAGTCAAGGAAGATAGCCTTTGCTCAGGGAGGGTTTGTATCTGATATGGTTTTGGAGTCATAGAGTCATAGAGATGTACAGCACAAAAACAGACCCTTCGGTCCAACCCATCTATGCCGACCAAATATCCCAACCCAATCTAGTCCCACCTGCCAGCGCCCAGCCCATATCTCTCCAAACCCTTCCTATTCATAGGAGAAAGTGAGGTCTGCAGATGCTGGAGATCAGAGATGGAAATGTGTTGCTGGAAAAGCGCAGCAGGTCAGGCAGCATCTAGGGAACAGGAGAATCGACGTTTCGGGCATTAGCCCTTCTTCAGGCTGAAGAAGCCTGAAGAAAGGCTAATGCCCGAAACGTCGATTCTCCTGTTCCCTAGATGCTGCCTGACCTGCTGCGCTTTTCCAGCAACACATTTCCTTCCTATTCATATACCCATCCAAATGCCTTTTAAGTGTTGCAATTGTACTAGCCTCCATCACTTCCTCTGGCAACTCATTCCATATACGTATCACTCTCTGCATGAAAAAGTTGCCACTTAGGTCTCTTTTACATCTTTCTCCCTCACTCTAAACCTATGTCCTCTAGTTCTGCAGTCCCCCACCCCAAGGAAGAGACTTTGTCTATTTATCCTATTCATGCCCCTCATGATTTTATAAACCTCTATAAAAGGTCACCCTTCAGCCTCCGATGCTTCAGGGAAAACAGCCCCAACCTGCTCAGCCTCTCCCTATAGCTTCAATCCTTCAACTCTGGCAACATCCTTGTGGCAGCTTAATATTCCAGGATACAAATGCCAAAGGAAGGATAGAAGGGGAGGCAAGAGAGGAGGGGGAGTGGCATTTTTGATAAGGGATAGCGGCATTTTTGATAAGGGATAGCATTACAACCGTGCTGAGGGAGGATATTCCTGGAAATACACCCAGGCAAGTTATTTGGGTGGAACTAAGAAATAGGAAAGGGATGATCATCTTATTGGGATTGTATTATAGACCCCCTAGTAGTCAGAGGGAAATTGAGAAACAAACTTGTAAGGAGATCTCAGCTATCTGTAAGAATAATAGGGTAGTTATGGCAGGGGATTTTAACTTGCCAAATATAGACTGGGACTGCCAGAGTGTTATGGGTTTAGATAGAGAGGAATTTGTTAAGTGTGTACAAGAAAATTTTCTGATTCAGTATGTGGATGCATCTACCAGAGAAGGTGCAAAACTTGACTTACTCTTGGGAAATAAGGCAGGGCAGGTGACTGAGGTGTCAGTGGGGGAGCACTGTGGGACCAGCGACCATAATTCTATTAGATTTTAAATTGTAATGGAAAAGGATAGACCAGATCTAAAAGTTGAAGTTCAAAATTGGAGAAAGGCCTCTTTTGACGGTATTAGGCAAGAACTTTCAAAAGCTGATTGGGGGCAGATGTTTGCAGGTAAAGGGATGGCTGGAAATGGGAAGCCTTCAGAAATGAGATAACGAGAATCCAGAAAAAGTATATTCCTGTTAGGGTGAAAGGAAAGGCTAGTAGGTATAGGGAATGCTGGATGACTGAACAAATTGTGGGTTTGGTTAAGAAAAAGAAGGAAGCATATGTCAGGTATAGACAAGATAGATCGAGTGAATCCTTAGAAGTGTATAAAGGCAGTAGGAGTATACTTAATAGGGAAATCAGGAGGGCAAAAAGGGGACATAAGATAGCTTTAGCAAATAGAATTAAGGAGAATCCAAAGGGTTTTCACAAAAACATTAAGGACAAAAGGATAACTAGGGAGAGAATAGGGTCCCTCAAAGATCAAGAGATGGAAAATACGAAAAGGCTGGATCCATGCTTATTAATCAGGCATTTGGATGTATATATGAATAGGAAGGGTTTGGAGGGATATGGGCCGGGCGCTGGCAGGTGGGACTAGATTGGGTTGGGTTATCTGTTCGGCGTGGACGGGTTGGACCGAAGGGTCTGTTTCTGTGTTGTGGACAGGATGTGTTGAGTTCATGCTGTAAATTCCTATCATTCTCCAATTCATATATTCAAATCCCTCGAATCATTTTCAATTGCTCCATGTTTATTAATCTGTAATCTAACTGAAATCTCAGCTGGCCACCAGCAGCAAATCCAAGAAAGTAGAGCATCAGCAAAAAGTTGGAGAAACACCATTGTCAAGGGGGTTATGGGACTGAAGAAGATTAAAATAATTTGAAGGCATGATACCATATAAGGACTAGAAGATGAGGATAAGAGTTTTAAATTGGTGTGTTAGAAGTCAATTTAAGTCAGTGAGGATAGAATGCAAAGTGAATGAGTTGAGACATAGAGAGAACAGATCTTCATGAGTTTAGGTCTACAGAGAGTAGGTGATGTCAAGCCATCCAGAAAACCTGGAATATTGGGTGAAGGAGTTAACAAAGACATAAAACAGAAGCAGATAGGTGGAGACTGGTGATGTTGCAAAGCAAAGAAATCTGCATATTTTTATGGTCATCTGGGAAAGGACTCTGAAGACACATTGTAAAAGGTTCTACAGCTTGGATTTACAAACTGAAACCAGAACAAGCAGCCTGCAGTCTTCCTGCACCTTTTCACGTCTGACAATCTGTGCAGACCTGCACAGGAAGAATGCTTGTTTCCATAAAAATTAAGTTGTTTTTAATTTTTAATCCATACAGCACTCCTGCCTTCATGTGGTAAAGACTAGCAACTACACACAAGTTACATTCTCAATCAAGAACAGCAAATTTGAACATTATTTCTGATTTTTTACAAGAATAAGCAAAGGGCAGAAATGTTGGAATATCATTCGTATTTCTTTATTTCCAAAAATATACTTTATTTATAAAAATCTTTCTTTACGTACACAGTCACTAGAGCAGTTCAATTCAATACAGCCTTTTCATATGTCGAACAAACCAACCCAAGGCATTTCTTAATTAGACAAGATTACATTTACATTCTTTTTGAGGCATGAGGAGGGTTTGATAACTGAACGGACTCCCTTTTAATTTCAGCAGAAAGGTCTCAGACAGTGGTCATTCCCCACTGCACCCCAGCAACAGCTGCCCCAAGCTTTACTTTGTCCCTCAACACATAGACCCAGACCTTGGAATGTGCCAGTCTGCAACACTCAGTTGTGGTCAACTCCTTGTTCTGGATGACCAACCAGTTTGGGCAGATCAGAAAGCGTCTTTCACGTAGTTGCTGGTCCTCCAGGCACAGTTGATGCTTGTCTCGGTGTGCGTCCTGGGGAACAGACCATAGAGCTGTCACAGAGCTGCTCGGGATGATTCTCGACACAAACCACTACATCTTCCTCCAGGCTGCCTTTGCAAAGGCACATTCTGGAAGGAGATATGTGACCGTCTCTATTCCACTCCCACAACTGCGTCAAGGGCAGCTTGCAGAGGTGGAGAGAGTCCAGGTGCACATGAAGGATCTCACAGGTAGTGTGCTTTTCACCACTGGCCAAGGGATGTCTTGTTGGAAAGTTCTGGTGATGAGGTATTCTGCCAAATGATATTGACAGTCTGCTCAGGTAACAACCTGACAGGGTCTCAAGGATGCTGTGCTGACCACTTCCTGATGGACTTATGGTCAAAGGTGTTTCTCTTTGCAAATTTCTCCCGGAACGACAGGTGATACGAAACAGTCCAACTACTTGCAGCATTCAGCAGCAACAAGACCAGACCCATCCTTCACAACATCAAGGGCAGGCAGTATGTAGTAATACTTAGTGTTTGCTTATCAAGGATCTATGCGCAGCTTAATAGGGCCACACAAGACGGTAACCATCAGGATAAGAGCGGTGGGTTGGGTATGTTCTTACCCCCACCTCAACTAGAGCTTTGTACATGGTGTCCCTCCAGACCCAGTTCATCCAAATGAAGTAGCACTGCTGCCTCACAGCGCCAGAGAACCGGGTTCAATTCCCATCTCAGGTGACTCTCTGTGTGGAGTTTGCACATTCTCCCCGTGTGTCTGCGTGGGTTTCCTCTGGGTGTTCCGGTTTCCTCCCACAGTCAAAAAATGTGCAGGTCAGGTGAACCGGCCATGCTAAATTGCGCGTAGAGTTAGGTGAAGGGCCTGTTTCCACACTGTAAGTAATCTAATCTAATCTAATCTAAAGTGGAACATGGTTCAAGTGACTGCAATAGCACAGGTTCTGGGAATGGGTCAGACCTACGCCATGTATAACAACAGAGAATACCTTACACCTGATGACCAGGTTTTACCCACAATGAAGATGAAGCAGTGCTTCCAACAGCTCAGCTTCTGCCTCACCTTGGCGATATGCTCCTCCCAGATCTTTTGCACATACTCCAGCCCTTCTGAACCATAGTCCCAGCACCTTTAGGTAATCTGTCCTGATGGTTAAGGGGATAAGGGATCAATTAGCCCAGTTCCCAAAGAACATAGCCTCGCTCTTGCCTCCCAAGGCCAGTTCAAAGCATCATTCTCTCTTATTGATTAAAAACAACAAAGTACGTTCATCCTGTCTCAACATCGGCTCTGTTTATTCATGCCATAGCCCTTGGAAGCACATTTCTTCCACATGCTGAGTTACAATCTCATTCTCACAAGTTGCTTCACACAGACTAACAATAAAGTTGAAGTTACCCATTTTAAGCCCATACAGTCCTTAACTAATAGCGAGTGGTTACCTTTAGCCCAAATTTGGTTTAGCATTCTGATTGTTCTAGTAGTGAATCCAGATATTTCAGCTCTCTATTCTATGTATTCAAAGGCCTTCAAAATATGCAGTGACTCTTCCTTCACAACATCTGCACACTTCTGATCATGTAGTAAATTAAACAATAAGAATATTAGGAAATTTCAGTAAATGAGATGTTCAACTTCTAATAATTAGTTTAAGGACACTTTTTGGTTAAAGAAAGCTTAATTAAAATATTTAAGAAAAACAATTATGACTCATGCAATACAGGATGCAAAAACAACATGTCTGAGACTAATTTCCATTATCAACCAAACGAGTGATGTGGAAACTTGCTGCACCAAGGCTTAATCCAGTCTAAGGAGGTAGTACATACTCCTGTGCAACCTCACTGAAATTGAGATCCCATCACAGATTGACAGAAAATTATATCTTTTCTGCGCGCTGTTGTGTTATATTTAAATACTATAGCGGAATAGAAATACCACTAGATAGTTCTACTGGCTCACGCACTCATGTAAGCATTACATTTTAACACTGGGATTCCCATGGAAAGTGTTCACATTGCAGGTTTTAATGCAATGTAAGGCCACAAAGCCTTGATAGATTCAACCCTCTCATACCAACCTAAAAGGTATCAGGTCCAACTGTGCATGGACTGGAAGCCACAGCGTATCTCCCACTGTTCATGAACCTTTCCAGTTGGCAGTAGGCGGTACAGTGCTCCAGATAACAGCTTTCCTGTGCGAAACGTAGCTTGCAATAAGAAAAAAATTGAAAATGCTGGAAACATACAAGTGCTTGCAGATTGCCAACCTTTTAGGATTCTTCTCTAGTCTCCCAGAATTGAAGGTTAATCTCATGCATGCTGATAAAACAAATGGTTTCCAGGTCCAAAGCGCTTACTGGGATCATCACCTTTTCATAAACACGCTGGAAAATTATGCAAGTGAGAGAGACTGAATTTTTAGGGTCAGAAGGTCATATTTGTAAAGAGATAATGTAAAGTAACGATGTAAAGTAAAGATAGAACCTTAAAAAGCAAAGCAAAGTTAGAATAAGGGAGAGAAAACAACAGTTAAAAGTATCAAGAATGCTAAATTCTATCACCAAGGGGGATATGTGTTAGTGTATAAATGAACTTCACACAGTAGTGTGATAGCTGAAATATTGCTTCCTTTGGCAGGTTTGGTCAATAGTGAAACTATATTCTCTACAAATTTATCAATTCAATATGGTAACATGGTGGCTCAGTGGTTAGCATTGCTACCTCACAGCACCAGGGACCCAATTGTCATCAGATTCCTGATGAAGGCTTTTGCCCGAAATGTCGATTTTGCTGCTCCTTGGATGCTGCCTGAATTGCTGTGCTTTTCCAGCACCACCCTAATCTAAACCCAATTGTTAACAGCAGTCTAAGTTTGTTCAATATGTCATTTTAATTGCATGACACTGTGATCTATTGCTATAAATTTAATGTCTTATGATCCTGCCCCACGAGTTACCTGATGAGGGAGCAGCACTCTGGAAGCTAGTACTTCCAAATGAACCTGTTGGATTATAACCTGGTGTTGTGTGATTTTTAAACTTTGTCCAATAAGGTTGCTATAATCAGAAAGTTAATATGTCCATGTTCACCTACACCACTCAGCATAGCAATGGGCATAGAATGTACAATGTTGCAACAACCTATTGCTAACTTATTTGACTTATTGAGCCTGATCTTTTCCTGTCTTGCTTATATATTGTCAATGGATCCAGCAGCTGTTCTGTGAAAGGGAACACTTTAAAATCCCTGAGTGAGGTCCATCAGTATTCGTGTTGTGAAGTTCAAAAGATCCAGCTGAAAAGGTCAAAAAGCTTTAATGTATGTACTAGCCTCATGTGGCTTTGTTCCTGCAAATCTTCCTTTATTGTGCAGCAAGACTGGGTCTTTCACACCCAACCAGATCCTATTGATAAAACAGACAATTACATTGGTGATACTGCTTAACGATCAGCTTTTAAATCCCCCATCAGGAAGAGGCACCATCAGCAGAAAGCAGTTACAAAGCTAAGAATTTCAATGGAAAACCCAAAATGTAGCACAAAATTAACTGTTTCATTATTGTCTTTTAATTAATATCTTTAAGTCTATCACCAAGAAAGCAAAGGAACTTCCATTTACTATATGTAGTTCCATAGCCAATGAATATCAAGTATATGAATAACACATACCAGCATTGCCAGCACACCACAGCCCACTCCTCCCACCCCCAGATTCAATAGGAAGACCATCAAACAAACACTAATAGAAAAGCAAATACTGATGATGCTGGAGAAGAAGAGTTATATTGGATTCAAAGCATTCACTGTGTTTCTCAGTCTCCACAGATGTTGCTAATCCTGCAGGGATCCTCCAGCACTTTGTCTCTTTCATTCTAAACCAATGCTAATTTCTTCTTTCAGCCAGCTCCACAAACACTCGAGCAAAACTCCTGCAAATCCAACTTCAAAAGGACTCAACTCTGTGGCTAGATGGCCAAAAAGCATTGACCTACTATTCAACTTCGAGCTCCCACCCCTGAGGCTCTCCTTTTCTCAACAACCAAAATGGTCAACATACCAGGTGAGGACAAAGAAGATGCTTCAAGAGCACTCTGAGGCTCTCTCTGAAGTGCAGAATTAATGATATTAATGGCTGGGAGGAGAATGGTACCAATTATTCAAAATCATACCAACTAGCTCATGAAGCTGCATCAGACTTTGAGACACAATATCGTAATAACGAGGCAGAGCGGCGTCAGCAAAGGAAGTAAGTCTTGACCTCCTGTCCCACTACATTACAGGATCTCCTGCCCCTTTCCCCAGAAGATCTGGAATCGGCCTGTCCAGTCATGTCAAGGAACGTTGCAGGAACTTGCTGACAAAAACAGATCCCCAACTGAGGTACAGCCACTGCCAACTGGGAGCCAAAGAAATACTTCTGAAGTATAATCACTGTGGACATGTCAGGAAATGTAGCATGAATTTACACATGAATGAGGCCCATAAATAGCAGCACGATAATGATCAGAGCATCTGACTTACGTGTTGGTTGAGGAATCGATATTGACCGGGGCAGCCATGCAGATTCAGCTGCTCTCCAGTCAAATGGTGCCAAAGATAAATTTAAAATATTTCCAATGGATAAAGGTAAATTCAACTTACGGAAAGCAAGCATAATTCCCCTTAGGTCAACTAATCAGCTGCAAATCACCACGTCTCAACTAATTGTTTACAATGTTGCTTGAAGTAAAATGCAAAAATCTTTTAACCATCATCAAAACTTCCCAGAAGAATAAATCAAGTAGGCATTTACACAGTAATAATTAAAAGATAAAAGCACAGAGTTTTGAGCTTACCAAGCATATCAGACTAAATTTATTTAATCTATTGTGCACCCAGAGGTTTGAGCGGAGGAAAGTTGAACCAACTGTGACTGTGATGAGTGTCACTGGGGAATAGGAGGACCAAAATCATGGAAGTTCAGCAACATAGCAGGGAAAATGTTCCCTGCTCATTCAACATAAATCCCTAGGACATCCCTAGGATCGCTTCTCGGCCTTTTGGCTAAGATCAAGTGTCTGTTCTTATCAGGACAGGGGTCGAGTTGCGAGTCATCAGAGCTAGTGGAGATCATCGCTGGATCGTGATTGGGTGTTGGAGGATCGTTTGGTTGTGCTGACCTGCTATTGGTGGATCTTCATGCTGGCTTCGGCCTAACACCAATTCAGGGACCAGCCAACCTCAGAGCTATGGCCTCAACAGCTGTGCGCAGCCCTGGGCAGGGGGTTCGAAACACCGTCCGGGTGTCTGTTAAGAAGGTGGAGGAGCGGACACCAGTCGATCGGACGGTGTTCGTCAAGAAGGTGTTGTTCGAGTGCTGTGGATTCGCCGCAGCAGACGTGTACTGCCTGCAGGATTTCCCTGGGGCAGGCTACTTCGATGTCACCTTCAGGAGCGTGAAGCAATGTGAGCAGCTCCTGAAGGTCTTCAAGGAGAAGGAAGGGGAGCCGCTGTTCTCCATCTTGTCGGCGGTCCCCTTGTGTGTGCTTCCTGCACAGAGGAGCAGGGTTGTTACTATCCACATGTACAACCCCTACGTGCCAGCAACTGATGTCCTGACGTTCCTGGGAAGATATGTGCAGGTCGAGGGTCAAAGCACCGATGTGGTTGACCCTTTCGGGATCTGGACCAGCAAACGACAGGTCAAGGTAACCCTGAGGGTGGACGCCAGCGGGAATATCCTCCACCCACCCTCCAGCTTTGCTATCGGAGGGAGCAGAGGGTACCTGACTTATGCAGGGCAGCCGAAAGTGTGCCGAACCTGTGGGAGGTCAGGCCACATGGCGGCGGACTGCAAGGTCACGATCTGTCGCAATTGCAAGAAGGAGGGCCACCCGACCAAAGACTGCAAGGAGGAAAAGAACTGCAATCTGTGCGGGGAGGCGGGCCACGTGTACAGGGCCTGCCCAAGACGAGGGGCCGCCACCTACGCGCAGATGGCCGGAGGCGGGCCACAAAAGGACAGCAAGGCACCGCAAACCGGCAAGGAAATGGTGTCAGGAGGCACGCGACAGGAAGGACAGGCCGGAGCAGAGCAGATGACAGCTACCGGAGAGGTACAGCTGCCGAGCGAAGCTCCGACAGGACAGGAGGAGGAGGCGGAGAAGGGAAAGAAGGAGGCAGAGGAATGGACCGTGGTGAAAAACAGGAAGAGGAAAACCCACCCGGTCACCAAGACCTCCCAGAAAAAGGGGAAAAGGCAGCTGCAGGTGGAAGATACGGACAGCTCTTCAGAGGGTGAGGACGGAAGAAAGGAGAGCCGTCACCAAAAGAAGAGGCAGAGCGCTGCGAGGAGAAAGGAGAGCAGCAACTGCCAACCAAGGGACGAGCCTCCTGAGGAAATGGGAAACCACCACCCCCCACCAGGTGAAAGCCAGGAGTGTCCCACCACCACACAGCTCCAGGTGACTGGGAGCAGCGACCCTCTGACAGCCCCGCTGTCAGATATAGAAACAGACAGCGTGGACCCTGGTCTCGGCCCGATGACACCGGAGCGGGCAAATGGGCCGAGTGAGGAACTGGACAGCTACCTCAGCCCTGCGAGGGTCCAGCAGTTTGCGTACTGCATGGGGATGCAGACAGCTACCCCAGAGGGGCAGGACCAGCAGCAATCGGACATGGGTAACCTTACAACCTGTTAACAAAATGGGGTTTAAAATTGCAACCATCAATGTGCGCAGTATAAAATCTGCTGCGCGATGTGTTTCAACTCTGGCCTTCCTGGCCAACGTGAAAGCTGATGTCCTGTTTCTGCAGGAGTGTGGGATACCGCACCTCAGCAGTTACAGGAGATGGTCGAGCTTGTGGGCCCATGGGCCGTCAGTGTGGTCGGGGGGCAACGATAACCGCTCCTCGGGCCTGGGTATTCTGTTACGGGGAGGCAACTTCACCATCTCCGAGGTTAAGGAGGTGGTGGGCGGGCGCCTCCTCGTTGCTGATGTTACCTACAGAAACGCTCCCGTGAGACTAATTAATGTGTACGCCCCAGCGGGTAAGAGTGAACGGTTGGCCGTCCTGCAGCAGCTTCCACTGTTGCTGGCTACGTCCAGGCCGGTCATTCTGGCCGGAGACTTCAACTGTATCATCGATGCAGAAGGACGATCCGGCGGGGGGGACAGTAAACTGGACGCCACGTCCAGAGCCCTGATGGACACGGTCAAAGACGCCAAGCTGCACGACGTCTTCAGCACCCCTGCAGACGGAGCGCAGCGTAGATATACATGGTCACGGGCAGACGGGTCTATCCGCTCAAGGATAGATTACCTGTTTGTGTCCCGAACGTTCTCGGTCAGATCCACCGACGTCAAGCCGGTGTTCTTCTCTGACCACTGCCTCCTGCTGGCCGACTGTCACCTACAGGACGAGCAGCGGGCTGGTAAGGGAACGTGGAAGCTGAACACAAAGCTGTTGACCCCGGGAAACATTGAGGAGCTCAAGAGGGATTACGCAGGTTGGAGAACCGTGAAGTCCCTCTTTGAGTCTCCAGCAGACTGGTGGGAAACAGTAAAAGGGAACATCAGGAGGTTCTTCATCCTCAAAGGTGTTCAGGAGGCGAGAGAGAGACGGGGAAAACTGTCCCAGCTCCAGGAAAGTATGCAGAACCTGCTCCTGCTGCAGACGTTGGGGGTCGATGTCACGGAGGACCTCAAGGAGGTGAAGGGCCAGCAAGCCTCGCTCTTTGCCTCGGAGGCCTCCAAGATAATCTTCCGGTCCAGGGTCCGCTCGGTGGAGCAGGACGAGACGTGCTCACGTTTCTTCTTCCAGAAGGTGCACAAAGAGAGCTCCGTGCTCAGCAGCCTGAAGGAAGAAGATGGCTCGGTAACGTCATCTCAGGCTGACATCATGAGGATCAGCAAATCCTTCTATGCCAGTCTGTATGACTCGAAGCCAACCGACAGCGCGGCCTCCAAGTCGTTCCTGTCCTCTATCACGGAGGTCCTAGACGACGGAACACGAGAGAGGCTGGACCAGCCGCTATCTCTGGATGAGCTGACCAAGGCCCTCGAGTCCTTCGAAAAGAATAAAACTCCCGGAAGCGACGGCTTACCGGTCGAGCTCTATTCCGCTCTTTGGGACTTGATTGGCCGGGACCTGCTGGAGGTGTATGTCAGTATGCTTCTGGCAGGTACCATGAGTGAATCCATGAGGAAAGGCATCATCACCCTCATCTACAAGCAGAAGGGGGAGAGGGAAGAAATTAGAAATTGGAGACCGATCTCACTGTTAAACACAGACTACAAAATCTTGTCAAAGGTCATCGCCAACCGGGTCAGGTCTGCTCTGGGATCGGTGATTCACCCTGACCAAACCTGTGCTGTACCGGGCAGGAAGATCGCTGAGAGTCTCGCACTCCTCAGGGATACGATCGCCTACGTGCAGGACAGGGGGGTGGACACCTGCCTCATCAGCCTGGACCAGGAGAAAGCCTTTGACAGGATATCGCATACATATATGAGGGATGTCCTCTCCAAAATGGGTTTCGGGGAGGGAATCGCTAATTGGATCAGACTGCTCTACACCAACATTGTCAGTGCAGTCTCAATCAATGGGTGGGAATCAGATAGCTTCCCAGTCAGATCTGGAGTCAGGCAGGGCTGCCCTCTCTCTCCTGCCTTGTTTGTGTGTTGCATAGAGCCATTTGCCGAGTCCATCAGGAAGGATGCGAGCCTGAGAGGGGTGACTATTCCTGGCAGCGGGGGCCTGCAGGTTAAGGCCTCCCTGTACATGGATGACGTCGCCGTTTTCTGCTCGGATCCGCTGTCCGTGCACAGACTCATGTGCATCTGTGACCAGTTCGAACGGGCCTCGGGGGCCAAGGTAAACCGAGGCAAGAGCGAGGCCATGCTCTTCGGGAACTGGGCCGACCAATCCTCGATCCCCTTCACCGTCAGGACTGACCACCTGAAGGTGCTGGGTATTTGGTTCGGGGGGGCTGGGGCGTGCACCAAGACCTGGGAGGAGCGGATCAGGAAGGTGAGACAGAAACTGGGCAGATGGGAGCAACGGTCGCTCTCCATCGCGGGTAAGAACCTGGTCATCAGGTGTGAGGTACTCTCAGTATTGTTATACGTGGCACAGGTCTGGCCTATCCCCAGAACCTGTGCCGCCGCAGTCACCCGGGCCATCTTCCACTTCATGTGGAGATCAAAGATGGACCGGGTCCGAAGAGATGTAATGTACAAAGACCGGTGCAATGGGGGAAAAAACACACCCAATGCCACCCTCACCCTGATGGCCACCTTTGTGTGTGGCTGCATCAAGCTGTGCGTGGATCCCCGGTACGCAAACACCAAGTGTCACTACGTACTGAGGTTCTACCTGTCCCCGGTGTTGCGAAGGATGGGCCTGGCCTCGCTGCCGCGGAACGCTCCGAGTAGTTGGACCGTTCCGTATCACCTGTCCTTCGTGGAGAAATTTATCAAGAAAAACACCTTTGACCACAAGTCCATCAGGAAGTGGTCAGCACGTAGTGTCCTTGAGACCCTTCGGGAAAAGGAGAGGGCGGATCCTGTCGAGCGGTTCCCTGAGCAGACTGTCAAAGCCATTTGGCAGAATGCCTCATCGCCAGAACTTTCCAACAAGCACCAAGACATGGCTTGGCTGGTGGTGAGAAGGGCTCTGCCTGTGAGATCCTTTATGCACGCCCGGACTCTCTGCCGCACCGCACGCTGCCCTCGAAGCGGCTGCGGGGGGGACGAGACTGTCACACACCTCCTTCTGGAATGTGCCTATGCAGAGGAAGTCTGGAGAGGAATGCAGTGGTGTTTGTCGAGGTTCGTCCCGAGCAGCGCCGTGACGCGGGACTCCGTGCTCTACGGCCTGTTCCCCGGGACGCACACCGAGACGAACATCAACTGCGCCTGGAGGATCATCAACTCGGTGAAGGACGCTCTCTGGGTGGTCCGAAACCTGTTGATCTTCCAGCTGAAGGAGTTGACCCCGACTGAGTGTTGCAGACTGGCACATTCCATGGTCCAGGACTACGTGTTGAGGGACGCGATGAAGCTTGGGGCAGCTGCCGCCAAGGCGCGGTGGGGAAAGACCACCGTCTAACATCTGCCTGCCTAATGAAGAACAGGGGGCCCACACAGTCATTTGGGCTCCGCTGGCGTCTGAGCTCAATGTAATCGCACTAACCTGTGAATATGAATGATTACTCTGTTTCGATACGTAAAGAAATGGAATGTTCACAGAATGATGACATGTCCAATTGTATAGATTAAATATATATGAATAAAGTATATTTTTGAAATAAAAAAAAAAATAAATCCCTAGGACATTTGGCTAAGATCAAGTGTCTGTTCTTATCAGGACAGGGGTCGAGTTGCGAGTCATCAGAGCTAGTGGAGATCATCGCTGGATCGTGATTGGACGTTGGAGGATCGTTTGGTTGTGCTGACCTGCTATTGGTGGATCTTCATGCTGGCTTCGGCCTAACGCCAATTGAGGGACCAGCCAACCTCCGAGCTATGGCCTCAACAGCTGCGCGCAGCCCTGGGCAGGGGGTTCGAAACACCGTCCGGGTGTCTGTCAAGCAGGTGGAGGGCCGTACACCGGTGGATCGCATCCTGTTTATTAAGAAGGTATTGCTAGGATGCTGTGGGTTCGCTGCAGCAGACGTGTACTGCCTGCAGGATTTCCCTGGGGCAGGCTGCTTTGATGTGACCTTCAGGAGTGTGAAGCAATGTGAGCAGCTCCTGAAGGTCTTCAAGGAGAAGGAAGGGGAGCCGCTGTTCTCCATCTTGTCGGCAACCCCATTGTGTGTGCTTCCTGCACAGAGGAGTCGGGTTGTTACAATCCATATGTACAACCCCTATGTTCCAGCGGCTGATGTCCTGACTTTCCTGGGAAGGTACGTCCAAGTTGAGGGAGAAGCCACCGACGTGATCGACCCCTTTGGGATCTGGACCAGTAAGCGGCAGGTCAGAGTGACTCTGAGGGTCGATGGCAATGGGAACATTCTTCACCCACCCTCGAGCTTCGCAATTGGAGGGAACAGAGGCTACCTGACATATGCAGGGCAGCCAAAAGTGTGCCGAGCCTGCGGGAAGTCGGGACATGTGCTGGCGGATTGCAAAGTGACCATCTGCAGGAACTGCAAACAGGAGGGTCACCTGACTAAGGACTGTCAGGAAGAAAAGAGCTGCAACCTGTGCGGAGAGGCGGGCCACGTGTACAAGACCTGCCCAAGACGGGGGGGCCCCACTTACGCACAGATGGCTGGAGGTGGCAAGGCGAGCCGTGGACCCCCAAAGACCAGTAACGTCCACCTAGACAGCAGGGAAACAGAGTCTGGTGGCACCCAGAAAGAAGAACAGGCTGGAGTAGAGGAGGTGGCAGCCAGCGGAGAGACACAGCAGCTGATCCTAGCTCTCGCTGGGCAGGTGGAAGCAATGGAGGAGAAGGTAATCGAGCAGGCAGAGGAGTGGATACCTGTTAAAAACAGGAAGAGAAAATCCGGCCACGCCCACAAAGCCTCCGAGCAAAGGGGGAAAAGACAGCTGCACGAGGGAGGGACGGCCAGCTCTTCGGATGGGGAAGACGGGCACAAAGAACATCATCACCACCAGAAGAAGAGACAGAGCGCCGTAGATAAAGAGGAGGGCATTTCCTCCCAACCAGGAAACAACGGACCCCCTGAAGTCCACCCTCCACCCAGTGAGAACCAGGGGGTACCCACTGTCCCACAACTACAGGTAACTGAGAGCTGCGATCCTCTGACAGTCCCATTGTCAGACACAGAACTGGACGGTGCGGACCCTTGCCTTGGCTCAATGACACCAGAGCAGGTAAATGACCCCAGTGAGGGCCTGGATAGCTACCTCAGCCCAGCGAAGGTCCAGCAGTTCGTGCACACCATGGGGATGCAGACAGCTACCCCAGAGACAGGACAGTCAAATGGACAATGGTAACCCCATAAACTGGGGGTTAAAGAAGTTTTCCTTTGCTCTCAGGGCACCCACTCAGTAGGTGGGTTCCGCTGAAGCCACAGCTAAATAATAAGAGACTGGATGGTTAATGAAGGGAACTGTAAATAGGATAACTGTAAATTTGAGTAATTCAGTCTGTTCTTTACGACATGGAATGTATATATTTATGAACGATATGACAAATTGTACAAGTACCAAAGATTTATTTATATGAATAAAGTATATTTTGAAATAAAAAAAAATAAATCCCTAGGACACCTGGTCACGGGCAGACGGGTCTATCCGCTCAAGGATAGATTACCTGTTTGTGTCCCGAACGCTCTCGGTCAGATCCACCGACGTCAAGCCGGTGTTCTTCTCCGACCACTGCCTCCTGCTGGCCGACTGTCACCTACAGGACGAGCAGCGGGCTGGTAAGGGAACGTGAAAGCTGAACACCAAGCTGTTGACCCCGGGAAACATTGAGGAGCTCAAGAGGGACTACGCAGGTTGCAGAACTGTGAAGCCCCTCTTTGAGTCCCCAGCGGACTGGTGGGAAACAGTAAAAGGGAACATCAAGAGGTTCTTCATCCTCAAAGGTGTTCAGGAGGCGAGAGAGAGGCGGGGAAAACTGTCCCAGCTCCAGGAAAGTATGCAGAACCTGGGCGGCATGGTGGCACAGTGGTTAGCACTGCTGCCTCACAGCGCCAGAGACCCGGGTTCAATTCCCGCCTCAGGCGACTGACTGTGTGGAGTTTGCACGTTCTCCCCGTGTCTGCGTGGGTTTCCTCCGGGTGCTCCGGTTTCCTCCCACACTCCAAAGATGTGCAGGTCAGGTGAATTGGCCATGCTAAATTGTCCATAGTGTTAGGTAAGGGGTAAATGTAGGGGTATGGGTGGGTTACGCTTCGGCGGGGCGGTGTGGACTTGTTGGGCCGAAGGGCCTGTTTCCATACTGTAAGTAATCTAAACCTGCTCCTGCTGCAGACGATGGGGGTGGATGTCACGGAGGACCTCAAGGAGGTGAAGGGCCAGCAAGCCTCGCTCTTTGCTTCGGAGGCCTCCAAGATAATCTTCCGGTCCAGGGTCCGCTCGGTGGAGCAGGACGAGACGTGCTCACGTTTCTTCTTCCAGAAGGTGCACAAAGAGAGCTCTGTGTTCAGCAGCCTGAAGGAAGAAGATGGCTCGCTAACGTCATCTCAGGCTGACGTCATGAGGATCAGTAAATCCTTCTACGCCAGTCTGTATGACGCGAAGCCGACCGACAGCGCGGCCTCCCAGTCGTTCCTGTCCTCTATCACGGAGGTCTTAGACGACAGAACACGGGAGAGGCTGGACCAGCCGCTATCTCTGGACGAGCTGACCAAGGCCCTCGAGTCCTTCGAAAAGAATAAAACTCCCGGAAGCGACGGCTTACCGGTCAAGCTCTATTCCGCTCTGTGGGACTTGATTGGCCAGGACCTGCTGGAGGTGTATGTCAGTATGCTTCGGGCAGGTACCATGAGTGAATCCATGAGGAAAGGCATCATCACCCTCATCGACAAGCGGAAGGGGGAGAGGGAGGAACTCAAAAATTGGAGACCAATCTCACTGTTGAATGCAGATTACAAAATTCTGTCAAAGGTAATCGCCAACCAGGTCAGGTCTGCTCTAGGGTCGGTGATTCACCCTGACCAAACCTGTGCTGTGCCGGGCAGGAAGATCGCTGAGAGTCTCGCACTCCTCAGGGATACGATCGTCTACGTGCAGGACAGAGGGTTGGACACCTGCCTGATCAGCCTGGACCAGGAGAAAGCCTTTGACAGGATATCACACAGGTATATGAGAGATGATCTCTCCAAAATGGGCTTTGGGGAGGGAATCTGCAATTGGATCAGACTGCTCTACACCAACAATTTCAGTGCAGTCTCAATCAACGGGTGGGAATCAGATAGCTTCCCAGTCAGATCTGGAGTCAGGCAGGGCTGCCCCCTCTCTCCTGCCTTGTTTGTGTGCTGCATAGAGCCATTTGCCGAGTCCATCAGGAACGATGCGAGCCTGAGAGGGGTGACTATTCCTGGCAGCGGGGGCCTGCAGGTTAAGGCCTCCCTGTACATGGATGACGTCGCCGTTTTCTGCTCGGATCCGCTGTCCGTGTGCAGACTCATCTGCATTTGTGACCAGTTCGAACGGGCCTCGGGGGCCAAGGTAAACCGAGGCAAGAGCGAGGCCATGCTCTTCGGGAACTGGGCCGACCAATCCTCGATCCCCTTCACCGTCAGGACCGACCACCTGAAGGTGCTGGGTATTTGGTTCGGAGGGGCTGGGGCATGCGCCAAGTCTTGGGAGGAGCGTATCAGCAAAGTGAGGCAGAAACTGGGCAGATGGAAGCTACGGTCGCTCTCCATCGCGGGAAAAAAACCTGGTCATCAGGTGTGAGGCACTGTCATTGCTATTATACGTGGCACAGGTCTGGCCTATTCCCAGAACCTGTGTGCCGCTGCAGTCACCCGGGCCATCTTCCAGTTCATATGGAGTTCAAAGATGGACCGGGTCCGAAGGTACTCGCTGTACAAAGATCTGGGCAACGGGGAAAAAATACACCCAATGCCACCCTCACCCTGATGGCCACCTTTGTGTGTGGCTGCATCAAGCTGTGCGTGGATCCCCGGTACCCAAACACTAAGTGTCACTACGTACTGAGGTTCTACCTGTCCCCGGTGTTGCGAAGGATGGGCCTGGCCTCGCTGCCGCGGAACGCTCCGAGTAGTTGGACCGTTCCGTATCACCTGTCCTTCGTGGAGAAATTTATGAAGAGAAACACCTTTGACCACAAGTCTATCAGGAAGTGGTCAGCACGTAGTGTCCTTGAGACCCTTCGGGAAAAGGAGAGGGCGGATCCTATCGAGCGGTTTCCTGAGCAGACTGTCAAAGCCATTTGGCAGAATGCCTCATCGCCAGAACTTTCCAACAAGCACCAAGACATGGCTTGGCTGGTGGTGAGAAGGGCTCTGCCTGTGAGATCCTTTATGCACGCCCAGACTCTCAGCCGCACCGCACGCTGCCCTCGAAGCGGCTGCGGGGGGGGACGAGACTGTCACACACCTCCTTCTGGAATGTGCCTATGCAGAGGAAGTCTGGAGAGGAATGCAGTGGTGTTTGTCGAGGTTCGTCCCGAGCAGCGCCGTGACGCGGGACTCCATGCTCTACGGTCTATTCCCCGGGACGCACACCGAGACGAACATCAACTGTGCCTGGAGGATCATCAACTCGGTGAAGGACGCTCTCTGGGTGGTCCGAAACCTGCTGATCTTCCAGCTGAAGGAGTTGACCCCGACTGAGTGCTGCAGACTGGCACATTCCAAGGTCCAAGACTACGTGTTGAGGGACGCGCTGAAGCTTGGGGCAGTTGCCGCCAAGGCGCGGTGGGGAAAGACCACTGTGTAAAGTCTGCCTGCCTAACGAAGAACAGGGGGCCCATGCAGTCATTTGGGCTCCGCTGACGCCTCAGCTAATTATATGGGCATATGATGGAAAAATGTACAGACCTGTATAAAAATGATACGTTTTGATCTCTGTATGTACATGTTTACATATGTATGGCATGACCAACTGTACAGACCATTAAATTATTTTATGAATAAAGTATATTTTTGAAATTAAAAAAAATCCCTAGGACATTGGGGCAGCTGCCGCCAAGGCGCGATGGGGAAATACCACCGTGTAACGTCTGCCTGCCTAAGCACAGGAGGCCAACGCAGTAAGGGGGCTCCGCTGACCCCCCAGCTAAATATGTGGATAGTAATCGTACAGACCTGTATATATGAATGATTAATCTGTCTCTGTATGCAAAGAAATGGAATGTTTACATATGTATGGCATGACCAATTTGTACAGATCATCAAAATATTTTATGAATAAAGTATATTTTTGAAATAAAAATAATAATAAATCCCTAGGACATACACCAAGACAAACATCAACTGCACCTGGAGGACCATCAACTCAATGAAAGACACTCTTTGGTCTGTCCGAAACTCCAAAACAAGGAGATCATTTCGACCGAGTGCTGCAAACTGGCACATTCCAAGCTTCAGGGACTACTTGCTGAGAGACACACTAAACCTTACACTGGGGAAAGACCATTGTCTAAGGTCTTCCTGCTGAAGGTAATGGGGGAGGGGGTTTGTTCAGTTATCGAACCCTCCTGGTGCCTCAAATGTACGTACATATAATACGTAAAAAATGCCTTTGGGTTGTTTGGATAGAGTCAAACATGAATGTTTGTTTGTTTCATTGATATGCTACTATTCAGAACTGAACTAGGGGGAGGGGAGGGGGAGGGGAGTGGGGGAGATTCAGTGCATGTCTCCATGTGTGCATGTAAGTAAGTGATTCTCAATGTGTGCGTAAAAAATGCGTCTGACAAGCTTTCTCTTGAGAACTCTATAATGACTCTGCTATGGTTCATGGAATTCTGTGGATGGTGGGTGTCTATACTGCACTGTCCTGATGTTCCAAACGCAAAGTAAGACTCTTTACCATTGTACTGTAAACCCTTTTTTGCATTAAACACAGGTCTCCAGTACAGTATCTAGACCGCGCTGCATGATTTTGCAGTGTTTTCTCACATTGCTCTCCTCATAGAAGGATCAGAAGCAAGAAAGCACAGATATTCAGTCATTTGCAAAAGAAGCAAATGTGATGTGAGAAAATACTTTTTCATACAGCTATTGGTTAGCTGCCTGGAAGTGTAACAGAGGCAGGTTCAATTGAGCCGTTCAGGAGGGCATTAGGTGATTATGCCCATATAAAACAATATTCAGGGTTATGAAGGAAAGGCAGGAGAATGACAGTGTCATAATGTTCTTTCAGAGAGCTGGTTCAGACATTATGGGCCAAATGGTTTGCTTCTGAACTGTAATTCTATGCTTAGTTTCACTTCTTCATCTTTGTTGCTCAGTCTTACTGTGACAGCAGCTTATGACCATAACATGGTCATTATTTGCATACCCATTTGCCATAATACTACGAGGTCTTGCATGTCCAAAATGATTTCCTTCGAAATTTCCAGTAATGACACGCCAGCAATTTTTCATATCCGTCTGACTGGATAAATATTTTGGAATGCTTGCAGAGTCTGAGGCAAAACAATTAAAGTAAGCTTGCTGTCAGTCTCCATGGAGATACACAAGCACCAGAGGTTTAGGGCGGCCAGATCTTTGAATGAGTCATGCAAAACATAGGAAGATTTAAATTAAACCTTGGGAAGTGCTCAATTGTTGAGTACTTTTCACTGATAACACTTACTTGCCAATATTACTTTCCTTTCCAGGCTAATTAACCCAAACAGAACAATGGACACCTGCAAAAACATTGACTATTTCTCATGAGAATGTAAGGAAAATTAGAAAAACACGTCACAAATACAAATAGTGGCCCTTTGCCTAGCAGGAGGGCACAATCCCAAGAGTACAGTCTCTTTTGAAAGAAGCAATCAGTATTATAGATCTGGTACATCTTCCAGGAGTCTGCAATTCTTCAAACATGAAACCAAGATTCCTCCTGGAATGTGAATGGGTGGAGGTCAGGCTGACTGAGTTAGCTGTCATTACACGAACAACATGTTCTGCCCTGGATTCCAAAATCCTGCACGAAAAACATCAAACAGATATGATTTGCTTCTCTTCTTTCCAACCTACCTTATTAATATTAGTTTTGCTTTCTATAGCTCACTGCCTTCAACAAACATGCAAATAACAGTGGAAAATTAAAGATGCACTGTAAACATTTTCCACATTAACAATAAACTCTGCCAAAAACATCTCTCTGAATATGAAAGAGATTGCTATTCCTTCTCTCCAAGGCTTTTTCTTCAGTTCTTATCAGTCCCAATTAATGAAACACCTTCGCACTTTTAACTTTAGAAGACAGGTCTCACAGCCTCACGTAAAGGACAGAATCTTACGCTTTTTGGCCAAGCGTCAGTTCTGTCCAGCTTCACGAAGGGTTTCTCTCCACGTGGTCTAACGGGTTTTGTGCTGTATCTTATCGAACTTGCCTCATTGACTACATAGCCCACCCCTACGGTATCCCTCACATCCAATCCTAGCCTCATTCTGTTACTCGCCGTGCTCAGAACAACTCACCACCGTCAGTGTCCCAGGATAGACTGGTATCCTACCGGCACCATCTTTATAAGGCAGATGTGTACCCAGACAAACACTGTTCATCTGGAAATGCTTCTGACATTTTCCTTGGACTTGGCAAACAAGGGAGAAATGGTACCCTGCTTTGATGGTAGAGATCTGGAGGTCCCGCTGGATGGGGTGGCACAAGGGCAATATGTCCTCTTCCCCCAGTATTGACAGTAGAGGCCATGACACCAGGCCATGCCAGCCTGCTCTGAGGTTGCTATCTGGGTCAGTTCATTCTTCATCATTTGAACAAATGCACAGCAACGTAGGAAAAAAAATGACACATTCTCCACTCCACCAGCTTAAGTGTCATCATTTTTTTTCCAATATCATGCACTCACTCTACATCTGCGACTGTACCCATCTCCCACCAAAGGTTCACTCTCTCCTTCACTCACTATCGCCTGTGACATCTTCCCTCACTTGCTGTCACCCACCCAAGCTTCAAAAAGTATGAACCCTACATGCCGTCTGTATTGCCTACTTACTCAGTCTGGACACCACCCCACCTGCATCCAAAGTCACACCACATAAATGCCAGGCAATGATGATCACCAATGAAGAGACAATCTAACCACCAGCCCTTGATGTTCACAATTGTAGAGATGTACAGCACACAAACCGTTCCTTTGGTCCCACTCGTCTATGCCAACCAGATATCCTAAACTAATCGAGTCCCATTTGCCAAAACTTAGCCCATATCCCTGTAAACCCTTCCTATTCATATGCCCAGTTAGATACCTTTTAAATGCTGTAATTGTATCAGCATCCACCACTTCCTCTGGCAGCTCATTCCATCCACACACCACCCTCTGTGTGAAAAAGTTTCCCCTTAGGTTCCTTTTAAATTTTTCCCCTCTCACCTTAAACCTACGCCCTCTAATTCGAGACTCCCCTACCCCAGGGAAAAGACCTTGTCTATTCACCCTATCCATGTTCCTCATGATATTATAAACCTCTGTAAGGTTACCCCTCAGCCCCCAACGCTTCAGGGAAAACAGCCCCAGCCTATTCAGCCTCTCCATGTAGCTCAAACTTCCAACCCTGGCAACATCCATTCAGTGGTGTTATCATCACTGAATCCCCCACTATCAACACGCTAGGGGTTATCATTGACTAGAAACTTAACTGGACTCACTACATCAATTCTGAGGCTGCTGAAACAGGTCAGAAGGTAGAAATCCTGCGCCAAGTAACTCAACTCCTGACTCCCCAAACCTTGTCCAACATCTACAAACACAATTCAGGAGTGTGATGGAATACTCCCATTTCCAGGCAGCTAACTGGGGGCTGTATGAAAAAATATTATTTTCTCACACCACATTTGCTTCTTTTGCAAATGACAGAATATCTGTGCTTTCTTGTTTCTGATCCTTCTGTGAGAGGGAACAATGTGAGAAAACATTGAAAAATCATGCAGTAAGTTCAACTGAGGTGTTCAGGAGGGCATTAGATAATTATTTAAATTAAAATAATATTGAGGGTAAAACACTTGGGCCGTTCAGAGTCAGGATTCTCATCTCATAAAAGGTGAAGACATGAGTGTGGGCAGCCCATCATCTGTCTTGACTTTTTCTACATTCCATTGGCTGTTTTCCTCTTGCATGAGAAAGAGAAAGCTCTGAAGGGAGATGAAAATGGCTGGCTGTTAATTTATTTTAATTCACTTGTGAGAGGTGGACATTGTTGGCTGGCCAGCATTTTTTTCAACCGTCCCTCATTGCCCTTGAGAAGTGGTGATGAGCTGCTTTCTTGAACCGCTGTGGTCCATCTACTGTGGGTTGACCCACAATGCCATTAGGGAGGGAATGCCAGGATTTTGACAAACAACAGTAAAGGAATGGCAACATATTTCCAGGTCAGGGTGGCAAGTGGCTTGGAGGGGAATTTGCAGATGGTGGGGGTCTTCCCAAGTATCCGCAGCCCTTGTCCTTCTAGATGGAAGTGGCCATAGATTTGGATAATGCTGTCTAAGGATCTTTGGTGAATTGCTGTCATACATCTTGTTGATAGTATACATTTTTGCTAATGTCTGCGGTGGAGAGAGTGGGTGTTGCAGTATAGATAGACCTAAACAATAGAGTTAGAACAGTGTCATCTCTGCTTTCTGATGGAGAGTGACTGTACACGAAACATTAACTCTGCTTTCTGCCCACAAATTCTGCCAGACCTGCTGAGTTTTGCCAGCAATTTCTTATTTTGTTTAATCTAGGTTTTACTTTGAGGTAAATCAGACATAAAAAATACACAAAATACAACTGAAAGCAGCACTTGAAAATTGGCAATGGATCAGAAAAAATTATCATGCAAACATTGTAGAGACAGGTGAATAAGAACAATTTGGGTCTGATATCTAAAATGAATTAAAATCAGTTTTAAAGAAAGATTTAACTAATGAGGTGTTTGGAGGCAGCTGTGATGCTAGCAACAGTTAAACGGTCTTGCATATCGACTGTCATGGCTCATGAGAAATCATCTGACTTGAACTTCATCGTAATAGAGGGCCTCTTTGCATTGGCAAAATGGCAGACTAGCCTGGAAAATGCAAGTCCTGCCTCCAAACATGGCAACTGTCATTTTCATGGGAAAAGATTGGGGATGGGTTGTCTTCTGTGCAAACACTGATGACAGATTTTAGACACACTGGAGAGTAAACCCTGAAGTGTTCAGAATAAACCTGGTGAGGGGTCTAAACTTTGTCCATTTCTTTGGATAGCCAGGGTACCTGTTTGGTGAGATATGATAACCCTTTGAATCTGATCCCAGGAGAGAAAAAGATGCCCTTTTGATTTGTTAAAAATACACATGAATGTGCATAAACCCATTAGATTACATTACATTACAGTGTGGAAACAGGCCCTTCGGCCCAACAAGTCCACACCGACCCGCCGAAGCGCAACCCACCCATACCCCTACATTTACCCCTTACCTAACACTACAGGCAATTTAGCATGGCCAATTCACCTGACCTGCACATCTTTGGACTGTGGGAGGAAACCGGAGCAAACCCACACAGACACAGGGAGAACGTGCAAACTCCACACAGTCAGTCGCCTGAGGCGGGAATTGAACCTGGGTCTCTGGCGCTGTGAGGCAACAGTGCCGCCCCCATTAATCATCAAACTCATTGGAACTATCAAAATTGCTAAAAGCAGCTTTCAAGAGAATCAAAGTCTTAAATGGAACTGTCAACATCACTAGTCATAGGGAGCAATAAAGCCATCAAAACATTTAAAAGTCCTGCTCTTTAAATATTTGAAAAACATGACTGGAATGTTTAAAACAAAAATATTTCTCATCTCCTGGTGTCTACTGACATAATCTTGAAGCTTTCAGATATTGAATTACTGCTGAGGAGAAAGTGAGGTCTGCAGATGCTGGAGATCAGAGCTGGAAATGTGTTGCTGGAAAAGCGCAGCAGGTCAGGCAGCATCCAGGGAATAGGAGAATCGACGTTTCGGGCATAAGCCCTTCTTCAGGAATGAGGAAAGTGTGCCCAGCAGGCTAAGATAAAAGGTAGGGAGGAGGGACTTGGGGGAGGGGCGTCGGAAATGCGATAGGTGGAAAGAGGTCAAGGTGAGGGTGATAGGTCAGATTGGGGTGGGGGCGGAGAGGTCAGGAAGAAGATTGCAGGTTAGGAAGGCGGTGCTGAGTTCGATGGATTTGACTGAGACAAGGTGGGGGGAGGGGAAATGAGGAAACTGGTGAAATCCGAGTTCATCCCTTGTGGTTGGAGGGTTCCTAGGCGGAAGATGAGGCACTCTTCCTCCAACCGTCGTGTTGTTGTGGTCTGGGGATGGAGGAGTCCAAAGACCTGCATATCCTCGGTGGAGTGGGAGGGGGAGTTGAAGTGTTAATTGAATTACTGCTGCATGATTGATCTGTTCTCAAAGGAGGGTGTTTGCCATTGAAGCTACAAGTCATTATGGATTCCTTGAGGTGGGATTCAGAATTCGTATGCTTGTTGTTAAAGTTGTAAGGCTTTACTTAATTAAATAAATTTAAACATACTATATTCTTTTACTTATGAGAGTCATTTTTTGAACACAGTAAAGTTTTCAACTTATTTGACCTTTATTTGATAGAAATTTATTTTATAGAACTTGTATTTACTGAACATGTGCATGCATCCCAAGGTCTGCCAGGGAATATACAAAGTGTGTTAGAATGGTAGGTGTAATGGCATAAGTTAGCACTAAGCTGGCATGGGGGCTATAAAGGGGCACAAAGATAGATACAGAAACATGTTGGCATGGAACAAATGAGGAGTTATGGGAAGACTGGAGAGGCATGAGTTTGCAAGGAGGGTATGACAGATTATGCAGGTAGGTACAGGACATGAGATACCTTGGGTTACCATGAATGCAACATGGGGAGTTTGTTGGGTTGAGGCACGGGGATTGACAGCTTGTGAGATTTTTTTCTTGTTTTACTATAGAATCCCTACAATGGGATTCTATAGTAAAACTTTGGCCCAACAAGTTCACACCAACTCACTGGAGAGTAACCCACCCAGGCTCATTCTTACCTTCCCCACCCCACCCTCCACTCCCTTATCCTATATTTATAGCCGATTAATGCACCTAACCTACACATCCCTAAACACAATGGGCAATTTGGCATGGACAAATTAGCTAACCTGCACAGCTTTGGTTTATGAGAGGAAACCAGAGCACCTGAAGAAAACTGACGCAGACCCAGGGAGAATATACAAACTGCACACTGACAGTTGCCCGAGGCTGGAGTCAAACCTGGGTCCCTGGTGCTGTGAGGCAGCAGTGCTAACCACTGAGCCACCATGCCACCCCAGATCCTATTCTCTCTCTGGTCATTCTTTTTCCTTTATTTTTGTGAATTCACCCTAATCTTCTTAACCAAGGCTATCTCGTGAGTCCTACTGATTCTTTTTTCAGTAAACGCCTGTATCCCCTTGATCCCAGCTGCCTGTACCTGAGCCATACCCCCTTCTTTCTACTTGGGTTTATATTCCAAAATTTCTTGAACTCTTCTTTGTTTAAAATTTTGGACAATGTCAAAGGCAGGTCTTCTGTCCAACTTGTCTCACCGTCTGGGGGAGGCAAAGACCTAGCGGTGTTATCACTGGATTGTTAATCCAGAGACCCAAGTAATGTTCTGGGGACCCAGGTTTAAATCCTGCCTTGGCAGCTGGTGGAGTTTGAATGCAGTAAAAAGAGTCTAACGATGACCATGAATCCATTGTCAGGAAAAAGCCCATCTGGTTCACCAATGTCTTTGAGGGAAGGAAACTGCCATCCTTACTCAGTCTGGCCTGCATGTGACTCCAGACCCACAGAAATGTGGGCGACTCATAACTGCCCCCTAGGCCGTTAGGGATGGGCAATAAATGCTGGTCCAGCTAGCGATACCCTCATTGCAAGTGTGAGCAGAAAAAAACTTTCTGCATTCCTTCCAGGGTCGCACACCCTGAGTTTTAATATAGTTCCCATACACCTTGTACTAAACATCTGATATCTGGGCAGCCATTTTACATTGCTGGAAAAGCGCAGCAGGTCAGGCAGCAAAGGAACAGGAGAATCGACGTTTCGGGCATAAGCCCTTCTTCAGGCTTATGCCCGAAACGTCGATTCTCCTGTTCCTTTGATGCTGCCTGACCTGCTGCGCTTTTCCAGCAACACATTTTTAAGCTCTGATCTCCAGCATCTGCAGTCCTCACTTTCTCCTAGTCATTTTTAAAAGTCAAGTTCTCAGAACTGGGAATGTTCCTGACTCTGTGTGGACAAATATGTAGTCGCTTGCCCAGGTCAATGAGTCATTTGCATTAGCACTGTCCTTTCAAATGATATTCAGAGAGGAGTCAATATCTACAGGAGATGAGAAAAAGGAAAAAAAATTACAACAAGGATCAAATGAAACAGCTAATAAGAAAATGTTTCTTTTGTTCAATTAATTATTTAGTCCTGCCTTTGTGAAGGGCCTTAGGATATTGTTTCTATATATACAGTAAATGCAAGTGTATTTGTCCCCAGACATCCATGGCTGTTTTATCTACCTAAGGCCAGAAAGAAGAACATGCATTTAGATCGCACCTTTCCCAACTCCGGACACCTCAAAGCATTTTCCAGCCAAGTAAGGTGGCACGGTGGCACAGTGGTTAGCACTGCTGCCTCACAGCGCCTGAGACCCGGGTTCAATTCCCGCCTCAGGCGACTGACTGTGTGGAGTTTGCACGTTCTCCCCGTGTCTGCGTGGGTTTCCTCCGGGTGCTCCGGTTTCCTCCCACAGTCCAAAAGATGTGCAGGTTAGGTGAATTGGCCATGCTAAATTGCCCGTAGTGTTAGGTAAGGGGTAAATATAGGGGTATGGGTGGGCTTCGCTTCGGCGGGTCGGTGTGGACTTGTTGGGCCGAAAGGCCTGTTTCCACACTGTAATGTAATCTAATCTAATCTAAGTTTTATTGAAGCGTAATCATTGTTGTCATACACAAATGACACACACAACGACATGATAATGGATAGATTATTCATTTTCAGTGATATCCATTGAGGGTTAGATGTCAGCCAGATCATGGAGTGCTCATACGACTCTCACACAGGAGTGGAATCTCCAATGTTCAACTGAGAGAGCTGGCCAAGCCTTGGTTTTTGAATGTGGCTTTAAACCATCATCCCAAACAGTGCAGCATTTGTTCAGCATTGTGATGGGAGTGGTAGCTGAGAAAGAGAGATATACAATACTCTGAACTTAACTAACATTGAATTTTATGATCATTCAATTTCTTTGATTGGGAAAGAATCCACACGCACTATACCGCTTCCACCATGTTGCCTACATTCGCCTACGTGCAAACCAAGTGATATTATTTGATTATATCAATTAATATACTTCCTCCAGATCTGTCTGTGCCCTTTATTAAACAATGAATATCTGTGTCTTTCTTCTCCATATCCCAACACAAAGTTTTTATTTATGTATCTCAGTTCAAATGATTAGATCATTTTGATTTAAGTACAAGAAATAATTTAGATTCTCCCGTAATTGGTTGTATACAATTTCATTTTTAACATGCCTGTGGAATTGCCAAGCTTGAGATTTCCATTACTAATTCATGCTTCCACAAGTTCATTCAAGAATGAGTTTGTTTATGCCTTCCTCCTTTATTTGCATTTCATTTGAAACTAATAGATTTATCTAAAAAATGTGGGTCTGGAACCAGATTTGTGGTGTCATTACTTCTGTTCCCATGTCACATTTCCTGTCCTGCAAATCAATAATAAATCATCAAATTTCTACATTGTGAAAGCTGGCCATTTGGCCCGTTGAGTCCACACAAACACTCTGAAGAGCAACCCACCCAGACCCACTCCCCTACCCTATCACCCTGCATTTACTATGGCTAAACCACCTTACCTCACATGTCTGCACGCTATTGGCAACTTAGTCATGGCCAATCCACCTAACCTGCACATCTTTGGACTGTGGGAGGAAACCCACGCAGAGAAAGAGATAAAACGTGCAAGCTCCATGCAAAGAGTCGCCAGAGTGGAATAGAACCCATTTCCCTGGCATTGAGAGGCGGCAGTGCTAACCACCGTGCCACCCTAGAAAACTGACTGTGCTATGAATTACAAACGCATGAGGCCAGGTTTTCCCAGCCTAACCCTGCATTGTGTTCCCGTCTTTTTCTCCAAACTGTCATGCGTGAAGCATGATTTTCATGGGATCTGGGTCTGTTTGTCCCTAGAAATGGGTCTGTCGTCCAATTAGTGGTCAGGGAGGGTCAATGAATATAGATAGGGAAGTAGGGATGTGTGCAATGTTCTGGCTCAAATTGGCAGTCATTGTTCAGGATTCCATCTGTGAGTGGGCTAAAAAAAAAGACCAAAAAAACCTAAAGAAAAATAATTGAAGGATATTCTTCTTTGAAGTGACAAGTCGGTATAGACTTGTTGGGCCGAAGGGCCTGTTTCCACACTGTAAGTAATCTAAATCTGTAAGTAATTTAAAAGGGTGTCCAGTGGCTGCCCAGCCTTATGAAAATCTCTAGAAGTAAGAAAGTGAGTTCTTAACAAGTTGTCAAATAACCTCAATTAAAATAGTGGCCACCTTCATTTCTTCCCCCGCACACCACTCTCCCCTACCATTCACACCACCCTGTGTATCCTTCCAGATGCTACCCCTGTGAAAGGTGGAATTAGTGCAACTGATGGATAGGGTGAATAGACAAGCTCTTTCTCCGAGGGTGGGGAGTCCAAAACTAGAGGGCTTCAGCTTAAGGTGAGAGGGGAAAGATTTAAAAAGGACATAAGGGGTAACCTTTTCACACAGACAGTGCTGCGTGTATGGAACAAGCTGCCAGAGGAAGTGGTGGAGGCTGGTACAATAATAGCATTTAAAAGGCATCTAGATGGGTATTTGAGTAGGAAGGGGTTAGAAGGAAATGGGCCAAATGCTGACAAATGGGACTAAGTCAGATTGAGATGTCTGGTTGGCATAGGCGAGTTGGGCTGGAGGGACCGTTTCCATGCTGTAGGACTCTTAATGTTCCTAATTTCGCACCAATTCACTTTAACAACCACTTGCATTTTTACTGCACCTTTAAAGATACAATGAATGGCTGAGGATGCTGGGATTATATTCATTAGAGTTTAGAAGGTTGAGTGGAGATCTAATAGAAACTGACATGATCATGCATAGTTTAGAAAGGGTGGACGCTGGGAAGTTGTTTCCGTTAGGTGGGGAGACTAGGGCCCGTGGGCACAGCCTTAGAATTAGAAGTGGGTCAATTTAGGATGGAAATGAGGAGACATTTCTTCAGCCAGAGAGTAGTGGGCCTGTGGAATTCATTGCCACAGAGTGCAGTGGAGACCAGGATGTTAAATGTTTGAAGGCAGAGATTGATAAATGCTTGATCTCGCAAGGAATTAAGGGCTATGGGGAGAGTGTGGGTAAGTGGAATTGAAACGCCCATCAGCCATGATTAAATAGCAGAGTGGACTTGATGGGCCGAGTGGCCTTACTCCTATGTCTTATGGTCTTATACTGAAATGCTTCAAATGTAAGGATAATGCTGTGATTTGGACAGGCTGATCTCTGGTTCTTTGATCCACATACATCCAGCAATATTCCACACTATGTTAAAGACTTGAAGGAGTCATCCTACAGCCTCTACAGCTTTTAATTGCAATGATTTCTTTTCTACACACATCAGATAGAAACCAGTGAATAACATAGTTAAATCTTCATTAAATTTCACTCTGCAGAACCAGATTTTATGAAGTTTTAACTGAGCTATTCAAATGATTTGGTTCAAATGAAGTGTAGCTCCTACCACATTGCAGTACTAATCTTTAGAAGCAAGTGCACAACTCCACCTTCCCTCTCTCTTGAGCCTGATGAACTGATCATGGAAGCCAACAGCCATGGAAGATCCTTGACAGCTTCAGGCTCTTCATCATTGTGAAAAGAGATCATTATTAAGTTGTGCAGAGACTGGATGTGCAAGTCATCAGCATTTCTCACTTTTGCAGCCGTTGGGGGCTGGTCTGTCTGTCGGACAGTGTCAATGCTAAGGTACATTGATAAATGACAGCACAAAAATTGGGTCATGTTATGGGCTCTCCTCTAACCAGAATGTAAAAAACATACTGCAAACAAGTGATTTTTAAGCTGCACACTCCAGACTGACAAGGAGGACTTCTGGTAATAATGACCTTCCCATAACCTTTGGCAAGGAGCTGCTATTTGGTGAAAATATTTGCCATGCATTAACAATGGCAGCAATGTTTAGTATGGACAAGCAACCCCACAACTGTGTAAACTACAATTTTAAATGATCTGACGCAGCTAAGAGAATGAAATCTCTTATCCACACAGAGGGAGTTCAGGCTATGCAAGCATAATTAGCAATGCTGCTCATTCATAACCTTCGAAGCAAAATAAATCACTGGTGATAAGCACTAAATACACTTAACTGTAAAATGCCCTTTAGAAAACCAACACTGAATGCCATCTTCATCCAAATGTCACCATAAGGGTTTGAGCAATAGATCCACTAATTTAGTATGTTATTGAAAAAAGAATTGCCTTAATGAAAACTTCTACTGATCACCATATCTAACAATATCATAAGATCATCATTAAAAAAAAATCACACAACACAGGTTATAGTCCAAAGAGTTCATTTGGAAGTACTAGCTTTTTGAGCACTGCTCCTTCATCAGGTAGCTATGGAGTAGGATCATTAGACACAGAATTGTCTTATGGTCCTGCTCCACAGCTACCTGAAGGAGCAGTGTTCTGAAAGCTCGTACTTCCAAATAAACCTGTTGGACTATAACCTGGTGTTGTCTGATTTTTAACTTTATCCACCCCAGTCGCACATCCACATCTTAAGAACACAGAACATTTCAGCAGGAGCAGGAGTAGGCCATCTGACCCATCGAGCCTGCTCAGCCATTCAATAAGATCATGGCTGACCTTTTCACAGACTCAACTCCACCTCCCCACCTGTTCACTATAACTGTTCAAAAATGTACCTATTTTTGCATTAAAAACATTCAGCAAGGTAGCCTCAAGTGCTTCACTGGGCAGGGAAGTCCTCAGGTTATATAGAGTACATCCTGAGGTGCCAAACCAAGGTCACATGAATCCAACTATAGAAGACAAAGATGAGTACTTCAATGGTGCAGCCTACTGATGAATGCTGATGGTAGTCCATTATAAAGTCCTTGATGCATTGGGAAGATGGTCAATGTTAGAGAGCACGGAGGAATCCAGGACTAACTTGACAGTGGGTTTGAGCAGAGTTTGGAGCCAATCCTTTCCATCACAGAAGTGGCGACTCCATTAGCACATTTGTGGACCTGACCAGGGTGCAGTGTTAGATAGTTAAATCTCAATTTCCATCAAAGATCTTAAGTCTTGCTGTGGAAGCTTGGAGTGAAGTCATGCAAGTTCAACGTGTTAGCATCAAGACTATTGGTCACAGTGAGCAAAAGGCTTTACAGGGATTTTAAAGCAAACAAGCAACTGTCATCAAGGAGATGGAAAGAGAGAGCTCAGGCGCCATCCCAGTGGAATGACAGTGGCTGTATGGAGCATGGCCAACTGTTCAGGAAAAGTGTACTTGCCCTCCCACTCATGCATATCTGCCAGTGATCTGGCAGCAGTTGACCATGCTGAGATATTGCAGTCTGTAGCCAGGCCTTCTATTGGCCCAGAGCTGCTTGAATTGGAGCACCACAAAGGATATCGACAGTCTATTTAACTGGAAATCAACTGGAAACTTCCCCAGGCACACTGCAAACACTGAGGGAGAACAGCATTGGAGGACTAGGGCAGACAAAAATACACAGTAGATAGGACAGGACAAAAGGATGATGCTATATGGAATGATTGCATTTAACTTTGGATTGGAATGTTGATGTTGTCATGGTTTTTGTTTCAGCATTGTGGACAAGTGCGCGATGTGATGGCCAATGACAGAGAGAAGAGTAGGTGTGGTACAGTTGGTGAATATGGAAGTGGAGTTGGCAGTTCGTGGTGTCATAGTTAGATAACTCATTCACAGACTTCAAGCCAAAAAGAAGCTGTCTACTTTAGATCATCCCTCCCTCTTCTTCCTTGTCGTCATCCTTCATGCTGCTTCTCCTCTTCATCTGCTGACATGCCCTGCTGATAGTAAAGACTGTCCCTCTCTTCCCACTACATGGATGTAAAGGTGTGCAACAGATCACCAGCCACTCTGCCAAGCACTGCAGGCTTTGCCCAGAGCAGTCTAGGGTGGTGGAAGTGTTTTAGCACATCCTGCAGCATCATAACTTCCATTGTGTGTGCACATAGGTGTGAAGTCAAGGGCTAGGTTGTGTGGAGGTAGTTGGTCATCCCATAACCACCCTTATGGTGACTCAAATGCACTTGTAACTTCTGCATAATGAAGGCACCGTGATTGTTGTGAAGATAATGGGCATTGGCCTGCATCTGTCTCCACCAATGGTTCACACCAGCGGGATATTGAGGGATGACATCCTTTTCGGTTCTGTTATGGAGCAGAGTTGGCATGTGATGCCCACAAAACAGTGTGCAGGCAGTCCATGGCACCTGGAACATCAGGAAACCTGCAATTCTAGTAAAGACATGCGCTCACTCCACCTATTGCTGCCCGATCAAGTGCAAATGAAATGGTAACCACAAGCTGGACAGTGCACCAGAGGATAGCCAGAATGAGTGGAGGCAAATCCCAGTGAAATCACTGACGAGCAAGGGGAAAAATAATTCTTTGCATTTTTCACCAGCTCATCTTTCTCACGACAAGTGCACCTGACATTCTGCAGCGAATCAATCGCCTTTTCAAAATGCTATTTGCAGATATCACTGTTTGACCTGATCCTATCTTCGAAAGCTCTGTATAATACAGCTGAAGATGTATATGTGAATCAATGAATTCCCTACTATACTTAACACTAGGTAGCCGTCAGTTCAATTGAGATTAAACAAGAGGCAAGAAGCAGAAAAGACAAAGCACAAGGCAGCAATGGGGGTGGGGTATAGGTCATCCCTTATAGGTCATTTAGCATATAATGACAAAAGTGTAGAAACAAAGAAATTTGACACTGAGATGAACTTCTGTTTACAACACCTCTATGAGCTTCTAATGTGATTCTTATTGCCATTTAGTAATCAAAGCTTTTGGCTGACAAAGCAGATATCCTGTTTAGTCTGAAGTGATTTATAAACACCACCTTACCGACCAAGTCAGATACAGAATGCACTGTAAGTGGCAAGTAACTCGCATTTAAATCATGTTTTTAAAATCGATAGAAAAATATCCCAAAGTACTGCACATAGCAGCCAAACTTAAAATGTCATCAGAGATGGGAGTGAAACCAAAGCTTTGTTCAAACATGTGATTTTGAGATAGTAACCAAGATTAACAAGGAAAAGGGGCTTAAGGGATATGGGAGCAGGGTGGACAGATGTGATTTAAACTATCTGCTAGTTTGGAAGATAGAAAGAAAATTGACTGGACTAGTTCAGCCAATATTAACTTTTATAAATTAGTAAGAAAACACAGAACTTCCTTTGGTTAGCTACATCACTGCTGGTATAAAGGAATAAAAGGAGGAGTTGCACAGTACTATATTGTAGGAAGCAAGTTATCCATGATTCTGAGTGATTGCATTGGAATATTGCACAGAATCATTTGGCCCAAAATACCCTTAGAATCATAAGGTCAGAGCACAGCACAGAAACCGACCCTTTAGTCCAACCCACAAGATATCCTAACCTGGCCCATAACCCTCCTAGCCCTTCCTATTCATGTACCCAACCACATGTCTTTCAAATGTCGTAACTGTACCAGCCTCCACCATTTCCTCTGGCAGTTCATTCCATACATGTATCACTTTCTGCGTGAAAAAGCTACCCCTTTGGTCTCTTTTAAATCTTTCCCCTCTCACCTTAGACCTAAGCCCTCTTGTTTTGGACCCCCCCACCCCAGGGAAAAGATCTTAGCCTTTGCAGTGCTCACACACAAGCCTTTTCCAATAATTCTGCATCTAACCACTTTTCTCACTTATTTTTTATCCCATTTCTCCATTTCATATCTAAATGGTTTCCCATATACATGACCTCAACTATTGCTTGTGATAGTGCATTCCACATTCTAGCCATTCACTGAGTAAGTGAATTTCCTAGTTGATTTATCAGTGACTAATTTATTTATAGGCTCCCAATTGGTACTTTTCCACATAAAACAAAACATCTTTGAACAAGCATTGAAGGTTCTTCTATCAGTTCATCTCGGAGTCTCTCCTTTCAAAAGTAATGGGGCTCAGCTCAATCATTTTCCTGCATCCCTAGATATAACCTCTCATTTCTGGCATCATCCCAATCAATTATTTTTGCCCTTTTTAAGTTCCTCTGTATACTTTTCATAACATGGAGTCCACCAGCCAGCGTTTTAAAAGTGGAGTTGGGAACCTGACCTCCAAATAATTTCTGGACCTTGAAACTGCACCTCAGCTCTCTCAGTGTTATGTATCTCTAAATGTAAATGTCCTCAAATATGCAGGGGGTTGCTTAAATGCACATTAGTCGCACTGAATGCCTCCAGGTGGTAGAAACTGTCTGCCTGGGACCAGCAGGTGAAAGCTAAGTCGGGGGCTGCCTCATTGTCTTGCTGAGGAGAGCTGACAGCTCATCAGGGGCCCATGGATGATAACCGATTAACAAAAACACAAATTGCTGGAAAATCTCAGCAGTCTGGCACCATCTGTGGAGAGAAAGTAGAGTTAACATTTCAGGTCCAGTAGCCCTTCTTCAGATGTGGGCGGCACGGTGGTTAGCACTGATGCCTCACAGCCCCAGAGACCAGGGTTCAATTCCCGGCTCAAGCAACTGTCTGTGTGGAGTTTGCACGTTTTCCCCGCGTCTGCGTGGGTTTCCTCCGGGTGCTCCGATTTCCTCCCACAGTCCAAAAATGTGCAGGTTAGGTGAATTGGCCTGGCTAAATTGCCCGTAGTGTTAGGTGAAGGGGTAATTGTAGGTGAATGGGTCTGGGTGCGTTGCTCTTCAGAGGGTCAGTGTGGACTTGTTGGGCCAAAGGGCCTGTTTCCATATTGTAAGTAATCTAAAAACTGATGGTAGCTCAGAAAAAATTGTTTTTTCATAAAACGTTCTCAATCAACTTTTTCCTAGCTACCATCATTTCTGAAGGAGGGTCACTGGACCTGAAACATTAACTCAGATTTCTCTCCGCACACCTGCTGAGATTTTCCAGCAGTTTGTTTTTATTTCTGATTTCCAACATTCACAATACTTACATTTTTTAAAAAATTAGATGATAAATGATTATTCAGGAGGGAAACCAATCTGAATATACAAAGTTGTAAATAAATGTTAAAAATTGCATTGCCAACTGCACAGGCCTTCATAAAACACAAGCTGTAAGTGCAATTATATTAATCTCTAACCCTTCCCTCCCTGACTGGTCCTTTGAAAACTGAAAGATCAGAATCGTCGTGAACAGCCGCACTGAAAACTGACCCATCAACTATTCGAAGATTTAGCCGAGTATGTAACATACTTTAGAAAGGCTGTACGCAGATTTACCTACTGTTCCTCAATTTGATAGCTCCAGAATTGAGCCTCAATGTTAAATGGCCTTGTGAGTGTTGATTGTTTTAGAGATCTGTATGTGTGTGACCCACAACCTTTCAATTCACTGTTAATACTGTTTCTTTATTAATGTGGTCACTCTCAATCTGCTGGATATCAAACCTTACTATTCCCAGAGTATCAACCAATGTGAAAAGATTTAGTCAAACTATTCCAATTCCTCAATTTAGCTGACTAGCAAATTTAAGTTAAAAGAAAATACTTTGAGTCATTGAGATGTACAGAAAAGAAACAGATCCTTCAGTCCAACTTGTCCATGCCAACCAGATATACTAAATTAATATAGTCCCATTTGCCAGCATTTGGTTCATATCCCTCTAAACCTTTCCTATTCATATACCCATCCAAATGCCTTTTAAATGTTGTTTTGTATAGAGACCTGGTAAATTACAAGAAAATCACTGTTTATTATGAACAACTTGTCTTTATCAATTTGAAAATATGAATTGCTTACAGAACTCTCCAACTAAAACACTATCCCCTCTTAAATTTCCTGTTTCTCAAACAGACAGAAACACAGTGACATGTATATTAAGGGTGTACAAAGAGAAGAAAAACAGAGAAACACAATTTAAAGCTTTAGTCTGGACCACTGGATTCGATGAGTTTCTTTTGTTTTCTTCCCTTCAATTCTTTCCGGTTCTTTGCTATGAACACACTCATGCTCTCTTGCATTCCCTTGGTTGAGAATTTGTCCATTCACCCTTTTAAAGGCATTTTATTCCTCCTTCAACAGGGAATTTGCAGAGAGTGTTAAATGGGGAACAGCTATTACCGGAACGTTCTACAGCCTCCACACAGAAGACAGAGGTTTACAGAATGAGATTTTTTGCTGCATCCTCTTTGAAGCTAAGTTGTTCTCTGCTGCAGCCCACCCACAGAACCAGTCACCTGATCAGGAACCAATCAGGAAGTTGTTGACAAGCAGTTTTCCTCCTTAGTTCAGAGTCCACAGTATCTGCTTTTCACTCTCTCTGATGCAGGTGAAAGAAACATGGTAAATAACTTATGCTGTTAAACATGATTTTAAAATTGAAGTCTCTCTTTCCACAGTCTCCTTTATTTAATGCAGTACCTTCTTTTAATATCCACTATTCAAAACTAAAACAAATAAAAATATATGTAGCCACACCTTATCATATTTTAACATTTCATGGAAGGTTTCTCCCCCCAGGGACTAGTCAATCCAAACTAATTCCATTGACTACCTACCATGTCTCCATTGTATATTCCAGCATACAGCAGCATCCTGGCACCAGTGCCATCTTAGATTCACAGCTGTGCACCCAGTTAAGAGTTGGCAATCCAGAGTTTCTCTTCATGATCAACACAATAGCACAACTGCAAACCAATGTTTTGAATGCCACATGGTTGGCATATATGGCACTTGCTTGCACATTTTTCTGCTCATTCCTATTCCTAAGGCTATTTAAGGACTATGCTATACAACTCATCATTTGTCCTTAGCCACATCTTAAAAGCCTCTTTACATCACTAGCACCTTTTCTTGCATGCCGGCCATAACTCAGCCTCTTATCAGTGATGAATGTGGAGCCATCACAAACAGGAAAACATTCAAAACACTTCAAAAGGATTAATTTTTATTTACAATCACCAAAAGCAAACAAGCAAAAGCAAAAGCAAACAGCTGCAGAACATTCTGAAGGAGGGAGGGTGAACAGCCAGTTGTCGTAGTGCACACAAGCACCAATGATATAGGTAAAAAAATGGGATGAGGTCCGACAAGCAGAATTTAGGGAGTTAGAAGCCAAGTTAAAAAGTAGGACATCAGAGGTAGTAATCTCAGGATTGCTACCAGCGCCATGTGCTAGTCAGAATAGAAATGGAAGAATAGGCGGGATGAATGCGTGGCTTGAGAGATGGTGCAGGAGGGAAGGGTTCAGATTTTAGGGACTGGTTCTGGGGAAGGTGTGACTATTACAAATTGGATGGTCTACACCTGGGCCGGACTGCAACTAATGTCCTTGGGGGTGATTTTACTAATGCTTTTGGGGAGGGTTTAAATTAATGTGGCGGGGTGATGGGATCCAAATGAGGAAGTTAGTGGACAGTAAGGAAGTAGTTATTAAGCTTGGAAGGAACTAGATAATGAAGTCAGTGTGACTAAGGGTAAGAGTAGATAGGGAGCACATGAGGAACACTAAGGGACTGGTGGTCTGAGGTGCATTTGTATTAATGCAAGTGTAGTAGATAATTGGGGCTCATTCTGGGGAGGTGGGACCTCTACAAACAGGATGATCTACACTTGAACCAGAAGGGGTGGGGGCGGAATTTGCTAATGCTCTTTGGGAGGGTTTAAACTAATTCAGCAGGGGAATGGGAATGTAATTGTAGTTCCACTGTCCAAGAGGTTGAGAGTAGTGAGGTCAGAAATATGGTTTCAAGGTCACAAGTGCACTGACAAGCAGGAAGGTGGTTTGAAGTGTGTCTGCTTCAACGCCAGTAGCATTCGGAATAAGGTGGGTGAACTTGCAGCATGGGTTGGTACCTGGGATTTCGATGTTGTGTCCATTTCAGAGACATGGGTAGAGCAGGGACAGGAATGGTTGTTGCAGGTTCTGGGATTTAGATGTTTCAGTAAGGACAGAGAAGATGGTAAAAGGGGTGGAGGTGTGGCATTGTTCATCAAGGACTGTATTATGTTTGCAGAAAGGAAGTTTGAGGACTTGTGTACTGAGGTAGTATGGGCTGAGGTTAGAAACAGAAAAGGAGAGGCCACCCTGTTGGGAGTTTTCTATAGGCCTTCGAATAGTTAGAGATATTGGGGAAAGGATAGCAAAGATGATTCTGGATAGGAACAAGAGTAACAGGGTAGTTGTAATGGGGGACTTTAACTTTCCAAATATTGACTTAAAATACTATAGTTCGAGTAATTTAGATCGATCAGAGTTTGTCCAATGTGTGCAGGAGGGTTTCCTGACACAGTATGTAGACTGGCCAACAAGGGGCGACGCCACATTGGATTTGCTACTGGGTAATGAACCTGGCCAGGTATTAGATTTGGAAGTAGGTGAACACTTTGGTGATAGTGAGCACAATTTGGTTATGTTTAATTTAGTGATGAAAAGGGATAGGTATAAACTGCAGACCAAGAGGGAAAAGTTATTATGACGTGACTAGGCTAGATTTAGGATGCATAGGATGGGGAAGGAAACTGCAGGGGATGGGCATAATTCAAATATGGAGCTTATTCAAGGAACAGCTACTGCGTGTCCTTGATAAGTATGTACTTGTCAGGCAGGGGGCAAGTAGTCAAATGAGGGAGCCATGGTTTCCTAAGGAAGTTGAATCTCTTTGTCAAGAAGAAGAAGAATGTTTATGTTAGGATGAGACATGAAGGCTCAGTTAGGGCACTTGAGAAATACAAACTAGCCACGAAAGGCCTAAAGAGAGAACTAAGAAGAGCCAGAAGGGGACATGAGAAGTCGTTAGCAGATAGGATCAAGGAAAACCCCAAAGCTTTCTGTAGGTATATCAGGAATAAAAGAATGACTGTGGGTGGCACGGTGGCACTGCTGCCTCACAGCGCCAGAGACCAGGGTTCAATTACCACCTCAGGCAACTGACTGTGTGGAGTTTGCACATTCTCCCTGTGTCTGCGTGGGTTTCCTCCGGGTGCTCCGGTTTCCTCCCACAGTCCAAAAATGTGCAGGTTAGGAGAATTAGCCATGCTAAATTGCCCATAGTGTTAGGTGAAGGGGTAATTGTAAGGGAATGGGTCTGGGTGGGTTGCGCTTCGGCGGGTCAGTGTGGACTTGTTGGGCCGAAGGGCCTGTTTCTGCACTGTAAGTAATCAAATCCAATCTAGAGTAAGATTAGGGCCAATCGAGGACATTAGTGGGAAGTTGTGCATGGATTCCAAGGAGATAGGAGAAGCACTAAATGAATATTTTTCATCAGTATTCGCACTGGAAAAAGACAATGTTGTTGAGGAGCATACTGAAATACATACACTAGATGTGATTGAGGTTCACAAGGTGCAGGTGTTAGCACTTCTGGAAAGTGTGAAAATAGATAAGTCCCCTGGGGTGGATGGGATTTATCCTAGGATTCTCTGTGAAGCCAGGGAGGAGATTGCAGAGCCTTTGGCTTTGATCTTTACGTTGTCATTGTCTACAGGAATAGAAGAATGAAGGAAGGCAAATGTTATTGCCTTGTTCAAGAAAGGGAGTAATTATAGACCAGTGAGCCTTACTCCGGTTGTGGGTAAAGTGTTGGAAAAGGTTATCAGAGATAGGACTGATAATCATCTCGAAAGGAATAAGTTGATTATGGAGAGTCAACTTGGTTTTATGAAGGGTAGATCGTGCCTCACAAACCTTATTGAGTTCTTTGAGATGGTGACCAAACAGGCGGGTGAGGGTAAAGTGGTTCATGTGGTGTATATGGATTTCAGTAAGGTGTTTGATAAGGTTCCCCACAGTAGGCTATTGCACAAAATACAGAGGCATGGGATTGAGGGTGATTTAGGGTTTGGATCAGAAATTGGATAGCTGAAAGAAGACAGAGGGCGATGGTTCATGGGAAATGTTCATCCTGGAGTTCATTTACTATTGGAGTACTGCAAGGATCTGATTTGGGTCCATGGCTGTTTATCATTTTTACCAATGACCTGGATGAGGATGTAGAAGGATAAATTAGTAAATTTGCAGATGAACTAAGGTTTGACAATAGACAATAGGTGCAGGAGTAGGCCATTCTGCCCTTCGAGCCTGCACCACCATTCAATATGATCATGGCTGATCATCCTTAATCAGTATCCTGTTCTTGCCTTATCTCCATAACCCTTAATTCCACTATCCTTGAGAGATCTATCCAACTCTTTCTTAAATGAATCCAGAGACTGGGCCTCCATGCCCTCTGGGGCAGAGCACTCCACACAACCACCACTCTCTGGGTGAAGAAGTGTCTCCTCATCTCTATCCTAAATGGTCTACCCCATATTTTTAAGCTGTGTCCTCTGGTTCGGCACTCACCCATCAGCGGAAACATGTTTCCTACCTCCAGAGTGTCCAATCATTTAATAATCTTATATGTCTCAATCAGATCCCCTCTCAGTCTTCTAAACTCAAGGGTATATAAGCCCAGTCGCACCAGTCTTTCATTGTAAGGTAGTCCCGCCATTCCAGGAATTGACCTCGTGAACCTACGCTGCACTCCCTCAATAGCCAGAATGTCTTTCCTCAAATTTGGAGACCAGAACTGCACACAGTACTCCAGATGTGGTCTCACCAGGGCCCTGTACAGCTGCAGAAGAACCTCTTTGCTTCTATACTCAATCCCTCTTGTTATGAAGGCCAGCATGCTATTAGCCTTCTTCACTACCTGCTGTACCTGCATGCTTACGTTCATTGACTGGTGTACAAAAACACCTAGATCTCTTTGTACTGCCCCTTTACCTAAATTGATTCCATTTAGGTAGTAATGTGCCTTTCTGTTCTTGCCACCAAAGTGGATAACCATACATTTATCCACATTAAACTGCATCTGCCATGCATCTGACCACTCACCTAACATGTCCAGGTCACCCTGTAATCTCCTAACATCCTCCTCACATTTCACCCGATCACCCAGCTTAGTATCATCAGCAAATTTGCTAATGTTATTACTAATACCATCTTCTATATCATTAATATATATTGTAAAAAGCTGCGTTCCCAGCACTGGTCCCTGCGGTACCCCACTGGTCACTGCCTGCCATTCTGAAATGGAGCCGTTTATCACTACTCTTTGTTTCCTGTCAGCCAACCAACTTTCAATCCAAGTTAGTACTTTGCCCCCAATACCATGCGCCCTAATTTTGCTCACTAACCTCCTATGTGGGACTTTATCAAAAGCTTTCTGAAAGTCCAGATACACTACATCTACTGGATCTCCCTCATCCATCTTCAGAGTTACATCCTCAAAAAAGTCCAGAAGATTAGTCAAGCATGATTTCCCCTTCATAAATCCATGCTGACTCCGACCTGTCCTGTTACTACTATCCAAATGTGTCATAATTTCATCCTTTATAATAGACTCCTTTATAATATAACATCTTTCCCACCACTGAGGTCAGACTAACTGGTCCATAATTTCCTGCTTTCTCTCTCTCCCAACTTTCTTAAAAAGTGGTACAACATTAGCCACCCTCCAATCCGCAGGAACTGATCCCGAATCAATCGAACTCTGGAAAATAATCACCAATGCATCCACGATTTCTCGAGCCACCTCCTTCAGTGCCCTGGGATGTAGACCATCAGACCCTGGGGACCTATCAACCTTCAGACCTAACAGTCTCTCCAACACCAATTCCTGGCAAATATAAATTCCCTTAAGTTCAGGTCCTTCAGCCACTGTTACCTCAGGGAGATTGCTTGTGTCTTCCCCAGTGAACACAGATCTGAAGTACCAATTCATTTCTTCTTCCATTTCTTTGTTCCTCATAATATATTCCCCTGTTTCTGTCTTCAAGGGCCCAATTTTAGTCTTAACCACTTTTTTGCCTTTCACATACCTAAAAAAGCTTTTACTATCCTCCTTTATATTTTTGGCCAGTTTACCTTCGTACCTCATTTTTTCTCTGCGTATTTCCTTCTTAGTAATCCTCTGTTGTTCTTTAAAAGCTTCCCAGTCCTCCGTTTTCCCACTTATCTTTGCTATGTTATACTTTTTCTCTTTTAACTTTATATGTTTCTTAACTTCTCTCGTCAGCCACGACCACCCATGCCTCCTCCTAGGATCTTTCTTCCTTTTTGGAATGAACTAATCCTGCACCTTCTGCATTATACACTGAAATATCTGCCATTGTTCTTCCACTGTCATCGCTGCTAAGGTATTGCGCCATTGAACTTTGGCCAGCTCCTCCCTCATAGCTCCATAGTTTGCTTTATTCAACAGAAATATTGTCACTTCCGATTGTACCCTCTCCCTCTCAAATTGCAAATTGAAGCTTATTGTATTATGGTCACTACTTCCCAATGGCTCTTTCACTTCGAGGTCCCTGATCAATTCTGGTTCGTTGCACAATACCAGATCCAGAATTGCCCTCTCCCTGGTAGGGTCCAGCACCAGCTGTTCTATGGTTGGTGGAGTTGTGGGCAGTGCTAAAGGATGTTGCAGGTTACAGAGAGACATAGATAAGTTGCAGAGCTGGGCTGAGAGGTGGAAAATGGAGTTTAATGTGGAAAAGTATGAGGTAATTCACTTTGGAAGGAACAACAGGAATAAAAGAATATTGGGCTAATGATAAGATTCTTGACAGTGTTGATGAGTAGAGAGATCTTGGTGTCCCTGTATGTAGATCCCTGAAAGTTGCCACCCAGGTTGATAGGATTGTTAAGAAGGGATACGGTATGTTAGTTTTTATTGGTAGAGGAACTGAGTTTCAGACCCACAAGGTCAAGTTGTAGCTGTAAAAAACTCTGGTGCTGCCGCACTTGGAATATTGCATACAGTTCTGGACACTGCACTATAGGGAGGATGTGGGAGCTTTGGAAAGGGTTGAGAGGCAATTTACTAGGATATTGCCTCGTTTGGAGGGAAGGTCTTATGAACAAAAGCTGAGGGATTTGAGGCTGTTTTCATTAGAGAGAAGGTTGAAGGGTGACTTAATTGAGACATATAAGATAATCAGAGGGTCAAATAGGGTGGACAGCGAGAGCCTTTTTCCTCAGATGGTGATAGTTAGCATGAGAAGACATAGCTTTAAATTGAGGGGTGATAGGTATATGACAGAGGAGTTTCTTTAGTCAGAGTAGTAGTGGCATGGAATGCCCTGCCTGCAACAGTAGTAGACTCGCCAACTTTAAAGGCATTCAAATGGTCATTGGATAAACATATAGATGGAATTGGAATAGTATAGGATAGATAGGCTTCAGCTTGGTTCTACATGTCGGCGCAACATTGAGGACCAAAGGTTTGTACTCCGCTGTAATGTTCTATTTTCTATAAGGCAGATGAACTCAGGGCTTGGATTAGTACCTGGGACTATGATGTTATTGCTATTACTGAGACTTGGTTGAGGGAAGGGCATGATTGGCAACTAAATACCCCAGGATATCGATGCTTCAGGCAGAATAGAGAGGGAGGTAAAACGGGTGGAGGAGTTGCATTATTGGTCAGAGAGGATATCACAGCTGTGTTGAAAGAGGACACTATGGAGGACTTGAGCAGTGAGGCAATATGGGCAGAGGTCAGAAATAGAAAGCGTGCAGTAACAATGTTGGGGCTGTACTACAGGCCTCCCAACAGTGAACATGAGATAAAGGTACAAATATGTAAACAGGCTATGGAAAGATGTAGGAGCAACAGGGTGGTGGTGACAGGAGATTTTAATTTGACTATGGAGATTCACTTCCTGTTAGAGGTCTAAATGGAGCAGAATTTGTTAGGAGCATCCAGGAGGGTTTTCTAGAGCAGTATGTAAATAGTCCAACTCGGGAATGGGCCACACTGGGCCTGGTGTTGGGAAATGAGCCTGACCAGGTGGTTGAAGTTTCAGTAGGGGATTACTTTGGGAATAGTGGTCATAATTCCCTAAGTTTTAGAATACTCATGCACAAAGATGAGAGTGGTCCGAAAGGAAGAGTGCTAAATTGGGGGAAGGCCAACTTATACCAAAATTCGGCAGGAGTTGCAAAATGTGCATTGGGAGCAGCTGTTTGAAGGTAAATCCACATTTAATATGTTTGAGGCTTTTAAAGAGAAGTTGATTAGCGTGCAGGAGAGACATGTTCCTGTGAAAATGAAGGACAGAAATGGCAAGATTAGGGAACCATGGATGACAGGTGAAATTGTGAGACAAGCTAAGAGGAAAAAGGAAGCATACATAAGACAGTCGAAGGTTTGGAAGAATATCTGGAATATAGGACCAATCTGAAACAAGAAATTAAGAGGGCTAAAAGGGGTCAGGAAATATCTTTAGCAAACAGAGTTAAGGAAAACTCCAAAGACTTTTATTCATAAATAACGAGCAAGACTAGAGAAAGGTTGGTCCACTCAAGGACAAAGGAGGAAAGTTAGGCATAGAATCAGAGAAAATGGGTGAGATTCTTAATGAGTACTTTGTATCAGTATTCACCAAGGAGAGGGACATGATGGATGGGGAGGTCAGGGATCGATGTTTGATTATTCTAGAACAAGTCAGCCTAAGAAGGGACGTGGTGTTGGGTATTCTTAAAGGCATTAATGTGGCAAGTCCCCAAGTCCAGATGGGATCTGTCCCAGGTTACTGAGGGAAGCGAGAGAGGAAATAGCTGGGGCCTTAACAGATATCCTTGCAGCATCCTTGAACACAGATGAGGTCCCAGAGGACTGGAGAATTGTTGATGTTGTCCCCTTGTTTTAGAAGGGTAGCAAGGATAATCCAGGTAATTATAGACTGGTGAGCCTGACATCAGTGGTAGGGAAGCTGTGAAGAAGATGCTGAAGGATAGGATCTATTTACATTTGGAAGAAAATGGACTTAGCAGTGATAGGAAACATCATTTTGTGCAGGGAAGGTCATATCTTACCAACTTAATAGAATTCCCTGAGGAATTGACAAAGTTGATTGACAAGGGAAGGGCTGGAGATGTCACATACATGGACTTCAGTAAGTGTTTAATAAGGTTCCCTGTGGTGGGCTGATGGAGAAAGTGAAGTTGTATGGGGTCCAGAGTGTACTAGTTGATGGATAAAGAACAGGCTGAGCAACAGGAGACAGAGTAGTAGTGGAAGGGAGTTTCTCAAAATGGAGACCAGTGACTAGTGGTATCCCACAGGGATTTGTGCTGGGACCACTATTGTTTGTGATATGCATAAATGATCTGGAGAAAAGTATAGATGGTCTGATTAGCAAGTTTGCAGATAACACTAAGATTGGTGAAGTAACAGATAGTGAAGGGGACTGTCAGAGACTGTAGCAGAATATAAATAGATAGATTGAAGAGCTGGGTGGAGAAAAGGCAGATGGAGTTCAATCCGGGCAAATGAGAGGCGATACATTTTGGAAGATCCAATTTAAGAGCGAACTATACGGTAAATGGAAAAGTCCTGGAGAAAATTGATGTATAGAGAGGTCTGGATGTTCAGGTCCATGGTTCCCTGAAGGTGGTAACGCAGGTCAGTAAAGTGGTTAAGAAGGCATACGGCATGCTTTCCTTCATCGGACAGGGTATTGAGTACAAGATTTGGCTGGTCACATTACAGTTGTATAAGACTTTGGTTCAGCCACATTTAGAATACAGAGGAACCTCAATTATCCAAATGACACAGGCAGGGAGTATTTCATTCGGATAATCAAATGCCAGGTAACACAGTTTAGCCAAGCATTGAGACCTTGTGATCTTGTTCGGATAATCGAATGCCGGACAATCAAGGTTCATCTGTACTATGTACAGTTCTGGTTGCCATATTACCAAAAGAATGTGGATGCTTTGGAGACGGGGCAGAGGAGGTTCACCGGGAGGTTGCCTGGTATGGAGGGTGCTAGCTATAAGGAGATGTTGAGTAGATCAGGATTATTTTCATTAAAAAGATGGAGGTTGAGGGGGGACCTGATTGAGGTCTACAAAATAATGACAGGTATAAACAGGTGGATAGCAAGAAGCTTTTTTTCCCCAGAGTGGGGGACTCAATTACTCGGGGTCACAAATTCAAAGTGAGAGGGAAAAAGTTTAAGGGAGATATGCAAGGAAAGTTCTTTACGCAGAGGGTGGTGGGTGCCTGGAACATGTTGCCAGTGGAGGTGGTAGAGGTGGGTACAATAGCGTCAATTAAGATGTATCTAGACAGATACATGAATGGGCAGGAAGCAGAGGGTTACAAATCCTTAGAAAATAGGCAACAGGTTTAGATAGAGGATCTGGATCAGCGCAGGCTTGGAGGGCCTGTTCCTGTGCTGTACTTTTCTTCATACTTTGCTCAAAGCACCTTTGAAGCAGCATTACAATGAAAAATACCAACGCATTCCAAAGTACAGCATTAAAATGCAGTAAATTATTGGAAGTTGATCAGAGACTCTATTCAAATAGACTTGCATTTTAGATTTCAAACCTTCCAAGAAAGGATATTTCTCAAACAGGAAATTATTTTAACATTGTGCAGAAAGTCTATTACTCCAAGTAAAAAGATCTTTAAATTGAGGATAATAATACTCAATGTCAGTATCTAGATCTTCATTTGAAACATTCCTGTTTCAAGAAAGTCTTACTCAATGCATGAACTAGAAACATTTTCCCACATAACTGCCTCAAGTCCATTTCCCTACTTTCAAATACAAATGTTTATTTAGTAACAGCTGCTTCACAAATGTCCCCTCCCTCAGATTGGAAGAGAAATGTGAATATTTCAGGTATCTGACCATTACTTTTATTAACCAACAGTACTTCATTGGAATATTTCTCACTTTTGAACCATCCAGCCGAAAGCTATTTTCAGAAGCTTACTTCCTAACTCTTGTTCTGAGCTATGTATGTACACTAATTTTGAAGCAACATCATTTCAAATGTCTGACCCTTTTATTTTATCCAGATCAATCAAATCTTGTTGTTCAAAGTGAATTTCAGTATAACAATCGATGTGTGGAATTTGAATTTTAGTCACTTCAAAATCCTGTTTGAAATTTAATGATTCTGATTGAACATTCATTTCCTATACCTCAAATTCAATGCATTTTCTACTTTCACTATCTGAATATAAGCCCTGCTCCAGCGACTTACAACTGACCACAAACTAAACGAGCTATCCATATTATATTGCTGTGGCTGCAACAGCAGGTCAGAGGTTTAGAATACTGCAAAGAGTTACTCACCCCCTGACTCCCCAAATCCTGGCTACCATCTACAAGGCACAAGCAAAGGAGTGCAATGGAATACTCCCAACTTGCCTACATGAGTGCTGCTCCAACAGCATTCAAGAAGTTTGACATCAGCTGGGACAAAGCAGCTCACCCAAGTGTCACCACATCCACAAACATTTACTCCTTCCACCACCAACCTTCAGTAGCAGCAGTCTGTGCTATCAGAAGATGCACTGCAGGAACTAACCAACTCCCTTAACAGCAACTTCCAAATCCTTAACTCCTGCCATATAGGAAGGCAAAGGCAGCAGATAGCTGCACCTTTAAGTTCCACTTCAATCCATTCACCATTCTGACTTGGAAACTGATAATCTTTTCTTCAGTGTCATTGGGTCAAAATCCTAGAACTCCCTCCCTACTGGCACAGTTGATGTAACTATACCAAATAGACTGCAGCTCATTCCCACCGTCTCAAGGGTAATTAGAGATGGACAGAAAATGCTGGCCCAACCAAATAATGCTCATAAGCGAAAGCAAAAATCAATGACTGATATCAGAAAATGGAAGAAGCACGCAGAAAGCCATGTACAAAGAAAACGTCAAGAGCCAATAAACACAGATAATTTGGAGTAGGGGGAGCACTATAAGTGCTCTAGTGATCCAAAATGGCCTCCAAAATACACAAGCACACTTGTGGAATGAATTTTATAGGATACCATATTGGTGAGAGCAGGAAGTCCTGTCGGGAGATCGTTATATCTTGCAGCATGTAGTACTGACTTAATACAAGCAGTGCCTTTTTGGAACATAACTTTAATGTCTCTCAAACTCTCAGAGTTGAACATCCTCAGTGATTTTCCATTTGGTGTGGCAATCTCTAAACAGAATAAGGATTTCCTTGCCAGTGGTTGTGAAGTGGGACATGACCATGAACTTCCATCCACTTAGCTCCTTCCAAGCTGGAGCTGGAGATATGTGCTAAAGTCTCACAGTCTTTGAGCCAGCATCATGTCAAGGAGGTCACTGTGACTCTCTCTTCAAAACAGGGCTTCCACCTCACTAATGAGCACCCATTTGTTAGGATTGCAACTTTTCCTAATGTCCAGGGTGCAACTGACAGCACACACAGTGCTTCACATGAACTACAGGTCAATTCGGCCTTACAGCAGAACAGAAAGGATTCCCATCCCTCACTATCCAGTGAAACTGGTGTTGTAACACAGCAGTCGAGAGTGTATTGCTGGAAAAGCACAGCAGGTCAGGGAGCATCCGAGGAGCAGGAGGATCGATATTTCGGGCATAAGCCCCTCATCAGGAATTCCAAGGAGCAGGAGAATTGACGTTTCAAGTCCGAGGAGCAGGAGAATCAACATTTTAGGCATAAGCCCTTCATCAGGAATGTCTCTCAACTCTGATCTCCAGCATCTGCAGTCCTCACTTTCTCCTATTTGTAACATAGTGGTGCGATAATAATCAGATAACCTGTTTTTGATATTAGTTGCTGGCCTGCTACTGACCAAAAACAACTTGAGTGAACCTTTTGCTTCTCTGAATCTTTTATGTCCCTCAAAACCTTATTGTGAAGCTGGCTCCTCTGCCCGCATGGTGCTCAATCAGCCTGGGTTTTGTGTCCAAGTTGTTTCTGGGAAACTTAACCCACAATCGTCTGACTCAGGAGTGAGAGTGTTGCTACTAAACACCGTGACACTGCTGATCAGGTCACTCGTAAGCATTGTGAATGCCTGGATTCAGTCACCCCCTCTCTAATTTACTGGGTGACTCCATTGTGCCTCTTTATTCAATGAGTCAGTCAATCAGCAATTCGATGGTCTGCGAGCTGACCTACTTTGGTAACCGTTCCACATCATCACTCTGTACCACCCTTCGTCTGCTTTCCCACCCGGCATTGCAAGGGAAAAATACAATAGCCTGCACTTAAAACTAAGAATGACAATGGTATAGAATCTAGAAAGACAGAAGGAAATGATGGTGATTTTAACCTTATCTAATCAACTGACTGAATTTTTTTTAAAGTATCCAAGGTTTTCCGAGAAAAATTGCAAACGGTTGATTTTATAATTACAATCATATAGCATTGATCATCATTCAGATCATATTTGTGCCTGCTTATTGAGAAAAAAATCAACCCTATTCCCTGCTTGTTCCCCAAAACCCTTGAAGAATGTGTTCTTCTCTCCCCACAACCCGTTGTTTTGCCAATTATGTTAAGCTTTTGTCCTTTATTCCCCCCAAAGTGATTATTTTGTGAAGAGGATTATTTTTCAAGTCAATTAATACTGCATGGCAATGCCCTCTCCAAAACACAGGAATATAATTTTGACAGGAAACATATTGACTTCCCTCCCTCAATCAGTGCCGTTCGATAACTTGTTGTTAGAAGGAGCCATGAACAATTTTTCAATGCATTTGTTTTATTTCAGAGCAGAAAACAAACACAGCTACTTTGACCTTAATTATTCAGCAGGCTGAAGGTATTAGACAAGGGTCTCATTTACTTGCTCTCTGCACTTTTCAGGACCAATGACTCAGTCATTGCCTTTCCCTTCAGACACCCACCATGAAACTTTTGGTTTAATCAGGTGGAAAGTGTGTGAAGAAAATGAAGCATTTGTTTGCAGAAGCACCTCCCCCCTTACTCTTGGTGTCTTTGATGTGGTTACGAAGAAAAGCTTTCAGTTAGACCACCTCGAACATCGACCAGCCGGACCACAGTCAAAGGAAAAGCAAGAAAACAATTGACCCCATACCTCCGTTTGCACACCAAAAATCAGTAGTGGAACATGCTAACATATAAAACGCAAAATGGCAAAGTGCAGGAGCTTGGTTCACCATTTAAAATTTCACCAATCTGCCTGACTGGAAAATCTAGTCACTGTCGTGCACAGAGAGGCCAGCGGGATTGCCCATTATTAGCCCTTCTCTCAATTTTGCAGATGCCAACCTGTTGAGGAGGGCAACTCACTGGCCAGAGTTGTGACCAAGTCAAAGGGACGGCAGCTAAAGTGCTTCTGAAGCACTCTAACCAGGAAGAACAGCTTGGTAACTCAGTGGTTAGCACAGCTGCCTCACAGCACTAGAGTCCCAGGTTTGATTCCTACTTCGGGCGACTGTCTGTGTGGATTTTGTACATTCTCTCCGTGTCTGCGTGGGTTTCCTCCGGGTACTCCAGTTTCCTCCCACAATCCAAAGACGTGCAGGGCAGGTGAATTGGCCATGTTAAATTGTCCATAGTGTTAGGTGCATTAGTCAGAGGGAAATGGACCTGGGTGGGTTACTCTATGGAGGGTCTGTGTGGACCGGTTGCGCCGAAGGGCCTGTTTCCACTCTGTAGGGAATCTAATCTAATCTAAAAAAAATGTTGCTGGTGTGGAGGTCAGTTGGAAATCTGTTGCATTGAGCAGGTAAGCTGCAAGAGAATCTTATAAACATAAAATCCCAGGTGGCGGAGAGAAATCCCCTCTGACTACAAGATGGCTGGGGCTGCCTTCCCAGCGCATGGCCACCTCTATATAGCTTGTATTTTCAAGTTGGACTATAACCTGGTGAAGTGTGATTTCCAACCTCTGTATAGGTTTAAGCAATGATTTGCTTTAGGCACTCACTGAGACGCTATCATCATTTAGCCGGCGGCCTCCCCATGGTCCTATCAGTTGTCAACGAAATCCCAACAGCCTGGTAAAATGAGCCCCTATCAATGTCTTTACATATTTCAAAAAATCATCTGCCTCCTTGGTTTGGGCAGTCTGCACAATCCCAGTCTGTAGGACTTTCTGACGTGGCACGTGGTCTGGGAACTGATCTTCCAAGACTTCCCATGACTTATCTACCTCGTCCCAAATCATCTTCTTGACTCATGGATGCTGGTGAAATTCTGCCTTTTAGATTAGACTCCCTACAATATGGAAACAGGCCCCTCAGCTCAACAAGTCCACACTGACCCTCGGAAGTGTAACCCACCCAGACCAATCCCCGAACTAATGTAATTAACACCATGGGCAATTTGACATGCCCAATTCACCTAACCTGCACATCTTTGGATTGTGGATGGAAACCGGAGCACCCGAAGGAAACCCATGAGAATGTGCAAACACAGAGAGAATGTGCAAACTCCACACAGATAGTCGCCCGAGGCAGGAATCGATCCCAGGTCCCTGGTGCTGTGAAGCAGCAGTGCTAACCACTGAGCCACCGTGCCACCCTCAGATATTTATGAAGCATGCTCCACTCCAGAGGCCTGAACAGCTATCTTGGCTGACATGCCCCACAACCAAACTGGGGGATTACTGCCCTGTCTGGGATAAAAAGGTCCCACTGCACTATTTTAAAGAAGCACAGGGAAACTCCCTTTGATTTCCTGGCCAATTTTCATTTTCAAACAACATAACTGAAGTAGATTAACTAATTGCTTGTCATTGCTGTTTGTAACATCTTGTTGTGCGGACATTTTAATTGACCATTTCCCTCACATAGCAGCCAATGAAGTGTAGCCACAGTTGCTGATTTGGGATGTTCAGAGGTCATGAAAAGAGCTAAAGAAATGCAAATTTCTTCTTTCTTTTAAATACAGGATTCGTAATGTAGACTCCACACAATGCTGTGAGATTGGACCTGTTCTTACTGCATTATTAACCATCGGACAGATGGCTTGTCAAAATGGACAGTTGTGTTTATATATTAAAAAACTGTCATTTTCATGTACTTTACATCGTGTTGATGCATCACTAGCTGATTTCACCCAAATTCTCTGGGAGAGATATGCTCAAACACATCTTGCTCTTTGTTTTGAACCTGTTTCAAACGCACTTAAAGTGGCGATGAGGCAGCACAGTTTCTAAACAAAACTAACCCACTTTGTACTTTTACCTATCAGTAAGAAAGACCAATTCAACCTTATGTTCAGTGAATTGACCTCAGTTGAGATTCCAAAATGGGAGCTACAAAGCACATCTAGCATATGAGCATTTTCCTGCCAAGTGATCTTTCAAACAAAAAAGTCCTGTTCCAACTTTACAGGACTGTGTTTTAAAAAACAAAATTCATTGTCAGCATCAGTGTATCACTGGAAGGGTAATTTAGTTATTACACATCAGCAAAAGTGAGGACTGCAGATGCTGGAGATTGAGTCGGGAGTGTCTAAAAGCACAGCAGATCAAGCAGCATCTGAGGAGCAGGAGAGTCGACATTTCGGGCAGAAGCCCTTCATCAGCAATACACATTCCCCATCACTGGTTGCCCTTGAGTAGGCTGTGGTGGTCCTTCTACTTGAATGTTTGCACTTCACATAATGAAGGTGCTTGGAAGTAGCAAGCACCAGGATTTTGACCCAGAGGTAAAGAAGGGGAGGGGCAAGTGGAGATGGAGCATACCTTATTACATTACAACAACACCCACATTTCTATTTTGTTTTATTGACTGTGAAGTACTTTTAGACATTCTGTGGTTAGGAGAGACATTTTATATACACAGGTTTATCCTCCTCCAGTTCTTTGACAAGTTTCTACATTGCAGCTTGCTGCCATGCTGCACCTATTACTTTTCATATCATTTTGCATACAAGAGAACACATTACCCACACTGTCAGAATCCTTACATTTCATTGACTTGAATTAGCAGTACAATATATATTTCATAATGGTTTGTACACTTACTGCCTCAGACTTTTCTAGTGAAAACAAACCAATCCATAAAAAGTGGGAAAGAGAATCAAAGACAATACATATCACTGGTATTTTTGATTGATCAGATTTTTAAATGTTTGGCATCAC